>NW_027526335.1:206143009-206715106 GCF_048455015.1 Haemaphysalis longicornis | reverse complement strand
TACGGACATCAGGGGCAACGCGCTAGCGGACCATTTAGCTAATCTCTCTGTCACAGCTCGAATTCAATTCGGAATACCTAATCTGGCTCTATTTTCATCTTCAACATTAACACGTTATTGGCATTTAGACGCTACTTTTTCAGACTCAGTTTCAGCGAGGTGACATTCACCGAGCTGTGCTGAAGCATTCCATGGCTTAATTTATATCCGCTCAGATCAGGACTTTCACCTATGGAACGATGTGTGCGGTGCCAGGTCCCTCAAACAATCGAACATTTTTTTCTCGACTGCCGCCGCTTCACAACAGCTAGACAACTGCTTTTTAAGGGGCCAATTGGGCGTTTAGGGTTGAGTTTTTCAAATCGCATATAATATCTATGGCGCGTCAAATTTGGGTTTGCAAGAAGAGATTTATTTATAATTTCATTCAAATTTTTCTTTGTCCTTCAGGTTGTTTGAATTGCTAAAGGGTGCTAATAATGGGTACTTCGGGTTTTATTCATAACTAAGTTTCCTTTTAAAGCCTTTTTCCGGTAATAATTATTAATTTTGAAGTCCCCACGTATTTCAAGAACCCATTTAGCCCTAGCCAATCCCCCCTTGTGGGTATGTGCCAAAATCGTGGAGGACATCATCAACATCATCATCAGCAGTAGCAGGACGGCGTCCTCGCGGTGTAGGGGAGAGTTCCGTCACCAGTGCTTCCTTCCGGGTTTTCCGTCCATCACGGTGTAGGCCCTACGACAGCCCTGGGCGCCGCCGGGAAATGCCGGGGTCTGGCCCAAGAGTGAGCGGTGAGCCGGTGACTCGGAGCGCGGGCAGCGAGGCCTCGTTTCGAGCCCAAGCTATCTCCTCCCGCCGCCAATCATCGGCACCGCCACTTCCCTCGCCGGGGAACATAACGCCGGGTTGAAGCTTCTCGGCGCACACATCTCGTCAGCTCTGCGGACCGTCTGCCACCTCGCGGCTACACACCGAAGTCACCAGCCTGTCTCCGCTCCATCCACCGTTCCAGCCCCAGTGGACTACAGTGGCCCAGCAACTCACCAGTGCTTTGCGAGTCCTGTAAATATTGTCTTCCCCTTTCGTACGTGCCCCTTTGTTTTGTCTGTTGAATAGAATGCGTGTATTTGTGTAGAAGCAGTGTCACGGCTCATTGCTCTCCACGCAATCTGGCCCAATATTCATTACACGCATAACATGAAACCAGTTGCGACGACCTAAGGTGCCCCTGTTTTCTGTTCAGCCCTCATCAAAGTCGTCCAAACCTTCCTTTGCATCGCCACTGATCGCTAAACAAGTACCAGTGATAAAAAAATGGCTCCGCTCCACGGTGTGAATGTGTTCGAAAAGCATAACTGCAAACGACGCCCAGAAAGATTCGCCATACGACATCACTTGAATTCACACACGTGGCTCTAGCAGCATGTGTTGAATCCTGGTTACGGCGCTTCCTGAAGCTTGCATCCAAGCTCTTCTTCAGAATTTTCCACATTGTGTAGCCTCCCTACGTTAGCCTGGAATAAAGTAAAGGCGCTGCTAGAGGCCACTGGGTTTGGCCGTTACCTGCGAATCGGGGGGGGGGGGGCGGAGTATCGAATGCAGCAGCGTGGGCCACGGCCTGGCTAGATCGGTGGACGCCACCGCTATATCCCGGCGGTGCATCGGCAGGAAGGAAAAGGGAAACAGTGTCTTCCGAAGGGTAACTAAGGTGGCGGCACGCGTTGCTACACTGCCTCCCCGTAACTAAGAACTATTTTACCAGTGAAAAAAGGGCAGGGACCAATAAAAAATAGACGGGACAATCACTAGACTTCAAGAGTTTAAGTCTAGCGATTGTTACGTCTACTTCTTCGTAGGTCCCGGTTCTTTTTTCGCTTGTAAAATGGTTCTAAGTCAATACCAATTAGCCCAAATTTCAGCCTTCCCCGTTATTCCTATTTTATGTTTCGCCGTCAAAGCGCACTTCGGCCCAAGCCGCTGAATCAAAACCTGCGTGTGTGACGGGAGACGGCAATACAGACGCTTCATCAATAGGACTACGGGCCCTCGCTCGGCGTCTTTTCGGGTCCAGGTTCGATCACTGGTGGTGCCAGTAGTTCTATTTAGCCTGGTTTGGGGTTTTGTGCGGCGCACGCGACAACACCATTCGCTGGTACACGTGGATAGCTTTGCTTTAAGAGGCATGGCATGCTGTTCATAGATTGCGCAGTGGCCGTTGTTTAAAAAATTCCCTCGCATAAGTAAAGTTCAACATCGGGAAAACTGCAATACGTTTGAACGACCGCCTCAGGGAGCGTGCACAAAATTTAAAATAATAACGATGCGAAATGGACAACCCCTTGCAAACCATCCAGGGACAGTGAGACGCAATTTTCTGGAACCTGCAAAGCCGACGGAAGCAAAAATCAGAAGGCCGGAGAACTGTAGAAGCGCATCGCATAATACTGAAGAAAAGCAACTGATATGGAAAACGTCCGTAAAATTGCTCAGCGCAGACCTGTGTTTTCTAAATAATTTTTTTCCGGAACGCATGTTCAGACATCTATGCTGCTGTTTCTCTTGCGCATGTCTGGATGTTGTTATAAATGCACTGTTGTAGTACTTACTAATAAACAGTTTAAACTTTAGCATCTGTGCGTGTCCCTTTTTTGTGCGTCTTTTTTCCGGCTACTAATCATGTTCGTAGTTCATAACATGTACTTCTACATTATTTTTAGGAGTGGGTGGTGGCGTGAATTGAAACTAAAAAGGAGTCCAGAAAACGTATGCTATTTAATTTAAGAGGATGCTTCCTGGCAGTCTGGTACGCATCACTTTCGTTTACTAACAAATATTTCATACCATATGACTATACGCTCTGTCAGTACTGCATGTTGGGCCCAAAAATAAACACCATGAAATTGCCGGAATGGGGAAGGTTAGCCATGCTTTTGCAGGAACTGCGGGGGGGGGGGGGGGGGGGTTCTAAAATTGGTGTCATTCGAAGTGGTGACGTAAGAACATATCAAGCCCAAAGTTTTGAATACGGGGTGTATTTTTATGTACACTGCACGTGGAGAAAACAATGAATTTGTGTCGGGTCATCACCTACACTCGGATTTGTTGCCCATGAGGAACACTGTCGTACTATTGGGTTGGAGGCAAAGAGCAGGGCAAAATCGAGGCAGCACAAGGCTACGTGCCAAATGCAAAGCTGCCGAGATCGGCTTTTGATTGTTTATAATTTGCAGAATAGGCATATTCGTTGAGACGCTCCGCAGTCTCATCTCAGGAGATGTACGTGTGCCGTTTTTTGCTTCTTCTAGGAGGGCTTGTAGATTAAAGGAGGTACACCTATAGCTACGGCTATACCGCAGCACCTGGCGTTGCCAGCGAACAAATCTGCGTGGTTGCAGACAAACCGCTCGTCATGCGAAAGCAACGCCGAGATCAAGCACCCTTTCATGCGACATAGAAGCGACCGAAATGGAAGATAGGTAACACAAACCAGAATATTTCTCTAGATAATCCCGCTACAAACAAACAATTTGCGAAAGAGAGACGCACCCAAACTAGAGCTATCGTCGCACGTTGCCGACCGCCAGCATGGCGCCAGCAGACATATTGCAGCAGAGATGCCGGCGGAAAGAAAACCCACGCTCCCTCACCCGCAAAGTTTAGGCAAGCCACTAAGTGAGCCGGAACTACATAATGTAGACATCAAAATAACCCTACCACCGAAATACATCCTAGACATAAAGACAATCAGCTGAGCGTTACTCAAGGACGGCATGACCAACGCCACTCTAGTCAATGTAGAAAAAGCAGGGCTATACATACTACAGATAACACCATAATAAACGTTGTTGTCTTGAGCACGCCGGGTATCAATTGCGCCGCGCTCTTCAAGAGGAATAAAAATGAGTCTAACTGCCACACCGAGGAAATCCTCTTTTCCTCGACCCCAATGATGGAACGGCAAAGGGTGTGAATTGCGATATTGATGCAACGAACAGCGAAAAGAAAATCACGCGAAGCCTTCTTTACGGGAGCAACATAACGACATTACAAGGAGACGACTGGGGACCACAAACTCAGCCAATAAAGTGTTCTCAGAAGGCCAAGTTCCCAACCGCGTCTACTATAGGGACGGAGAATAGCGCTCTTTTATCTCTACAAAAAACACGCGATATATGTGAACACTGCGTACTATACGGCTACAGTGTCAACGTGTGCCCGCAGCCCTCCGAGGAGGATGGTAAATTTTATTAGGAGCACCGTAATGTGGTGTGGGGCCCTCCGTTCAGTCCGCCATGGCCCTTTCCCCCAGCCTAAGCTGGGAATCGAGACCGGAGCCGGGCAGCTCCTTCTCCCACTGCTCACGGGAAGGGTGCGCGATTCTCTGAATTTTGGTGTTTGCCGAACACTCCTATACCATGCTGTACAGGGTGTCCAAGGCAGAGCAAAATTTGCACAGCGGAAAGTACTGCGTTGGATGAAGCAAATGGAGTTAGGTGCGATGAGGAAAGTTATTTGTTTGAAAGAGACGGAGGGAGTGCTCGTGCCCGTTGGTTAGAGATCTATGAGCGGGAGGATAGATCATTCTTTGGTACTTTTAGTACTCCGTTATTTTTTGATATGTAACAAAATGACACGCATCTCTAACGAACGTCCTTTTCTCGCCTGGCGGGAAAGATCTCGGGAGATGTCGTGGGCGGTCGTGTTGCCCTGGAGGGTTGAGTGGGTTGGTGTACAAACAATATTCACTTTTCTTTTGCATGGTTTTTGCAGCAGGAGGTTCAGAGCCGTCTTTAAACGCTACCATCAAGAACGTTTCGGTGAGCCTGCTTCGAGTCCGTAATAAAGGTATCCGCATTCGTCTGGGAGATGGCCAGAGCAATGGCCGCTTCATCTGCCCGCGCAGTGGCTGTGAATGGCTAAGTGGTGCTAGTGAGTTGTTTCACCGTTGAAGTTTCCACGGTGGTCATGGCACCTCTTCAGGTATAGTCGGTGGCATCGGTGCAAACCATGCGGTCTCGGTCCCTGTGTCGTTTCTGGACAGTGTGCGCTCTTGATTCCCTGATCCCAGGGTGGTGGGTAGGCCCCATTTTACGGGGTATAGGGGCAAAAACCAACGTCAATGTTTGGCTTCATTTTTGGAGGTACTTACTTCAAGCAATTCTGGAATGTTCCTTCGGGGATGCCATTCCCATTCTGGTGAAGAGACTCCTCCTGCAGTGTGTCCTGCTTATTGGCAGACGCTGGCTGGGGAGGTGGGCCTCTACCAGTTCGGCGGCAGAGTTAAGTAGGCCGACTTTCAGAAGCCTGTAGGTCTAGGTACTAATAGGGAGTCTCAGAGCATGTTTACAGGCTTTCCGGATCACGGTGCTAATCCTGGCAAAGAAGCCCTTGCTTAGTATAGCGTAGGGAATGGCGCAGGTAAGGCGTGAGATGACGAAAGCCTCTACAAGAAGAAGGGTGTCCGCTATCTTCATCAATTACTAGAGGTTACTATCAGCGCGTGGACTCTTTTCCTCGAAGTTGGAAGGAGTCAACGCACTGACGGCTCATTGCACGCTGCCGGGTCGACATGCCCAGTTCCGCCACTAGGAATTGAAGCGCTACTTTGTATGGCAAGCACTAAAGATAAGCTGCCTCATGACAGGGGCACTCTGCGCGTCGTGGTAGCTTTGTGGCTTGTCTCGCTGTCCCGCACCCTGGCGCATATTTCTGTGGGCATCAGAAGTTGAGACAGAGGTGCCAGGCGTCTCACAGCCGCCATCCTCAGGCACCAGAAACAAAGCATGGCCAACTTTGCTCTCACGGAGATTCTGTCCCAGGGAAAGTCGCTGGAGTAGTGGAGTGACCGCTGCCGTCGCATTGCACAGCTGTTCGAGTGACCCAAAGGACGCACATGTTCCCTCGCTCTGAAACGCATGCACAGCATCACACCAAGTACACTCCTACTTTCGATGTGTTCTATACTTGTCAGAGTGGTGTCTTGGTGTATATGCCGGTATACCTTGTCAAACACCTCGCCTCTTAAGTAATGGCTTCGTACCATTGGGGTCACTAAATAAAATAAATGAAAAACCCCAAAATCTCAAAGAATATTCTTGTCAACCTGCTGCTTAGTGCTGTGTCTTTTTGTCCTGGTAGCACACGAATTTTTTTTATTATTCATAGAAAACTTACAGGGCCTTTTAGACGGCATGGAGTACGGGGGGCGTGTGAAAATGTAATATCAATACAAAGCATAAATTGAAGACAGGAACATCGTAACAACAAAATGTAAATGCATTTTACATATTTTGAAAGAAGAAGGCGATCACTTTTTCACCGTACATGAACACTTGTGGCCTACAGTTTTTGAGAGAAAACACATACACACACACAACATACACGAAAATTCCGGCAATGGAAGTTAGACAAAAATATTTTAGCAGCATTAAATTGTGTAATGCAGGAGTACTGACGGCGAAATGTTTTGGGGTAAGATATGGTGGCAATGTTATCAGGCAGATCATTCCAAAGGCGGATGACACGAGGCAGTGCGGATGAAATAAATGCATTGGTTTTACTGTATATACGCATGAAACTGGACTGATTATGGAATCTGCGTGAAAAACAATGAGGTATTTAAAGTGGTAGCCGGATTCGTTTATGGGTGAAAATATTTTTGTGGAAAAGGCACAAAGCAGCAATATTACGGCGGCTGTCTAATGGTGGAAGTTGCAGGTCTAGTTTTATTTGTGTTACGCTGGAATTGATAGTCTAGTTACGGGATATGAACCCGGCTGCTCTATTCTGTATCATATCTATCATATTTATTACGTAATTCTGATGAGGGGACCAAATTGGCGAGGCGAATTCTAATTGTGGCAGGATGAATGTTTGAAAGGCGAGTTTACGAATGTTAGTAGGTGAACTGCGCAAGTTGCGACGTAGATAACCCAGCGAACGTGATGCTTTGGCGCATAAAGACGTGATATGAGGGACCCATGAAAGATCGACTGTAAGAACACCAAGGTGCTTGTACGAAGAAGTATGGGAAAGCACAGTGTTGTTTAAGTGATAAGAAAATTCCGAAAATACATGTTTACGACAGAAACACATTAGCCCGCACTTGGTAAAGTTTAATGTCATGAGCCATTTGGAGAACCAATTACAAAGAAGGTTAAGATCTGTTTGGAGTGCTAAGTGATCATCAGTAGTGTAAATGGGGCGGGAAATAATACAGTCATCTGCAGAAAGTCGCATGCAGGAAGTTATTTGTGTTGGTAAGTCGTTAATCTAGATTAAGAAGAGTAAGGGCCCAAGGACGCTGCCTTGTGGCACACCAGAACTAACCGAAGAAAGTGGAGAAGAAAAATTGTAACAACTGTGAATTGTGGCCGAAAAGAAAGCAAGTTTCGAATCCAGGATAACGTTAAAGAGTCAAGTCGTAGAGCAGATAATTTAGAGATTAGGTGACAGTGGGGCGCGCGGTCAAATGCTTTGGAAAAGCCAAGAAAGATACAGTCAGTTTGAAGGTTGCGGTCCATGTTAGAGTGCAAGTCAGTCGTTAGTTCAAACAATTGTGTGTCAAAGGAAAATCCCTTCCTAAATTCGTGTTGATTAGTAAAAAAAATCGTGTGCGTCGAAGTGATTGAACACGTTCGACCTGATAATGTGCTCCAGCATTTTGCAGCATATGCAGGCTAATGATATGGGTCGATAGTTGTCAGGCGAGGGAACATCTCTAGTCTTGTGAATTGGTATTATTTTGCTACTTAGCAGTCGGCAGGTAACATTCCAGGTGACAGGGATTGCTGAAATATATGGCATAAGATCTGGCTTGATATAGCGATAATGTTTTCCAATATCTTCGAAATAATGTTATCGATACCAGCTGATGTAGATATTTTAAGGTTCCTAATGAATGATTCAATGCCTTCAACAGTGATAGTAATAAGTTTCATATATGCGGCGTCAAGTTCGGAAAAGGTTGGAACATTGGAATAGTCCTCCTGAGTGAAAACAGATGAAAAAAACGTGTTGAACACTGTGGGGTAATCGGTGCTAGGGATGGGTATGTTCCCATACTACATCAGAAAGTGGGGGAGAGATTGTATCAGTAAAACATCAGTTGCCCTGCACGAAAAAGAGTTTGGTTAGTTGGAGCGGTCGTCGCGATAAGGTGTTCCTGTGTTAAAAAATGTGCGTTGTCAACAGTGAGGTGTTTTGGTCTTGATAGTATGTCATTGGCTGGTGTGGGCACGTGGCGTGGTGGAGGAGGAGGATTCTGTGTATGTATAAGTAGTTACGTCTTTTACAATAAATCGAGTTGAAAGTCAGCGCTAGTCCGTTCCACTTCTTTCTTTTTGTGTCCCTGTTAGTTCGCGCTGTTCCCCAAAATGCAAGTACACCAACTCGCCCAACTCGGCACCCTGTTTTTGTTGAGCTTTGGCTGTAGGGAGGAGAATTTCTATGAGCTGTTGCTGCATCTCTCTCCCTGCTGCTGTTTCTCTTAGAGAAACATAAGATGGCATGGGTCCTTCGTGGCAGCAATACTGATCGGTGAACCGCCGCGGTGGCTCAGTGGCTAAG
Source organism: Haemaphysalis longicornis (assembly GCF_048455015.1). NCBI lineage: Eukaryota > Metazoa > Arthropoda > Arachnida > Ixodida > Ixodidae > Haemaphysalis > Haemaphysalis longicornis. The sequence continues at coordinate 206,706,535 of NW_027526335.1, read as the reverse complement.
GCGTTGCGCTGCTGAGCACGAGGTCGCAGGTTCGATTCCCGGCCGCGGCGGCCGCTTTTCTGATGGAGGCGAAAAGCAAAAAACGCCCGTGTGTACGAGATTTCAGCGCACATTAAAGATCCCCAGGTGGTCAAAATTAATCCGGAGACCTCCACTATGGCGCGCCTCATCGCGTGTGCTGCATCGGCGCGTTAAACCCTACAATCAATCAATCAATACTGATCGGTGTCGTGTCGTGTTCTCTCATGCCTTCATGGTTGCTGCCGTAAATTTTTTTAGGAACTCGGACTGGTCCACCCTATGCTTGAACGAAGACTGGTTAGTCTAGTTGTTAGGGCACCTGACTTAATTCGGGCACCTACCTTAGTTCGGGTGCCTCACGTCCAGCAACTACATATCGTTCGTTGGGTAGGGCATGTTCACCTGCATGGTGTTTTTTACGGCGGCTGCGCTGGCATGGATGCGATGGGAGTGGGTAGAAACCTCGAAAGCTTTCTGTTCTCTACGGTTTTGTGTTCATCCGATGAGCAGCCCCGGAGAAGACTTCCGCAAATTCGTCGGTCACCCCGTAATTGTTAGACGCGATGCTAGCATTTGAAGGAGGATTTCCTCTCTTTGGTTTGGGAAACCGGTGGAGGCGGGCCAATGGCATTTTAACGACTCCGATTAGCTCCATGACCGCGATTACTGGAGCGGACGGGAGCTGGACATTATTCAAAGGGTAAAAAGTAGGAAGTAGACAAGAGACATTCCCACTTTACCACGCTCAGACCACTCAAAAATACTTGATTGCGTTCCCCTTCTTCCTCTAGCGACTCGCTGGGAGGTAGACTTCAATGGTCTGAAAACGAGCTTTGTTACGTGTATGATGTGTTTACAGGACACGGAACATTTGGCGTTGCGGAGAACAAACCTAAGCGTGCACAGCCTAAACAATACTTTATGGCTGGCTGCCGGAGAGCCGGTGGCCGGCAATACGTTTTCTTGTTGCTGCCTGTTTCTTATTTGACCACCAAGGTACGCAAGTACTGCAAACTATGCGTACTCACATCCATCAAGAACGACTCGCCTGACAGGAAGATTCCAAAAACACGCATGCCTGCATCGACACGCATGGGAATCAACTTCGCCAACTTATACAGCAAGCCATTACTCGCCTTCGCCCATTGACTCATCCAAAGAGCCCCCGGGAAAGATCCCACCTCCGCGCCCGCACATTGGGTCATGACTGCTCAATAACTGCACTGCAACGGAACTGCCACAGCTTCCAGCCCCAACGCACGTCTTTACTGATGAAGAATAAACGAACCCATCGTTTATTTATTCTCCTCAAAAAACACACGGGACTCGGAGCATCCCCGGTTACGTTGCAGACACAAACCCATCAATCACTCAACTACACGCGGTCGCTGCAAAGTAAAATCATCTATCACCCCAGGGTATGCCGCCATTCGCGCACAGTGTCATATCACGACATTACCGATCGTCCTCCCTGAGTTATCGTCCTGTAATCACGAAGTCGTTGCAGTTCTCACACGCCTCCCTACTGGCCGCAAAATTATTCTGGTCTCAGCCTACTATAAACCTATTGAGAGTTGCTACAAACACAAGAAGCCTGGACTGGCCGAACTGACCTCACAAACCTCCGCCCCATCTCGCTGACTCCTGTGTTCTGTAAACTCATCGAACGGCTCATAATTAACCGTATGACCCATTACCTGGAGTATGTACAGACATACTTTCACCCTGCGCAGACTTTCTTCCGCCCAAACCTCTGCACTCACGATAGCCTCTGGCTATTACGCCGAGTGATAAATCGCTCCCATCATAACCACTCTCCTCCCGACCTGATACTAGCAGTGCACATACGCAAGGCTTTTGATCACGTCAGCCAATCCGCCATACTAGCCTCTTCAGTCCCGAGAATGCGCCAATACAAAAGTGTTTTGTAACACACTTTTATTCGATTCATTATTCATTGAATAAAAAGAAAAAAAATTACAATAGCAAAAAAGCAAACGAAAGGAATAGAATTTCATGGTAACCATTTGGGTACTCTGGGTTTCAGTGCGTGTGAAATGCAAGGACCAATATTTTCAAAATTCTACAATGCTTCAAAAATGCTACAAAAATTTTACAACACACTTTTATTTGGTTCATGATCTATAGAAATAGGTGCAAAAAAATTACAATAGCACAAAAGCAAACCAAAGTTATGAAATTTGATGCTACCCATTTGGGTATTCTGGGTCTTGTTACCCTCTGGGCGCATTCGAGCGTTCGCGCCGGTGAAAGCCATTTTTGTGCGTCGCTCTTCAGAGATGCCTGGACACATCACGCCACCTAGAGGGGCCTAGTGAAAGCAACGCCTGCTTTTTGCGGGGAGACAACTTTTGACGCGCTAATTTCGAATGGGGAAAGCTATTGCCTTTACGGTTGTGGTACCCATTTGGGTACCCTGGGACTGAGGAGGCAAGAACTGACACACGCCCACCCAAGCGCCGGGGCTCAAATCTGGATCCGCAACTTCCTGAACGCTCGTCCAATACGAATTCAAGGATCTCACAAAGGCTGGACTCCTCGCACAGACTACCTTGACCGCGGGGTACCTCAGGGATCTATGCTTTCTCTGATCCTATTTAGGCTTGCCATTGCGAGGGTAGCTCGACATCTCGAGAGTGACCCTGCAGCCCCCTTCCCAATATATGGTGATGACGTAACCATATGGACAGAATCAGCCGAAATGTTTTGCCCGGAAGACATGCAAACCGAACGCTAAGCCGCAGCAAATAGCCTTTAATGCTCCTTGCCCACTCTTGGTCTCGAATTGGCCCCTGAAAAAACCGAATTCTTACCTGTATTTGGCCACAAACCCCCTCCGCACTATTATCCTCTAACTCTTCTTCTCGCCGGTACCCCTATAACCGCTAGTATCCAACCCATGCGGTTACTCGATATCCCAATCGGACACAAAAATAGCCCCGCAATATGGCTACAACAACTCAAACCTTAATGGAATACAACCCAACATGTCATACGTCGCCTGTCGAACAAATTTGGCGGAGCAAGCCAGAAGGTGACCCAAACATTAGCACAAGCTGTCGACATTGGTACTATAACTTACGTAGCCCAATCGTACGACCTTAACAAAACGCACATAAGAATACTTCAAAATCTGCACAGAGACCCCCTTCGCACCATCAGTAGGCCACCCAAACATACTTGTCTTGAGAACCTTCAAGCTGCAGTTGCTCTTCCTCCTTTGGAAAATATCATTCAAGAGCAAGTACATCGATTCCTTTATAAACGCTCAATAACACATCGAGGTGTCTCCATCATTGCCTGGGACAATCTGAAGCCATTACAACCAAACGACAACCGACCGCCTTTGGCTCCCTGGGACCACCCTTCTGTCACGGGCTCTACGGCCACCCATCCCGTCCCGCGTAACTCCCACCCCGTCCGCGCCGCCCGCATCAACGCCCTCCGGAACAGTAAACGCCCCCAAGAAATTGATATTTATACCTACGCAAGCATATCTAATCCACAAGTTGGCACCGCATGAACATCACCTGGTCTGACCTCCATCCAAGGCAAACGAACCATTGATATTCCATGTGCTACCATTCGGGAAGCGGAACTCCATGCCATCATTCAAGCCATCGACTTTCATGTTGGACTTTCACTCCTCCGTCCCTTCACAAATACGCATCCTGACGACCTCATTCGAAGCCCTAAAGACACTACAAATTCCCACGTCAATCAATCCCATTGCCAACAAAATCCTGTATCAGATCTCTATCCTAAAATCTAGCAGCATCCATCTTCGCATCGACTGGTCGCCTGGACACGAGGAGTCCTCACCGGGGAACCAGGCAGCCCACACGACTGCACGGGAGTGTATAACCTCCAGTCTTCCGCTGCTACCCGACTTGGTTCCTCCGCCTCCTGAGTCATTACCGCCAGTCTTACAGCTTCCAGAGTACAAAAAAACAAAAAAGGCCACCTCAAGACCCTCACTCCAACCGGCTTTTTATCTGCTCTAACCCCGCTCCCAAGAACAGCCGAAATTTTTATAAACGAATATTTTTCAAATGCTCGCTTAACCCTAAAGACATTCCGTAAATAGTACAACCCATCCCTGCCGCATCGATGTCCCTTCTGCACCTCCCTCACAACCGCCAATCTCCAGCACGTAATTTGGCACTTTCCGAAATTTTCGCGTTACAGAAATTTCAACCTTCCTCTAAATGCCTCCGCATCATACATCCACACTCGAACACTAGAACCCTCCACGCTGACTTTAATTGCGCACTACTCTCTACCAAAGCGGTATAGCGCGAGCAGATTAGAGCCGTCAGCCTGCTGTCCTCACCCCACGTGGCTTCTTCCGCCTTCGTAAGGAGCCAACCAGCTTCAACTTGAACGGTTTATTTTGAAGATGTCCCAAGCTACGAATATCCCACCCTTCACTACCACTTCCCGCACTTGACCTAGCGTCTTTCTTATGTAATAAAGGCTATCTTCTGCTCCTCCTTATTTTCCTATTATTTGTGTTTGCAGCACACTTCCTAGTTTTCGTATGAGAGTGAGAGAGTTGGTCCTTGGGACTACGTTGTTCCCACCTATTTTGTTTGTCGCTGTAGCCAGCAGTCTCGTAGTGTTTTTTAATGAACCGGCCATGCTCGCTCACTAATTTGAATGTCCTTTTTGTGGGTAGGGTTTTGTGCGATAAAACCAGGGAGGGTTGTGTTTTTGGAGACCAGAGAGGCGAGAACCGCTTCATAAGGACCTTGCCCAACATTTGTTCTGCGATCACGAGCCTTGAAAGTTGTAAATACTAAGTTTAAATAAACTGTACATTTTCTTCATCAAGTTCACTTGGAGTAGGCCGTCGTCGGCTACGTGCAGTCGGCCAGTGAGCCAGCCAGTGATCATTTCATTTTTGCTTTATCCCGTCGAGCATAAGCGCGGCGCATCCATTTCTCTAGGGTCCCATCATTTCCGCAATTATCTGAGGTTCCGCAATTTATCCCAGGGAGAACGTCTTAGCAAGCCAGTCACAAAAGTTTGGTGTTTTGATGCACTGGGGCAAGCTTTTTTGTCACTTCGTCGTTGACTTGGCATGACGAAGAGCAAAACTCGACTGCTCCGTTCCACGTGGACTGCAGACTAATCCACATAGATTCCGTCTCGGGAATCCTGTCGGGGTCGGGAAATGTAACAATTCGATGCCGTTCACTTGGGAACCATGTTTATTAAGTTCTTCAACCTTCTCTTCTCGGGACCCTAGTTCTTCCTCCATCGTCTTCGGATCTCCACCTACATGGCAGAATTCCTAAAGTTACAGGCCTTTACTGACACATTGCCAAAGGGCTGTAAATGCGTTACTACGTATTTTAAATGCTGCATTCTTCTGTGAACAATGGTTGTAGCGTAATCAACCTGCATGGTGTTTCTTCTCCAATTTCTTGTGGTTCTTGTCTTTGTCTTAGGCCTCTTTTCGTCCAGAGTTTTCTGTTTGTATTCTCTCCTTTTCTAGTTCCCCATTCTCTGATATTGTTTGCCCATTGTTCACCATAAATGCCTTTTTTCTAATATTTATGTTTAGGGTAGTAAACCGGGTTTCCCTAACTCGGCTAGCAACCCGAAAGCCTCCCGCTTTGCGGTATTCTACTATCCTTCTGTGCTGGCCAAAAACGCCTTACGTACACGGCATCATGGTGCGGTATAAAACAAAATGCGAGTGGGCTCTGAGCATCTCAAGCCGCTACCACTATCATTGAAACTTAACAGTGTTAAATCACAGTTCTTCATCTGCCGCTCTACAACTACTTGCCAGGATTAGCCCGAACGAACGGGTGATAAGAAAAAAATGAGAGAACGATCCCTTGTGCCTTCCCTTCAGGCGGTGTTACAGGCATAAACGAATACTAACTCACCTAGTACTTCATACTATTCACCTTGCAAAAGTAACAAAGATAATGTAGGACAAAAAATATTGACATTAAAAGTGTTTCGTTATTTTGTATTTATTTTCAAGAGCAACGATAGCAGTACACGTCTGAGTATTCTCCTTTAAAACTATATCTATCTGCAGTATCGTTTACTTTAGAGAAGCCATACTTTTGAGCAACATCGTTTGCCATGAGCTCTCCCATTCCGATAAATTTATAAAAGCCAGCTGTGTACTTGTATCCAAAATGCCCAATAAAGAGGACTTGCGCGGTAAAATTACAAGTCTGGAAAAAAAACAAACACAAGAGCGTCTTAAACACTTTACCTTCAATGATGCATGCAGACACCTTCATACTACCTTTTTCAGGAAACTTTCTAGGGAATAATAAATACAACGCAACGCCCATTCTAGGTGACACTTTTGAACCTTAGTGCAAGGACATAGGATAATTGTTTTACTTCCGACAGAAATAAAAGGAGTTTTCAATGTTTAACAATAGAGTTTGTAGTTGAAAAAACTGGTGATCACCAACCAAAGGTTTATTTGAAAAAGGTAAAAAGAGCTTCTTCAACCAATTTCTTCAACTCTGAATCTGTTACCTCACCAGACGACATTTCGTCAAAGCTTAGATTTCTTAAACATGGAAGTTTGCTAAAACATTGAAGTAGGAATTTTAGAGCGCAGGGCCATTTCGTGTTAACGGCACTGTTCCAAATTTTGCTCCAAATACCCCAATACAAGTTCATTCATTGCAAAACTTAACTAAAAACTTTGTATGACGTGTCAATTTGGCGTCCATAAAAATGACAGCACATCCAATGTTACGTTTGCATGAAAACCATGTCCGTGACGTTGCATATTCCTTCACTGTGACGCATAAAAAACTCTTATTTGTTTCGAAATATTCGGCAGAAAATGATTTTGGTATAATAAATTTGAGCTTATTTACGAAGGTTCAGAATTTTCTCAACTTTGATTTCTTTATTCCTCTATCATACAAAAATGACAAACCTCTCATTCGGCGCCATATAGCCCCTGCAAGTAGCCGAATAACCATGGCAATAGGGACTGCATCTTTGATGTGTGTTCATACTGAATCTCTCGTACCACATCTTTCTGTTCGAGGTTACGAGGTTTTCGGCTACAGCAGACTGGAAATGCCATTGGCTTATCCAGAAATTTGAGCGCGTTTCACGTGGCGAGCCGCTGGGATAACGAAGGATGCTCCGCGTATCCCGCGGTTGTCGAGTAGCGGTCTAGTTGACCGGTCTGTGAACCACCGTAAATATAATAACTACGTAATTGTAATAACTACGCTCAAGAGCAACACACCGGATGAGGCACTTGAATGGCCGTGCACTACTTGCGTTAGTAGCAAATCTCCACTAAACCGCAAGCACGGTGACAGTAGGAGTCAGGTAGGTGCTTCTGAGCCTTCACCGCTTGATTTAATGTCGAAATTGGATCTAGTGCTTTGTCGTTTAGATGTCTTGGAGAAGAAGCACGACGAACAAGTGGTAATGCACGACGCCACTGACCGCTAAATTTACAAGCGAACTGAAACTATACAGGGCATCAAAAAGACGCTTGAGTTTCTTTATTCTAAGTACGACAAGTTGCTAATAACCGAGGAAGCGTGAAGGGAGGAGATTAAACACCTGAAGAAAAAAAACCCGTGGCTTGGAGGCCAATTTGCTAGCCAAGGATAGACGAGTGAAAGACGTAGAAATTCAAGTGGATAGATTGGAGCACTACTCGAGGAAAAGGAACTTGGAGATATATGGCGTTGCATACGCTGAAGGCTAAGACTTGAGTGCAGTCTGAAGTTTTGTTGCGAAAAAACTAAACTTAGAGCCCCAAACAGCGAGGACACAGGAGTTGTACATAAGAGAAAGGCAAAAGCAGGTATGATCTCCCCTATACTTGTACGTTTTTCCCGGCAAGAAATGAAAGAGGATTGGTTGAAGAAACGGACAACTCTGAAAGAAGAAGGCATTTACCTCAATTAAAACATAATATTCCGCATAAAAAAACTACCGTGGGAGACCAAGACAGTCGCTAAAGGCAAGGAATACAAATTTGCCCGGGCACGCAACGGACGAGTGGTCGTTAAAAAGCATGAAGAAGCAAACCTGTGGAAATTAGGAAAATATCGGAACTAAACCGAATAGCATAAAGTGTCCGCAAGCTTGCAATCATTAACACTTCGTAGAAAAAAAGCAACAGTGGAAATCCGAGAACACAAAAAATGTAATTCTCCAGCTAATACACGTAAACGCCAGGAGCCTAGAAACAGATTGGCACTATTTAGAATTTGTTCTGACGCCAGCTTTGTCGTCTTTACACATCCTTATCTCAGAGATTGAGAGTTTAAGGCTATTTCTCGATGGGTTCCAGTCATTTCCGCAATTTAGGGAACACACAAAATGAGGCGGCGTGAAGATGTTTGTTCGCAGTGGGTGGTTATGTGACCGACTGTGTCTTACTTTTGAGAAGGATGAAGTGGTAGCCCTAACGGCTGACAGTCTACACGGTGAATTCCTAGTTTTTTCTGTGTACAGGCCATCAAATAAAATTATTGCACTCTTTTTAGACGAGCATTCAGCATTTCTCAACAAGTACAACAATAACCAGATATTCTTGGCCGGAGACTTAATATCGATATTACTGACACATCGAAAACTGGAGTCAATGATTTCTCAACGCTGTTAGCGGGATATGGGTGTGAGAACGAAATGCAAGATTTTACACGACAAGAAATCTGATGGGATCGGTTGAGGCAGGCATGTATTAGGCATTTCAGTACCAGAATGTCAAAACTCGATGCAGTTAGATGGGTCGTTAAGGAAAAAGTGGCAGACCACTATTTTACCCGTACAGCCAGAGCTAAAAAAATTAGTATTATGTGACAAAGAAGCTGACCGAGAAATAAAATCATTTACCCGGGGTGCACATTTATAATATAATCACTTGGTGGCCTATGATGAAATGGCAAAAAAAAACTTGAGGACATCTACAATAAATCAAAAAATAAAATATAGCTTCAGCGCGGTAATGTAGCCAGCCCTTGGAGAGATAAGAAGACAATAGATATATGATATCAAAAGGGCGCCCTGTTTCAACAACACCGGAAAAATCCAGACAACACTCTTCTGAAAGACGAATTTAATCAACTGAAGAACACAGTCACAGCCAAGATGAGACGAGCAAGAAAAAGATACTATCTTAATCAGTTTTCAGCCTGTTCGAAATAATTTTAAGAAAACTTGGGCAATAGTTATTAACATTTTGGGACGGGTTCCAGCGAGGAACATTGACTTCACACTAAACAAAAAAAAGCATTTTCAAATGTTCCAGGTCCAGAATTACAGGAAAATTTTAATGGCCAGTTTCCGGAAAGTGTGAATAAGCTTCAGAGTCAGTATAGGTCGCAAGTATCCCATATTGACATTTCTTCTCAGAATGTACATTCACCTTCCATGCGCAGTACTGATGAATTTAAGCTTCGGAATTTAATTAAAACGTTCGGCATAACAAAATACGAATGAATTAATAAAATCAAAGTAGCAGATATAATTCACAATTTGGAAGAACTGAGGAAGTACTACTCTTTATTACCAACGAAGTCTTTTAACAGGTAGAAACCGGATCCGATGAAAAAAAGCATGGTGAGGCCACTGCACAAAAAAGGAACCAAGAAGAATTACTGTAACTACCGGCCCATTGCAATACTTTGATGTATACGACGCATAATGGAAAAATTTGTGTACAAGAACATGAATTCCTTCTCTACAAAATATAGCTTACTAAACCGTGCCCAGTTCGGTTTCCCCAGTGGAATAAGCAATGTAAAATTATTAGAGGACGTTAACGACTTTATCTGCCATGAACTCGATAATAATAATGTTGTTCTTTCGTTGTTCGTTGAGTTACAAGAGGCGTTCGATACCGTTGACCACGAAATATTATTGCACAATTTTTCCGATATTGGATTCAAACGCCCATATTTCGTTCTTTAAATTTTTCTTTCAATTGGGTACGATGTGGCCCTTATTTGTGGTTGTTTAAAATTTTCTTTCAATTGGGTACGATGTGTAAAGGTACATGTTTCTTTAAGTGCAGTGAATTTTGGTATTCCACAGGGTTCTGCGCTAGGGCCTCTTTGGTTTAATATTTATGGTAACGACCTGGCGAATGTACCACCAAAATCCAAACTTTATATGTACGCGGACAGCACACTCTTAGCATTTCCGAATAACTCGTACGAAGAGGTTGCAAGAATTTTTCAGACTGATATATGCTATTGGCTTGATTGGTTTTTCTAAGCATATTTTTATTAATAAATAAAAAACCACGCGACTTCGCTTTGATAACGCACATAACAGCCTCCCACTATCTAGGCCAATTTATCTACACGATAGAGCCTGCTGCCACTGGTTCTTCCCAACTGTGCCACGATCAAGTACTCGTAAGTATTTAGGTTTAACATTCGATGATACATTTATCTTGGGACACGCACATTCAAGAAGTTGCGAAGCGCTTACGGGTAGGGTGAGTTACCTTTATTTCTTACAGTTTACATCACATAGCTCAAGCAGAAAAATGGTGTAAAACCGTGGAGAGAATCAATGTTACGATGCTGGTTGACGTTCTCTGGTCATGCCTCGCAATGCCGGCTAAACATTGTATAATAAAAAGAATATCTTGCAGCATTTCTTATGGAACACTCCTTCAAGAATAGAACAAATATTTAATAATGCGTCATAACAAGAATTGATGTTTGCAGACAAACAGTTCCCTTTTGATGCGATTTGCAAGCAATATTTTTGAAATACCTTTGAAGTGGACAACAAAAAAGAAAAACATTTGCCCCTTAAGAAAAAAGAGAAACATTTCACAATCTTACCGCATGAGAACCCTGAGTACAATGCCAAGCAGCCATGTGGTCGACTCAAGTCGACTGCGTATAGCTTGTCCACAGACAGCATGCTTACCTCGACTATGATCCTGCATTTCGAGTTGCGGAAGGTGTTCAACTCGCTGGCACTGAGGCCTCCGTCCTTGTTGGGGCTGGTGGTCTTCTGAGAGAGCTTGAAAGCCGCGTGCACAGTGGTTATTCCCACTGCCACAGCCGCCTTTCCTGTGATCGCGCATTTGACGAACGTGTTGTAGGTGGTGTTGTTGGCGGTGTTACTGTACCGGTTGTAGATGTCTATGGTAAGCCGGAAGACGAACGTCATGCCGCAACCGCCCGGTGCTGTGAAGACGACCCGTAACAGAGGTGCTACGGCGTCGTCTGCCGGAAGATGATCTCGCGCAGTAGCTTATGTTGTTCCACGTTTTTCATCCTCATCCAGTTGTAGTATTCGTCCCGGTTCATGATGTCCAGGCGCATGCGGACGGCCGCGTACGGACTCGCGTGTTTGATCAGGCGCACAAAGACTTGGCACGGGATAAGGTCGGCGTCTTCGCGTTCCGGGTGGATGATCACGGCCGGAGGAGGTGCTGCTCTTTTTTCTTCTTGTTCTTCTTGTCGCGCCCTCTTCTCCGCGCCGCTGTCCGTGGTGCTGACACTGGCGTTGACGCTGGCGTTGCAGGTGGCGCTACCGGCGGCGCTGCCTGTGGCACTCATTGTGACTTTGAGGGAGGAGGTTCCTCTACGGGAAGATGACGACGGTGGTTGAACGCGAAGCTATCTCGTGACGGATTCTTTGGTTGGCCAATTCCTAGGGGCATCCTGCCACAATCATCATCAGCGGTGTCTGTCCAGGCAGGCGCAGAGGGGGTATGGACGCCGCACAACGGCGCCCACACAACGGCAGAAGGACCAGACGCCACCGTAAGCTGCTTCGCATCTAAAAAAATGGCAGCATCTCCACTGTGTGGCTGATGGCGAGGATACAGAGTACGGGGACACGTAATGACATGCAAATTGCAGCCCGAGTGACATTCGATTTGAGCCCCGACCGTCATCCGATTTCAGCCGTTAGTGGTACCATGATTATTCCTTTAATGAAACTGCTACTCAAGGCTCAAATCCAAATTCGCTTGATTTTTGCTTGATGTTGGTGTGCCCACGCTGCACGCAGACGGACATTAGGAGGTCCGAAGGTACTCCGCACCGATACAGACGAGGGAGTAAGCCGTTTAAATATGGGGTACTAACTTATGGTCGTAGCGCAATGGGGAAAAATGACTGACACCAACTCTTCCTGGTCTGCAAGACACAGGCTCGAATCCTGACGGTGCCTTTGTGATTTTTTGTGGTTTGAAGTGCTATGCGCACAGACGCGGACGGACATTGTGCGGTTCTAAAGTACTCCCCACGTGATATGCAATTCCTCGCATTTATACCAATAAGGAGGAAAAAAAAGATCCTTCTTTGTACCTTTTCTTTTTATTGAACTTGAAGTACACGCTCGCTTCACAGTTTAAAAAAATTATTGCAGGGCTTATAGCTAGCTGAAATTCCTTGATTATTTTGCTATACACGCGCCCACTTGACATGCTCATGCACATATTGTAAAAGTTTCATAATCGGATGTGAAATAAAGTGGGCATTATAAATGTTCTTCTGTTACATTGTGTTAGTTGACATTTGTTTTTTGTCTATGCTGTGGTACAGTAATTGTTCTTCTGCCCCAGAAATTTCCTGCACTTCATTATCTTTGCATTTTTGTAAAGGGCATAGGCGTGGTCTCCATGCACGAAGTTGGCTGCCCAGCCCGCTCACAAGCATCATTGTTTATGTGCGATAAAAGGTACTGCGTACTTTCCCTGTAATAAAAGTTATCACTGATAATAATAATATTAATAATATTACTCCTAACTGTTGGAAAATTGCTAAGGTTGTACCTGTACACAAATCCGGGTCAAAAACAGATGCAAAAAGTTATAGACCGATTTCCCTCCTGTGCAGTGCTTCTAAAATTTTTGAATCTATAATTCAATCCCTCATTACATCCAGAGTAAGATATGAAATTATTCCAAATCAACATGGTTTTATACGTGGCCACTCGACCACTACAAACTTAGTTTCTTTTATGGAACATGCGTCAAAGGCGGTGGAAGACCGAGGCCAACTTGACGTAGTATACTGTGACCTTAGCAAGGCGGTCGATATGGTTTCCCATTCATTGTTGTCTAAAAATCTTTCCCACCTTGACATTCCTGATCCTAGATCTGCTGCTAGATCTGCTGCGTGACTACCTTACCAGTCGTCACTGCTACGTTTACTGTAACGGGCTACACTCCGGAACGTACTCAGCGACCAGCGGGGTGCCTCAAGGCTCTGTCATTGGACCTCTTTTGTTTTCACTCTTTGTCAACGATGTTTAGACAAGAATTCAGTACTCATCGTTCTTGCTATACGCAGACTATATATAAATATTCAAAGTGATTGGCAACATTTCAGACTGTGCACAACTGCAATGTGATATCGCCGCGTTTTCGGACTGCTGCAACGGAAATAAGTTGATACTTAACAGTACAAAAACCAAAGTGGTGTCGTAGACCCCTAAAACAGATGATATCGATTTCACCTATCATATAAATAAAGATCTTAATCGGGTGTGTCGAATCAGACACTTGGGAGTTTTGTTTGACTATAAGCTCACATTTACTGCCCATACTAATGAGATTACCCGTCGGGCTTTGCGAACACTAGGTGCAACATCTCGTGTCTCCAGAGAATTCAACTATCCAGACACATTTCTTAAGCTCTATACCTCAATGTGTCGCCCTCTACTGGAATACGCATCCGTGGTCTGGAATACAACGTGTCGGTCCAACGCGGCGGCCATAGGGAGAGTACAAACTAAATTTCTCTCAATACTAAAACATGGGTACACTACAGCGAAGGCTAAAGATTATCCTGGTGTTCATGCCGCCAGCTTGCTTGTAATGGACCTACTGCACAGCCGGAGGGCCAAGGCTGACATTTTATTCTTGTACAAACTGGTCCACAGCCTAATTGATTGTACAGAGTTGTTGGGTGCCATAAATTTGAGAACCCCGACAGGCGACACCAGGGCACCTAGACCGTTTCATGTCCCCGCCCGTGTCAAGAGTCCCGTGGGACGCATTCAGCACCTATACAATATGCACGCAGAAAGTTTGGACGTATTCCGTCGTCCCTTTCCAGCTTTTTGTAAGAAACTGCGTAGCTTGACAAACCAGGAGTAGTTTTCTTGCCCTAGTATGTAACTTCAACTCACACACTTTATGCTGCCGGGGTTATGTTTATCTATGTGTATATGCTAATTGTTTCGATGATTCACTTGTGTATGTAAGTTTTATGCCTTCGTTGTGGCGTGATTTTTAGCTAATATCTTTTTCCGGTTTACAAGTTTCAGTGTACAGAGTTTTAATCATAACTTCTTGCCTTACACTTGCCTTGCTTGCATATGTGCGCGGGTCATGTGCGTGTGTCGGCGTGTGTGTATCTCAGATTGTCTCATTCTTGTTCAGACTAAACAATGCTATTTTCTATATTTTTCTGAGATATTCACTTTTCATTCCGCACTAGTACATCGTACCTGGACACACTATTAAACAATTCATTGGTTAATTCATTCGTTATTTTTATTATCTCTGCGATTTGTTGGTCTGATCATTTATGTCTACGCTCCTGCCATTGTTTTTTCGCTATTTTTCTGTCAAACGTGTTGCTATGTTTGTGGTGTGTCTCGACAAGATGGGACATTGCAAAAGCATCGCTCGTTTTACGCTAATACTTTATTGCAGTGTAACGTTTCAGAAATCTCAACTCTCGTTTTATATGTACACTGTGTCTCTATCATATGCACTGTGTATTTTGTTGTATATTTCCTTTTCTCAAGTGCCTTGAACGTTTCGCTGGCCGAGGGCCATAGCTTGCAGCACTGTTTTTTTGCTTTTTTTTCTGAATTTCTGTAAGTATTATTACTTTATTTTTTCTGTCATATCGAGGATTTTGTGTGTTGTGCCGTGCTGTTCTACATTTCTTTTATTAATGTTTTGTAAATGGTGTGCAAGCACCAAGACCTTAGGGTTGTTCCTGGGCACCAAAAATAAAGGTTGAATAATTGATTGATTGATATTTATAATATTATATTTATATTATTATTATTATTATTATCATAATTATTATCCTTACTTGGCCGCATGATGGCGCCCAGTAAGGACAAGTGTCTCCTCTGCTGCCTCGCTTTCTTCGGTAGGCAGGAGTTTTTACGATGTTCTGCGTGTAAACTCCGTGCGGACAGAAAGTGCATTGTTCTTCCGGAGAAGGAACTGTAGTGTTTGATCTCCGGTGAGCAGCCGTTCGTGTGTAATCGGTGTGTGGCTGCGGCGTGACCCGCTAGGCCTAGCGACCGGGATGAGCAAAGTAATGAAGACTGCCAACCAGCAAACATCCCGACCGAACGAGTGGCGTCCCCAGTCGGCGCAAGCTTCGTCCCTTCTACGGATCTGTGCGCAGAGGTCGCTGCCCTGAGGAATCTAATCTCTGAAGCTAGCGCCAGCCTTTTCTTTCTCGGCGATGTAGTCACCGAGCTGCGGGAGGAGAACCGGCTTCAGCGACGGGACAATGTGGCTGGGTTTGCCCAGGAGGCTGCAATCGTCGCTTCCCTGCGTGAGGACGTTCGCAGCCTGCGAGGGGAGCTCTCGCATCTCCCGCATTCCCCGTCTGCTTCCCCAAAGCCTGCTAATCCTGTCTTGCTGCCGGTGACGTCACCACAGTCTGGCATCACTACGAGGTCGTCGTTCACCGCCGGTGCAGCTGGTGAAGGCGCCCCCTTTCTGTCCTCTACGACCGCTTCGGCGTTCGTTGAACCCCCCAGCAGTCAACCTGCTACGGCCTTGAGCACTTTTGTTTCCCCTTCGGTCTACCCTCTGCCCCGCCTCCAGTGTACGACACTGCGTTTAATGGCCCGCCAGCGAAGTTGCAGGAGAAAAGGAGCCCTCCCCGCGTGTGTGCGTTGGAAGCTTCTCATTTGGTTGTGGTACGCCGACCACCGAGCTCCAGGGCCATCTTTGTTTCGAAACTCTCAGCTAACACCACATCTGCTCAATTGTTTGCCATTGTCATGTAAACGCCTTAGGACCACGTAAGACTCCTATTTTTATTTTTGCGTAAATGTAACGAGGAGTGTTTTATGCGTCTGGGTGACCCGTCTATGTTGCCAAAGGGCAGCCTCTTCAATCCGTTCCAAGGCAGTTCCGCCCTGGTATGCTGCACGCCATTGAAATAACTGAAAATGATCAGTAAGTACGATAGTCTCGACATCTACTATCAAAACACTCAAGGTCTACGAAATAAGTCCTCTGAATTCATTAGAAATATTGTATGCTCTAAATTGTCTGCTATAGGTATTACTGAAACCTGGCTTTCCGATGACATCTCGCCTTCCAACTATTACCCTTATAACTATGAAATCTTTAGAACAGACAGAACGTGAACTTGACCTTAACAAAAAGGTGGCGGTGTTCTCATTGCCCTTGATCCCTCAGTGCAGTGCAGGCGGCGTGCTGACCTCGAGAACCTAGATGTATCAGTCTGGCTTGAGGTAGGCCTTACGCGGGGCAAGAAGCCACTCATTGGTGCATTCTGTTTATCCTCGGGTGTATTACCCTCAGATTTTGATTGAACACTCACAGGTATAGAAAAGGTCGCAAATGCACTCCAACCATAAGCTCATTATATTTCAGGACTTCAACACCACAGGTATTCGCTGGAACCGCCTTTCCTTTGAGCACAAATACCATTATGCAGCGCAGAAATGCAGCGTGTAATATATTTTCAGTCGTTCACCTCCATGCAGCAGTTTTGCCGCATACAAAACTCTTGTGGTAATGTTCTAGAACTGTGCTTCTCAAACTTAAAAAACGCCCAAGTGTGTGCCTTTGATATTTCTCTTGTACAACCTGACAAGTTTCACCCCCTCTTATTGTCTCTGTCTCGGTCGCTGCCCAGCATCGCGATGGTGGTGTTGACGATTTTGAACTCCCGCGACATGCATTGAAACCTGGAGATTATGCTGCGCTGTATCACTTTTTTTTATCGCCTGAATGGTTAAGTGTTTTTGACATCAGTGTTGTTGATGCACAGGTTCGACGTTTTACCTAAATTGTCAAGAGTGGCATGGAAAAGTGCATCCCTCTTTATAAGCCTGTTCATTCCAAATTTCCCCACAGGTTCTCTAAAGAACTTCGAAGTTCGCTTAATTATAAGGACAGCGCCCACAATAAAGCAAAGCGTTCTGGCATGGACAAGTGGAAAGCTGAGTTTAGTCGGTATCGCTCACTTTGTAAAAGCCCCTACCGGCATGACCACCACATCTATATAGAGTCTTTGGAGGCATCTGCGTCTCAAAAACTTGCTGACTTCTGGAGGTATGTACACGGCCGTTCTAAGGCATTTAATGAACACATTAGCCTGCTTAATTCCGATGGTGAACACGGTGAGGATATTTCCACCAGCTTTGCTCAGTACTTTCACTTTGTCTTTCAACTGCCTGGTGCTAACGACGAACGCCTATCATTAAATAGAATGTTTAATTTTATTACACCCATGTTCATGAACAACGTGTCAATGATAGCCTTAAACGAATGAAACCATCGTTTACCTGTGGAGCAGATGGAACTCCTGCAGCCCTCATGAAGGCTTACGTCAACATTTTTGTGCGTGTTTTAACTTCCATTTATATAACTGTTTACTTTAAGGCAACTTTCCTCATGCCTGGGAGATCGCTCAAATTTTTCCTATATTCAAGTCTGGTGATAACTCAGCCGTTCCTAACTATCGTCTTATCTCAAGCCTTTGCTTTGCCTCAAAACTCTTCGAGTCAGCTATGCACAAAGTTCTTGCGGCCTGCGTCAACAACGTTCCGATGCTTAATCAGCACGGATTTTTTTCGAATCGATCGACGGGTAGAAATCTTGCCAGCTTTATTACACTGGCTTCGGCTGCAGTTTGTGAAAACGGCCAGTTGGACGTCATTCATTTTGACCTCAGTAAGGTGTTTGATGTGGTTAACCATCAACTAATATATACAAGCTCACTGCGTCGGGATGTAGCTGCAGCTTTTGTTGCCTTGTCCAACTATCTCCTACCGGTCATTTTACGTAGATGTAAACAACAAAAAGTCTGGTGTTTACACTGAAACAAGTGGTGTACCTCATGGTTTCATGCTGGATCCACTGTTGTTTTATATATTTATTAACAATGTGTCAACAGTCTTAGCAACATCTTCATTTTTTTCTATGCTGATGATGTCAAACTATTTAGGCACATTAGCGGTGTTCAGGACTGCCATGCCCTGCTGTGTGATGTGTCGCAATTTTCGGGCTGGGGTATCAATAACTGTCTGGCTTTGAACCCTGCTAAAACAAAGGTTATCACGTACACCTGGAAAGCCCATCGTCTGCTGTTTTTTTCTACAGCATTGAGGTAGTTCCTCTGCAAGGTTTGAGGAGATTATGGACCTCGAGGTGCTTTTTGACAGTACCCTCTCTTTTTCATCTCATATGAGGCTAATCGCCGGGCAAGCTCTACGGAGTCTTGGAAATGTTTGTCGGATTTCAAAGGAATTCTCTTCTCCCGATCCATTTCTAATCCTGTATAATGCAATTTGTATCCCCCAGTTAGAATATGCTTCTGTTGCCTAGAACGGCATCTCCAAATCTAGTAGTGATTTAATAGGATGTGTGCAGAAGTTTTTATAACCATACTTAATCACCGCCATCACATTCCCACTCCGGGTCCTGATTCTGACTTACAAACAGTTCTTTCCATTACTTCCTTGAAATCAGACGCATTCGTGCAGATGTTACATTCCTTAACAAGATTGTTCATGGAGACCTTTCTTGCGCGTATCTGCCTAACTGTTTAGAGTTTAGTGTTCCGCAAAGGCCCACCAGGTCGCCTTGCCCGTTCTTGACCGCTGCGCGCAACTCGAATCATTCTCCTGTGCGCAGAATACAGAATTTTTACAAGGCTTCTTTGAACGCTTTGACATCTTTCAAAGTTTCCTTAAACTTTACCGTAGTGCGCTGTTGAATACAGTATGTAAAACATCTTTGAGGTCTCTGTCGTTCGTTTTTTTTCCGTTTCTTTTTCTTTCTTTCCCCATTGCGGAAATTTGGTTTCTCCGCGGTTCTGTTTAACCATGTGAGAGTTGCCTATTTTTGAAACTGTACTGTGATTTATTCGTCTTATCCTTTGTTTCTGTACTCTTGTCATTGTTTTTGTCGTTTTTCTGTCAAACTTTTGTTCGTCTGCTTGTTGTGTGATTTTTACAATAAGCAGAGCCACAAAAGCATCTTTTTTTTCTTTTTTACCTGTACTCAGGCTCCGCCCGTGTTTTACTTATGTTATTTTCACTACTTCTATTTCTGTGTGCTTGTCGCCTGTTTGTTTCTTGCAATATCTATCTTGTATTTTGTTTTTGTGTAACTATCCGTGTGGCAGCACTCAGGTCTTTGGCTGTTCCTGGGCACGTAAATAAACATGAGTGATTAATATATTATTATTTTAATATTATTAATATTATGATATTATTACATTTATTATTATCAGCATTATGTTTTACTATTTTTATTTTTGTTGTTTCCTTCACTCATTAACTCAATCTAAGGGCTTCACACTATTTCATACATTATATCGAGGTCCTGCTTGTTACTTTTTTTACAAATACTAAGATTCGTTTAGGTTTTTTATGCAGGCACCTCTGGAGGACCACGGTGGCGGCCGCTCTACTCGCTGATCTCTTACAACCACTACCCACCACAACAAAACGTTCTGCTCAAAGGCCACTTATCAGAGACGCGCATTTTTAAAAAGGCGGGTACTTTGCTTTAGCTTATAATCGATGCATCATAAGATAGCTTTATTTAGGGCTGGGAATCAGTTGAAGTATTTGGAGCAATAAGTGAATGTTCTGCACTGAGCCTATACAGAAATTCTTTACTGAATTTTAAAATAAGCAGAACACACAAAGGAGAAATTTAGGAAATGTTTAGTCGTGTATTTTACCCAACTTCAACCACCTACCAAAATGTTCCCACAACTATATGTGTGAAACAATGTCTACATTTTTTGTTTGCATGTTTTTGATAATCTGATTTTTCTTCATATAACAACCTAATTTCCTTAAACTTTAGCTATTCTAGATAATCACGGAGTGCATCTTAGCAAATATAAAACTATTTCAAGCCCTAATGTTAACAGTTCAGAGAAAATTCAAATGAATAAATTATCAAAAAAGCAACATGTCTAATTCTAAGCTGCCTCAAAGAATACGCTTCCATGCATGCTTCCTGAGAAATTTACCAATTCATGACATCCGAAATTTTTCAACCGATAGTGATATCAGGTTTCACGCCCAGACTTTTTATTTTATTTAGGGCTTTGTGTTTTATAACTTCCTCCCAATATCAGCTCCATATCGTCACAATGAATATTCCCCTACTGTAATATCATACTTTTGAGAAACTTGGCAAAATGGACGTTCACAGGTTATCGGTTTTCTTCCGATACAACGGCGAGTTGATGAACGTCTTTTATCACCACATTAGCCAACTATCTACAAAAAGACCATCAAATTCTTAACAGTTGTACTTCCTTTTGGAACATTTGTATATACCGTAATTACCCCATTCTAACACGCACCTTTTTTCAGGAAAAATAGGCCGAAAAATCGCATGCGCGTTAGAATCGGATACGAAACCGAAACTGCCAAAACAGAGGAAATTTCGTCCCAACCATCGCTATCGCCATTTCAAGATGGCGCCAAAGCCTTTAGAAACACAACAATGTTTTGAACAGAGGAAGCATAAGCGCCTATGGTTTTCTATCGGCGTTCGCACAAATCGTCAAATCGTTCCACCTGCGCACTTTATAACAGCAATGGCAGCAGCGGCTCTCACGCGTTTAAAACGAGTGGTCGGCTGAAGCGTGCGGCTCTGGAGAAGCTCGCGGGATAGGCGTGCGAGGCGTGGGCCACGATCCCATCGACCATAGTCGAACGCTCGTTCAGAAGTGTGGCATCGCGAACGCTCTTGGCGGCACCGAGGACGAGATGTTGTACTCGTGCATTCGCACTTTCACATTCTTCCCCTCGGGGAAATGCGGAGAATGTTTTTTGCAGAAAAATCGGGTGCGCGTTAGAATCGGGTAAATACGGTATAAGCTTGTTTAAGTATTTGTCATAATTTACATTTATACTCACCCTGATTCTCTTACAACCATTGATCCAGGTCTTTTCGTTTAGGGGAGTGCTGTTGTACCACCCTCTTGGTCTTTTAGTTATATGCTTCTTGTTGTTAAAGTCGAGAGTAACATTTTTCGAAATCCATTCAGAATTATCAAGCAGCGGCACTTCAATGGTGCCCGTTATTTTGCGGTTCAGGCGCACCTCTTCCTCCCATGTAAAATTAAATATCTTATCGCATTCATAACGTGTGAACCCGCCTTTAAATATAAAGGTGTTGTTGTTCTTGCCACACTTTATGGACGAGACTTCAATATGGTAAGGAACCCTGAAAAAAAGATCAAAGAATTTTTTCTGATCAAGAAAAAGCGCACAGTCGGGCATACATTTTACACGTAGGACGAAAAGTACTGCGCGGACTCCACGTGCCCACGAAAAGACAGTCATCGGAAGGGACATAAAACTTTCAGTACGCTGCGGACGCCCGCTCATGGTAGTGGCATGAAGATTTTTTTGAGCACATGGGCTGTGCCCTTTCTAGATGTAGAAGGTGCGTCTAATACGGGGCGTTTAGATTTCTTGATTTTAGGGTTTAACGCACCTACGCAACGCAGGCGATAAGGCGCGCCGTAGTGGAGGGCTCCAAAATAGCTTTCACCTCCTGGGCATCTTTAACGTGCGCCGAAACGTCGTACACAGGGTTGGTTTTGCATTTCACGTCCATCAGAAAAGCGACAGCCGCAGACGGAGCCTTTAGACTTTCTCGTTGCGGATGAGGCCTCTCATGATCCACTAAGTGTCTCAATGTTGATAAAATGATACAATTAGGGTTGCACGTTCTGGGCGTGGACTTATTGCGGGAAGTAAATCGCATAAAACGCTCTTTGGGACGCACGAGCGGATAGTTATAGTATAGTGCTTTTGTTGTGTACGGCGTGCTTGCTGCGCTATCTCTGGAAGAAATTGCGAAGTTCCCCTAGGTACATGATGACCCTCGAAATTGTGATCGGGAGCTGGTTGACGTGTGGTTTGAAGTGAGAATTAATTTCCCTAGGTTGTATTGTCATAGCGTAAAATGTACGATAACAGGATTATTTAAAATTGTTTCAGAGATAAAGAGACATACTGTATTTCCGCAGTGTATACTTTGCGCCCCCACATAGCACCGATGCTCTTACCACTGCCTGCTTCAAACCACGTTCGTGTTTGTCTTGCTCGTTTGTTTCAGACCTCCATATCTGTCAGGATGCAACCATCACCATCATTTTAAAGAGACAGACGACGTTGCCATTTTCAGTGAAATAGAAAGCACTCGTGCATTCTTTAAGAGTAGCTGTCTTCTGAGGAGCTCCCTTGTGCCCACGCTTAAGTTTCGTGAAAGTGGACCACATACACCCACGGGTAACAATTCTTCAAGCGGTTTCTTGCCTACGCACACCTCACTAAGGCAGATGCGTAAGATACTGCTCCTGCGCAGTCGCCACTCGCGTCTCTAGGGCGTACGCCTGTGTCTACAAAAGTTGAAAGACCCTCCTTCTTGTGAGAAAGGTTCGCAAGCTCGACCCCGTCCGACGATATGACGACGACACGACAGAACAAACATCAGCGCTATATTCCAGGACAGCAAATCCAAAATGACTTAAGGAGAAACAGCAGCCCGTAGCACAAGCGGTCATGTAAACCAGGGGACACTAAAAAAAACGCACTGCATCGATCGCGCAGAAAAATAATACGGCGCTCGGCTCTATATTCAAGACTAAGTTCATGTCCTTGTAGCAACCACTCCGTGTGCGCCCACCACATCTGCTGGTTAGTCCGAGCTGGCCAGGGGTTGTCGGTCCGGTTGTCTGGGGCTTGCTGCTCCCACTCTGGTTCCGCAGCCGCCGAGCGTTTCCGTACCATTACCCCTACCGAACACATGAGAGGTCTTAACACCAGACGGGGCCGTGTGCGCATGTTCCGGGCTTGGTACGAACCACCAGTGTGACTTTTCCGCTCACTGTTTATCGTACGAACACGCACACGGCTTATGCCGCATAGGGGCTGACGTCCGTACCTGTGTTCGGCACGCGCTCACTGCGCTGTCACCACAACACGCAACATGCGTAGTAGCTGCGTCCGTGCACTCCGCCTCCCAAAAGACCGGTTACCCAGGGGTTGTTCGGGAAGCACCCAGCCGCTACCATGGATTTTTCTGCTCGAACTCTGTCTCTACCATAGAGCGGCTAGTGCCTTCTCGAACATAACTGACGTTATCTCACTTCGCCGGGGGTTCTTTCTTGATATGCCTTGAGGGGATCAATGCCCACTGGACCCGTTTTCAGTCTCCGTGCAGGTTACGAAGATGATAATTCCGACTAGATGTGCGCTTATCACCTTGTAAGGGCCTTCCCATCTGTCCTTCGGGGAAGGAGGGAAGCCGTTTGCTGAATCGCTCAACACATGTGTGTGACGTAATATCAGGTCACCGACGGAAAACTCAACCTCGCGTTGGCACTTGTCGCACGGCCGGCGTTGTTCGAGGTGTGCTAGATCCAGGATTTGCCTGGCCGCCTTGAGAGTCTCGTTCATGGAGCTGGGAAGTTCCTGAGTATACTTGATGAAAGTGCGAAGGCGCCCCCTGATCTGATCATTGAAGGAATATTCAATAGGAAAACAAAGATCGGGGCCGACAACCAAGGCTGCTGGTGTATATTCAGTAGAATCGTTGACCGTAGTACAAGTAGCAAACGCCATTTCAGAGAAGTTAGCATCCCTGTCTTTGTGGCCTTCAGTGACGGCCACCAGCATTATTGTCCAATTTTTGTTGGCGCGGTCCATTATATTTGCTTGTGGACGGTACGGAGTGGTGTTCTTGTGTAGTGTCAGAACAGAACTGTCCTAGAAGTTCATGCTTGTTAAGTACGTCGCATCGTCCGTTAAGAGGGCTTCCGGAAATCCAACGCGCAAAATAGTATCCAACAGCTTGTCCCAGATCACCTTAGAACCAACTTTACGTAAAGCCTACAGCTCTGCCCGCTTCGAAAAATGATCTGTGATGACTAGGAGATAGCGATTGCCCTTCTGCGATCTTGGGTATCGACCCATCACTTCACAAGCCTCTTTTTACCAGAGAAAGTGGCTCTTGATAGTCTTCATGGGGCCCGTCGGTTTACCGCCTCATGGCTTCACAGAATGGGAAACCTACCATATCGGCACGTATCTCGTCCTTTCTCATGCAAGGCCATGTGGCAACACGACAAAGCTTCTCGAACATTTTCTGTCCTCCACTACGAGCCGCCAAAGCAGTGTCGGCGTAGTATTCCAAAAAGAGCGTCCTTAAGGTATTTGGTACAAACACCCGAAAGGGAAACTCAGCACTGTCCTTATGTTCGCTTGGGACGTACCAAAGCCGCAAGCCGTCCTGGCTTTCGATGTTGCAGCCGTAGTTCGGTGCCCGTGCCGCTGTAGCGTCATCGGTGTCTGTGGCTGTGACTGCTGATGCGTTTGCAGTTACCGTCTGCCTGCTGTCGCTTCTAGCATCTTCTGGCGACTTACCATGGTTCCACAGTCCTCTTCAGGCATTGTAACCACGATTACCTGTCGTTCTCGCTTCTTTTGTACTTGTAGGGGTGCAAGAAACACAGCGTCCACGAATTTTTTCTTGGTGCCCTTCTTAAAATGCACTTTGTAGTGATACTTTTGAGGTTTACGGCCCATCGTGTGACGAGACCTGCTGGGTTCCGCCCGCTTTTTCTAGCAATTTTCATGAACGCCTCATCCCATCACGACGCGTTGCTCCGCTTTCCAAATATCGCGCCGCAGCTGGAGGAACCTTAGATACCACTCTTGGTACTGAACCGCGGGACTTGTAGACAACGTGAAGCCCATCGACACGCGGAGCCGCGAAACCTGAGACGAAGAGGAGGCGCCTCCGACCTTGGCGACTTCACTCCGGCGTGCGAAAAAATGGAACGACAGCTTAGACGGCGCCGCAGAGTGCGGGTGCACCCGGATGGCATTCTAGCGGAATTGGAAGTATACAAAAGTAGAAATCGAGAGGGGACAGCAGGCATGATGAGTGTACTGCTCGAGTGAATCAGCACATTTTATGGTCAGATAGAGAAGATATAACGAAGCGATCTTTGATAGGACGCCAGATGACCTAGTGGACAGCGAGACGTTAGACGCTAGACAAAACCGCAACAAGGTTGTGAGCACGACCACAAATTTACATTTCAAGCTGCACGAAAGCCGGTTTTCGGCGTCACGCCCGTCGGCCGTCCACTCAATATAGAAGTAAGCTTCCCCAGCTAGAGCTCCACAAATTTTACGGGAACCGCAGATTATAGCAGATATTCTGTAAGCAGTTTTCGGCAGCCGTCCACGACAACGACGAGCTGAGTATATCTGACAAGTTCCACTTCTTGAGCAGCCTCGTGACCGGAGCCGCTGCATCAGCCATATCCGGACTTGAAGCTACCTATGATCGAGATACACAACAAGCGCTTCGGAGATGGCCGCATCATCGTGTAACCTCACCTGGGAGGCCTCCTGGACGTGAAGCTGGTGTTAGCGTCAACCGACTCCCGACAACTGAGGCAATTTTATGGTCGGATCCTGGTCCGCATCCGAAGAATCCTGGCGCTAAGCACGAGGTCAACGGCCTAATGCACAATGCGCCTTCAAATCCTGCTAAGGGTGCCACCGACAGACAAGGTCATGCAGTTGCATGAGGGGAGCAAGACATCATTTTTCAGAAATGGGTCTTCATTGAACCAACATGACGACTCATCCAGTTGAACAGCCCCGCCAGAGCACGAGCTACAACTGCTCTTGGATTTCCTCGACCATCAGCTAATGTGTTTGGAGGCCGTCGCTGAACATGGCGCACAAAATGTAATCAAACCTCAAGAGTTGTAATAACACCTAGCTTTCTGCCTGATGTTCGAACAACCGCTGCGTTGCTAGGCTCAGGGAGTAAGCCTTCGCAGTGCTTGGTTTGCCACTCTGGAGCGCACTCTGTCGAAGCCGGTAAGGCCAAAGAACTGAGCTTTTTGTGCAAAAAAGAGGTTCTCGCCAAAGCTGGACGATGCTTATAGTCGGAAAAAGGACTTTGGCGAGAAATTGCCAAGGCAAGCTAAAATGGGGCAAAACACCAGAAGGCACACAACATCCGTGTGCCCCGCAGATAATATTATCCATAACATGAAGAACGTGTCGTCCGCAGCGGTCAAATTGGTCGTGAAACAAGCAGGTTCTGTCGTGCTGCTGCAAACTCTCTCAGCCACAATAGCAGGCACGACAAAATCACGCGCTACAGACTTTTCTTCGATGGAGGAAGCCAGCGCAGGTTTACTTTATTACAGCCACTGGTTTTGAAAGACTTGGTTGCCAACCGCTTGGCGCGGAAACGTTTACCGTAAGGGTCTTCGAAGGTACAAATATGAAGAAAACCATGAGAAAGCTGCATGTCTTCTTCCTCACTGCCAACAGGAAACTCCAGGTCTATCGAAGTGCTTGAAGTGAACCAGATAGGCAGCGACAATATTCCTGTACCATATTCCTAACGCCAATGAATAAGATGTACCTTGATACGGAGGCTATTTCCGCACAAGAAGTGGAGAACAACCAGATTGCAGTCCTCATTGGATCAGAATATTACTGGGAGTTATTAACCGGTACCGTGAAATCTGTGTCATTAAAGCTGAAGGCTGTGGAGACAAATGTAGTATGGACTCTACAAGCCCCATTACCTGTAGCAGATGACGTCATTCAGCGTGCAAGTGCTGTTGTGTTTCCAGCTTCTATTGAAGGTAGGCTGGTCTCGCAACTTTTCACTGTTTTCTGGGACCCTAAAAGTATCGGAGTAGGGGCCGAAATCGAACAAGTGACGGGCAGCGATTCGGTGTTTGCGAATTCCGAGCGCAATGCCAGAAAGACATTCAAGCAGA
The DNA here is from genome assembly GCF_048455015.1 of Haemaphysalis longicornis. Classification (NCBI taxonomy): domain Eukaryota; kingdom Metazoa; phylum Arthropoda; class Arachnida; order Ixodida; family Ixodidae; genus Haemaphysalis; species Haemaphysalis longicornis. The sequence goes on along the minus strand of NW_027526335.1, from coordinate 206,679,452 downwards.
CATTTCGACAAGTACACCGCCCTGTACCGGAGCTAGACGCATGGGATATGACCGCGACGCCCTCTGGAACGAACTCGAGTCCTGTACTCCCAACGGCTATGTTGAAGCACCAATTTATGTCTGTGAAAAACTAACACCCACCGACAGCAGGACTACCAGAAGACTCCATGTGTATAGCCAATCCCTTCATTAGACGAGTCCCCCACTAAAGAAGCGATCAAAGTACAAAAGAACAAAATCTTTCGTGAAGGTTTCATGAAAGTTCGTAAACCAGCCAGCTACGACCATTTTGTGCCTGCCACCCCCCAACAACAGATGAGTTCGACAAAACAATCTATTTTGTTGCCTCATGTAGACTTCAGGAAGCCGAAAACGATGACGACGCAGGCTCAGTTTTTATTGGGCTGTATAAGACCTGGTATATTTCCCAAATCGCTAACAGCGCAAGCCATAGCCCACCGCGCCTACAGTCTCCGCTCTGCCGATCTCCGATAAGCCGAGCCACAGGCTTCTCGCCGGGGCTCCGCGATCGCAAATCTAACCCCTCGACATGCTGACATCAGCCGAGAATACCTTGGAGTTTGACGCTCTTACGCGCCGCAACCTACGACCACCTAGCCCCTGGCAAACAATTTTAAGACGTGGTGGAGCCCGAATGGGGACCATAAAATTCAAATAGACTTCATATTATGCGACAAACCTGGCGTCCAGAAGGATGTGGAAGTGCTCAAAAGGGTAAGGTGTAGTGACTATCGTAAGATAACATCTCGAATTAAGCTATATTTAAGGAGGGACCGTAATGGCTAGTACGAAAGAAGCCGAGTAATAGGCTAGCAGTAAGGCCTAAAGTAGAAGAATTAAGGATCGCGCTGCAGAACCGATATTTAGCTCTTACCGAGGATTCCTGGCTTACGACACATGCAGCCAGCGACAACCTTACACGCATAACCACAGAGTGTGCAGTAGAAGTCGGGGTGCGATGGTTAGATCATCATCCTCATCATCATCATCACCAGCCTATCTACGCCCACTGCAGGGCAAAGGCCTCTCCCATTATTCTCCAATTGCCTCGGTCCTGTGCCAACTGTGACCAATTTATCTCCGCAAACTTCTTGATCTCATCTGCCCATCTAACTTTCTGCCGCCCCCTGCAACGCTTGCCTTCTCTAGGGATCCACTCTGTTACCCTTAATGACCACCGGTTATCTTGCCTTCGCATTACATGCCCTGCCCACGTCCATTTCTTCTTCTTAATTTCTACTAATATGTCTTTAACACCAGTTTGCTCCCTGATCCACTCCGCTCTCTTCTTGTCCCGTAATGTTACACCTATCATTTTCCACTCCATTGCCCGCTGAGTCGTTCTCAATTTAAGTTGAACCCTCTTAGTGAGCCTCCAAGTTTCTGCCCCGTAGGTGAGTACCGGTAAGATGCAGCTGTCATACACTTTCTTCTTCAGCGACAATGGTAGGCTGAGATTCATTATCTGAGAATGTCTGCCATATGCACCCCACCCCATTCTGATCCTTCTAAATATCTCTGCCTCATGGTTGGGATCTAGGGTCCCAACTTGGCCTAAGTAGATATATTCGCTTACCACTTCCACTGCTTAGCCCCCTATCTCAAACCGCTGTGCTGTCCCGAGGTTATGGATCTATACTTTAGTTTTCTGCATATTAATTTTCAGGCCCACGGTTCTACTCTGTTCGCCCAGTGCGGAAAGCATGCTTTGCAATTCGTATCCTGAGTTACTTAGCAAGGCAACGTCATCAGCAAATCTGAGGTTACTGAGGTATTCTACATTAACCCTAACTCCCACCTGTTCCCAATCCAACGTTCTGAATACTTCTTGTAAACATGCTGTGAATAGCATTGGAGAGATTGTGTCTCCTTGTCTGACACCCTTTCTTATAGGTATTTTACTGCTCTCCCTATGGAGGATGATCGTAGCTGTAGACCCATTGTAGATATCCTCTAGTATTCTTACATAATGCTCATCTACCCCCTGGTTCCATAATGCATGAATGACTGCTAGGGTTTCGACCGAGTCAAATGCTTTCTCATAGTCTATGAAGGCTATATATAGCAGTTCAGTATACTCAGCGCACTTCTCTATCACCTGATTGATCGTGTGAATATGGTCCATTGTTGAATAACCTTTACGGAACCCTGCTTGTTCTTTAGGTTGACTGAAATCTAAGGTTGCAGAAATTCGGTTAGCAATTACCTTGGTAAATACATTGTAGACGACTGACAGTAAGCTGATCGGCCTGTAATTTTTCAAGTCCTTCATGTCGCCTTTCTTATGAATTAGGATGATGTTCGCGTTCTTGCAAGATTCCGGTACCATTGCGGTCATTAGGAATTGCGTATACAGGTTTGCAAGTTTTTCAAGGACAATTTCTCCGTCATCCTTCAAGAGGTCTGCGGTTATCTGATCCTCACCAGGTGCTTTGAACCCTTTCATTTCTTTCAAAGCCTGCCTTACTACTTCGGTCGTTACTGGTGGGATGTCTATCTCCTGTGAACTACTGTCTCGTTCGGCATTACCCTTGGATGTCCTGGCTACTGTACAGATCTCTATAGAACTCCTCGGCCACTGTTACTATTTTATCCCTATTCTTGATGACATTGCCTTGCTTATCCTTAAGTGCATACATCTGATTTTTCCCCACGCCAAGACGTCTCTTCACTCCTTTCAGGCTACCTCCGTTCTTTACAGCGTATTCGACCCTCTCCATATTATACTTCCGTATGTCAGCTGTCTTACGCTTATTGATTAACTTCGAGAGCTCCGCTAGTTCTATCCTGTCAGCTGCGGTGGAGATTCCCATGGTTTGCCGTTTCCTGATTAGATCTTTCGTCACCTGTGAAAGTTTACCGGTATCCTGTCTAGCCATAGTGCCCCCGACTTCTACTGCACACTCCGTGATAATGCGTGTAAGGTTGTCGCTGGCTTCCTGTGTCGTAAGCTCGGCTTCCTCGTTAGGAGCGGAATATCGGTTCTGCAGCGCGATCCTGAATTCTTCTACTTTACGTCTTACTGTTAGCTCATTTATCGGCTTCTTTCGTACTACCTTGTTGCGGTCCCTCCTCAAATCTAGCCTAATTCGGGATCTTACCATACGGTGGTCGCTACACCTTACCCTTCCGTGCACTTCTACATCCTGAACGACGCCAGGGTTATCGCATATTATAAAGTCTATTTCATTTTTGTGCACCCCATTCGGGCTCCTCCAGGTCCACTTCCGACTATCCCGTTTACAGAAGAACGTATTCATTATGCGTAGGTTATTCCGTTCTGCAAACTCAACTAGAAGGTCCCCCCTGCTATTTCTACAGCCCAGACCATAGTTCCCAACTGCCTTGTCTCCAGCCTGATTCTTGCCTACTTTAGCATTGAAGTCCCCCATAACTACGGTATACTGTGTTTTTACTTTAGCCATTGCCGATTCCACATCTTCATAGAAGCGTTCCACTACTTGGTCGTCGTGGCTGGATGTGGGCGCGTAGCCCTGCACCACCTTGAGCTTGTACCTCTTATTTAGCCTAATTACAAGACCTGCTGCCCTTAATGCTATAGTATTAATGCTATAGTATTCGTCTATGTTGCCAGCTGTGCTTTTATTGACTAGAAATCCCACTACCAGTACTCTTCTGTCCTCTAGACCACGGTAACATAGGACGTGTCCATTTTTTAGCACCGTAAAGGCTTCGCCTGCCGTCCTAACCTCGCTAAGCCCTATTACATCCCATTTAATGCCCTGTTATTCCTCGAACAACACCTCGAGGCTTGCTTCGCTAGGTAAGGTTCGCGCGTTAAACGTTCCCAGGTTCAGATTCCATTGGCGACCTGTTAGATAGGATACTGGTAATCCTTCCCGGGAGACTAAACTAATTAGGAAACGGCAAACCATGACAATCTCCAACCTAGCTGACAGAAGAGAACTAGCAGAACTTCCGAAGTAATAAGCGTAAGACGGCTGACATACGGAAGTATAATATGGAGAGGATCGAATACACTGTAAAGAACGGAGGTAGCCTGAAAGCAGTGAAGAGTCGTCTTGGCGTGGGGAAAAATCAGATGTATGCACTTAAAGACAAGCAAGGCATTGTCATCACAAATAGGGGCAAAATAGTCGCAGTGGCAGCGAAGTTCTACTGGCATCTGTGCAGTAGCCGTGACATCCAGGATGATGCCGAACAAGAAAGTACTTTGGAGGAGATAGACATTCCACCAGTAACGGCCGAAGAAGCAAGGAACGCTTTTCAAAAAGTGAAAGTGGGCAAAGCAGCTGGTGAGGATCAGATAACAGCAGACTTCTTGAAGGATGTCGGGGAAATTGTACTTGAAAAACTAGCGAACTTGTAAAAGCAGCTCCTGGTAACCGCAAGTGTACCGGAATCCTGGAACAATGCGAACATCATCTTATTCGATAAGAAAGGTGACATGAAGGACTTGAAAAATTACAGGCCCATCAGCTTACTGTCAGTCGTCAACAACGTAATTACCAAGGTAATCGCTAACAGAAGTTCTGCAACCTTAGGTTTCAGTCAACCTAAAGAACAAGCCGGGTTCCGTAAAGGTTATTCAACAATGGACCATATTCACACGGTCAATCAGGCGATAGAGAAGTGCGCTGAGTATACTGAACCCCTATATATAGCCTTCATTGATTAAGAGAAAGAATTTGACTCGGTAAAAACCCTAGCAGTCATTCAGGCATAACGAAACCATGGTGTAGATGAGCATTATGTAAAAATACTACAGAATATCTACAATGGGTCCAGAGCTACCATCATCCCCCATAGGGAGAGTAGTAGAATAACTATAAGAAACGGCGTCAGACAAGGAGACACAATCTCTCCAATGTTATTCACAGCATGTTTACAAGAAGTATTTAAAACGTTGAATTGGGAACAGTATGGAGTAAGGGTTCATGGAGAATAGCTCAGTAACCTCCGATTTGCTGATGATGTTGCCTTGCTAAGTAACACTAGACGAACAGAGTAGAACCGTCGGCCTGAAAATTAATATGCAGTAAACTAAAGTAATGATCAATAACCTCTGGGCAACACAGCAGTTCAGGATACGGGCCAGGTAGTGCAAGTGGTAAAAGAATATATCTACTTAGGCGAAGTTGTGACCTCGGTTCGCAGCCATGAGGCAGAGATACTTAGAAGGATCAAAATGGGGTGGAGTGCATTAACAGATATTCTGAGTTAATGAATAGCAGTCTATTATTGTCCCTGAGGAAGAAAGTGTACGACAGCTGCATCTTACCGGTACTCACCTACGGGGAAGAAACATGGAGGCTCAGTAAGAGGGTTCAACTTAAACTGAGAACCGCTCAGAGGGCAATGGAGCGGAAAATGATAGGTAGGTGTAACATTAAGAGACAAGAAGAGAGCGGAGTATGTCAGGGAACAAACCCGTGTTTAGGTCATACTGGGAGAAATTAAGAAGAAGAAATGGATGTGGGCAGGGCATGTAATGCGAAGGCAAGATAACCGTTGCTGATTAAGAGTAACAGAGTGTATCCCTAGCGAAAGCAAGCGTAGCAGGGGCGGTAGGCAGATAGGCAGATAAGATCAAGAAGTTTGCCAGGATAAATTGGTCACAGTTGGCACAGGCCCGGGGCAATTGGAGAATATTGGGAGAGGCCTTTACCCTGCAGTGGGCGTAGACGATGATGATGATGATGACGATGATACCCACAAAGTTCTTCGTTCGCAAGCAACCTTTTCTTGACTTAAAAAGAAAAGCACTGCACTTGGAATTGCCGCATAACTTTTCCTTTCTGATGTCCAATTTCTAAGCCTTGTACATTTCTAACGACGTTTTCGCTTGAATGTTTTCTCTACATTTTTCTGTTTCCATCTGTCTTGCCTCTTTTTTGGTTAACTTGGCTGTTTTCTATTCTCCATGGTTCTTCCTGTATTTTATAGTTTGCCTTCTTGTCTTTTTAACCACTTTGTGTCCACGCTTTTCAAGAATAGGTGCCTAAACACCTTATCTGACCACCTAAGATGATCCAGTGCTCTCAACCTCTTTTCAAAACATATTTTACTCTGCGCTTCTTGAACTTTAAACGACGCCATGCCAATATCTCCTAAGGCCAAACGGCGTACTGTTCTCTGGTTCACCTAAAGGCTTGATAGAACGTCTGATCTTAAGCAGATTAAAGCATTCGCAAATTTGAGACACGAAACCATTACTCCTTTCCACATTTCCCTCACTAATTCATATTTGTTATACCCCACAGAGCTGTAAGTTTCATTACCGCCATGTTTCAGTTTCCATTACCCTTAAATTGGTCCTCGTGAGTACCTTAGTTATCCCTTTCGTTCATCCACACTCCTAAATATTTATATTCCTTCACTCTGGGTAATTCGCCATTCTGGATAAACACTGCGTCAGTGGTGGAGTCTTATCTATTATGCTAATTTTTCTGCGCTAAAATATAACCCGATGTCGGTGGCTTCATACCCGCTAATATTTATGAGCCATTGCATATCGATCTGATTATCAGCTAAACAAACAATGTCGTCTGCGTATAACATTCCCGGAATACGCCGTGCACTGCTTCGCCCTACAGCATACACGTTAGGCTATACCCTACTTGACTTTCTTACAGTTTATTTTCTAATACTGCCATGTAAAGCTGTAGTGACCAAACGAGTCTGCTGCTCCAACAAATACAACGCCTATTTAAATGATAGCATTGCTTAAACAGTTCAGCGCTGATGCTTATCTTCGCTCACACAAATAGAAGGAAAGCGCATGCTCGCCGCCTGTCCTGCACGTCACCGCACGACGTCACTTGGCCTGATATCGCATCCCTCCCTCGTAGTCATGTAGGCCGTACCGGTCCACTGGGCGACGCCGGCGAGAAGAACGCCTCAATATGAAAGTTTCAGCAGCGGGTGACCGCGCCACCAGGCTTCACGGGTCCGGAAGAAAACCCCCCCGCTCACGGAGGGCCAGGCTCCGAACTGGGCTTTCCCGGAAGGACAGATGAATCTTGTCTTGCCTCTGGAGTTGTCGGTTCCGAGGCCCTTTGCACATGGTTCCGAGGGCGTCGATGAATACTTCCGTTGGACGTCTGGACCTCATACATGACGTGAAACCGACGCCATAGCACACGCGCAGTCAGCAACTTAGGTCCTTGGCAAAAGTTCCTTGCGTAGAGAGTCACCACACCTAAAGATTCGACCATGCGTTCATGATCTTCTGGAATTTCTGTGACCGCCAGGATGTCATGTGGGTATACAGCTATTTAGGTAGACCTGCATGGATAGTGTCCATTACCCTAATAAAGAGTCTGGTGCCACAGATAGGCCGTACCGTAGCCGGCGTACTTTGCAGAGCATTTTAACCGTATTTATTTACCAGTTTTGCAGTTGCATCGTTTACCACAAGCTGCTGGTACGCCTGTGCCAGATCAAGCTTCGAGAAGAACCGGCCATTTTCTAGCTGAACGAAAAGCTCCTTGCTGGTGGGTTGAGGATAAACAGTGCTCTTTACTTCCTTGTTAACTGTGCTTTGATAGTTTCCGGAGATTCTGAGCAAGCCATCCAGTTTCCGCATCATGACAATGCGTGTTGCCAATTCGGAGTATCGCGTTGGCTCCAATATTCCTAACAGTACAAGCCAATTCAGCTCGGTCACAACATCATCTTCTAGCGCAAAAGGAATGTTTCTGCATTTCAGGAGCCTTCGCAGGGCGCTTTCCTTCAGCTTTGCAACGCTTTGACAACCGTAGTTTTGGGAACTCTTTCTGGCTGATAATAGACCGCGCTACCCCAGAATCCACTTCCATTTTCACAGTATCTCCTGTAATTTCGATATCAACTACGTATTTCGGGACAGTGCTTGCTACTTGGCCGATGATGAATAGAGTGTCGTACTCGGTTAATGTACGGACAGTTGTCTGAGATGGCTTATCCTGGGATTCCGTCTTATTTGCTGTGCACGCTCTTTCAATATGTCCTTTTTCTGAGCGCTTGAAACACTTTGTATTTTTCAACCTGCACCGCGCCGCTGCGTGCTAGCCCAAATACCGAAAACAACGCCGCTCACCCTGCTGACAGACCCTGTCGATGCGTTGGCTTCCGCGGTTTTCCGCGTTCGGCATTTTAGCTCGCGAGCCTACATTCGCGGTCATTTCTAGCTGAGTTTCCACTTCTCGTCGCCTTTCGCTTATAGCTTGGGGCTGTTTACTGTAGTATCGGCCGTGACTGCGAGATCGTGCGCTGCTTCAAAAGTAATATTTTTTCCGCCAGTAATAGTTGTAATTGTTGTACGACATTGTCGGCGATTCCGAATCTCAACCGGTCGCGCAGCATTTCGGTAAGCGGTAACTTGTCCCTGCAAACCCACAGTTTCCGGCTAACGTTCTCAACGCGGTGACATAGTCGGCCACAGACGCCAGATTCCTGGTCCGGTTTTGAGAACACGTACCTCGAATACAGCTCACAAGACTTTGGCTGAGTGTTGTTTTTAGGGTGTCAATAAGAATTTCGTATTCCACGTTCGGCGGTGATAGGGACTTGACGAGCGTCGATATCAGGGAGTAAGTTTCCTGCCAGCAGCAACTCAGCAGCACCACCCTCTTCTCCACACCCTTCGAGACGTTGTTGACGGCAGAGTACAGTTCGATGCGCTCAAGTCATTCTTCCCATGTCGAATTTCTATGCACGTAACACTACGAAAAGCGGCTATTCAACGCCATCACGCCTGTTTCCGATGGCCTGCTCGGGCCATCCTATCCTCTTCGCTATGTAGTGACCAAGCAGGGACTGCTGCTCAAAAACAAGAACGTTTATTGAAACTTTAGCGTGGCCTAAATAGTTAGGCGCCGATACTCGTCGGCGCTTACCAACAGGGGAGGAAAAAAGAAAATGAGCATACCCGCCTGCCTGTCCTGCACGCCACCGGACGACGTGCGGTGCTGTGGCACCATATCACATGACCAGCTTCTCGCTTGTCCTGCACGTCACCGCACGACGACACTTTGCACGATATCAGAAAAACATACAGTATTGGGCTCAAAGCGCCTCCCTGTTTCAGTCCCCTATGGGTGTTATTGTGGTGCATTTGTGTCCTTCCCTTGTAAGGTGCACTCTATCATCTTTAGAGATTGCTATAAGAAACTATATAAACTCGTCTACTCCTCCCGGGAGTTTCAGCATTCTCTGCAGCAGTTCTCCGTTTTTTTAATGCCTCGTTTTGCCACAGGGCATAAATAACTAGAAAACAACGGACAAAATACGACAGAACTACAACACATAAGGAAAAATTACACAGTGAAGCGGACCACTACACAAAACTATACAGTGCAGTTTCCGAAAATATTTCCAACAGTTTCTTGTGAAGGGGGCTGTGCGTCCACCGATGAATATCAGGAGGGTGGTCTGGGCGATGTCTGTGGCCACCATGTCTCGAGCTCGGGCTGTTTGGAGCCCTGTACACGTCCCTTGCAAGTATTCCAATGTCGCCTCAGCAATAGGCGCAGGGCAGTAGGGGCAGGTCGTGGAGGGATCCGCAAGACTAGAAGGCCACGTTGCTCGCACAGCACGCGTCAGTGCGACGCACAGGCGGATTCTCCGAAGCACGACCTCTTCACGGCGAGTTAAGTGACTAGGAAGGTCAGACCCACGCGGAGGGAGAAGGGCACGCGTGAAGCGCCGACGAATGTCTTTTTTGATTAGCAGAGGGTCCTCCAGTGACAGCTGAAGATACGGGAGAGGGTAAAGAAGCACTTTCTGCGGATGAGCGGCCGAGTCGGCAAGAGCATGCGTGGACGCACTACGCCGGGTCCAGAGGACGCGAACAGGGCACGGGAGGGATTTCAGTATCTTCTGCACCTCACATGTTACACCTAGTGTACTGTTTACGCGCCGGAGCTCGCGAGCAGCCTTGGTGGAATCCATGTAAAATACCAAGCACGGTGGTCAGTCAGCGCAGAGTTTAGAAGCCAAAGCGCTCAGGCCATCACGAATGGCAACAATCTCCGCCAACGCAGAAGGAAGTAGCGCCTCCGTGAAATACGTGCATGTCGGGTTGATGGATGACATAGGCGGGCAGACAAGGCTTTTGTGGAAGGTGCCGTCGGCTACCCCTGCGTCAACATGCGTTGGGAGGCCCTCAGGCGAGTCAATATGGAGCGGTGGGTTGGTCTGGTTCACTTCATGGTGAATGCTTTTTGTGCACCCTAGAGGCCGGTTGCCCGTAGGCTGAGGTGGCTACCGTGGAAGTGGTTCCGCTGAGCGAGATAGCAGAGGCGAAGCACGATCATAGTAGCGTGCAAGTGTTGCCGCGGCTGCAATTGATTGAATTATTAAACGACGTGCTGATAGACGCTATGTACAATTTCATACAGCGTGTTCAGTTGCATCTCGGCTTGAAGGTTTGCTATAGAGGACATGCGAGGGAGTCCGGTGATAACTCGCTTTGCTTCTGTATTTGCAGTTTCTAAGCGAACCTAGTGGCGCCAGGTAAGGCGCTGAAACTGCTTGGTAAACAAGTGGAGGCTGGAAGACAGCACGCACTAGTGGACCCATGACTCAAGAGCAGGCATCCACTAACTTCTGGACGATTCGGCGAACAAGCGTAGCATACTGGTGGCCTTTTGTCGAGCGGAGCAGACCCATGAGGATGCCGATCCAGCTGCTCTGATTTCCAGCCAGTGTATACGCATAAGATCGTTGGCAGCAAATTGTTCACCATTTTAAAACACGAATAACGGCGTCTGTGACAGCCGTAGTCGGCCTTTGATTTGCGATAGACATGTAAGTACTTTTTGATGTAGACGGCATCAGGCCAACAAGTTACACCACTGTGATGAAATACTGGTGTTCCCAGTGTGCACGGCAGCTTCCGTATCTTGCATTGCGGTGAATGCTAGTTAGGGTATTTCTTATGAAGCCGAACCGGATGAGGGAACGTGTTGGTTTGTAGAAATCGAAACGTCAATCCTTCGTGTTTACTTAACTGGGAGTGTGGCGGTGAATAGATTCTTTGTTCTCGCCTGCAGTGATTGGAAATGTCTCGGTAGGAAACAAAGAAGGTAGGGTCAGGCTCTCCTCCCATGGCCTAGTTGGCGAGTGTACAGGCCATCTCGTGGGCGCCATTCGTGGTCGCGAAAGATGAGTGTGCCGGGCCCCATACTATCCCGACCTTCCGGTTTGGGGAGTTTTCGCTGAGGATGGGGTGTGCTGTTGGAGCCACCATTCCGGCAATGTATCTTCTGCAAGCCTGCTGTGAGTCGGATATGATTGTAGTTCCGTTGGGTTGAGTAATAGCCAGCACTATGGCCACTTTTTCCACATCTTGACTCGATGTTTTGGGAATGGATGCGCTGGTGAGTCACTTGTCGTCCCCTTTCTCTAGCCCAAACCTCGAGCAGTGGGAGACCGCGCTGTCCAGCGCTCACGTCGCCTACCAGGTTATGCTGATGGAGAGGGCTGAACGTGGGAAGACACCGCTTGGACTTCTGGGTTGAGAAGCCACTCCCACGCATAAATGAGCTAAATAAAACGTTGCTCACTCTCTTTCTCTCTGTACAGCAGCCTGTAGACCTGCTTGTTGATTAGACAATTAGTCGTACACTGGCGACACAGTGATATCGTCCGCATAGACGACAAACAACGTGTCCGGTATGCTATCCAGCTTCCACGCCAAGGGCAATAGGACCACGTTGAACAGCACAGTAGACAATACGGAGCCCTAAGGCACGCCTCGCTCCGAAACAAAGTGCCCCACGCGTTTCTTGCCTATGCGTATAGAGAACTAGCGGTTGTGCAGGAAGGCTTCACAAAGTGGCATACTGCGGGTGGAAGGCGGAGTCTCTTGAGTATACCTATTATAGCAGAGTGGCTCAAGTTACAACACGCCTTTTCAATATCAATAGCCAAGATCGTGCAGACCTTACGTGACCTGCCACCTACAATCACCACAGGTGACAGATGGTCCAGAAGTGAGATAGAGAGAAGGTTGTTTATTGAAAAAAGCAGACCGTTTTGCCAGCTTTTACAATCGCCTACATGCTTCTGTGCTAGGAGTCGGGGATGTAGGGAAAACAGGCTGTAGAGAGAGGTGGGCAGAAAAAAAACTGGCGTGGTTGTACGGGCTTGGCGGACTATTCTGTAGATTGTGTCACAGAATTCACAATTTTGAAATGGGGCCAATGTCTTCCATATAACAAAACAAACTTTTTAGAGCATGGCGCTGCTTTGAGGGGCAAGTCCTTGGTCCTAAGATGGTCTTCAAAGTTACCGGCCCTCGATCAAGGTGTTCAATACTTTAAAAAAACGAGATCTTGGTGCCAAGTAGGCCACACATTCTCATAAAATGTTCAACGGTTTCTACGCAAGACCAGTTATCGCAGTACGGGTTGGTCGTCAAGTCGAGGCGAAAAAGGTAACTGTTAGAGTAAGCCGAGTTAAGCCGTAGTCGATGATACAATGTCTCTAGCCTACGGGGGAGCTGCCTTGGAAGTCTTGATTTCACTTCATGGTCAATCGCGTGCAAAAAGACTTCGTAATTTGGTTGGGCGCAGCATAGCCGGTTTCTTTCAGTTCCTGTTAGTGATGAGCCATGGTAGAATCCCCTGTTTTTGTAAAGTACACTTTGCGGTATTTCCTGTGGTTAAGGCCCATACGGGCCGCATTATCGGCTTTTTGATTTCCAATAAAACTACAGTGGCCAGGTATCCATTGCCATTTTATAGTGTGTCCAACAATTTAAGCAGGTGGTGAAGGTAGGAGACATCGGAGGCTGCGGTATGGTGACATGAAAACCTGCTCCTCCTTGACTAAACTTGCAGGGCTGCCTTGGAGTCTGCATAGATGCTCCACTGATGCGGCTGGTGGCGTATGGCGTAAACAATTGCTTCTTTAAGGGCAGACAGCTCAGCCGCTGTAGATGATGTTGGTCTCTCCAAACGACATGAAAACATTTCACCTTTAATTGGCACGTACAGTCCAGATGAGATTTGCGAGGATGACCATCTATCCGTAAATATGTCACTTCTATCTGAATACATTTTATATATGTATTCTAGTATGATGTGTGGTATATCAGTAAGAGGCATTGTCTTCTTGAGGCCAATTCCAGGGGTCCGAAATTAAATGTTTAAGGCAGTGTTCAAGGAGAGAAATTTCGAGGCAATATTTGTTTGGGTGGTTTGGAATTATCAGGAGTATACTCCCAATTGCTTTGCGTAAACCAGTGGTCGAGCCCTTGAGGTTACCCGAATTAAAAAGGGATTTCTTGAGTGAAGCCAATGCCTTAGGTGCGCAAGGAGAGTCTCCTGATTTTTAATCATGTCAAAAACCAAACAACGTGCCTCTGCAAGGGTTCTTACGCTCGAATATCCCTTGTAATCTTCTGCTCCCAGGTGTGGACGAAACCCAATCTTAGCTCGGTGATAACACCTGTATCGTTCAAGCCACCAGGAAACGCACGTGGCGAGCATTCGTTCCAGCAGCTGGCAAAGTGTGGATGTCAGTGCGATAGGAGGGGAGTTACTCAACCGGTCTGGTGGCTTCCCAGGTTTCGGGATAGGTACCACTTCGGCGTGTTTGAAGGTGAGTGTAATTTCGCCAGACCTCCAGATAGTGTTCAGCCAGTCCAGTAACCACTGCAGACATTGACCGTCTATGTTTCTAAACACTTCTTACGTTACACCGTCTGCGCCCGGCGCTGTGCAGACCTTGTCAATAGCTGCAAGAAACTCAGCCATTGGGATGGAGCCTGTATCCCCTCACGGTCTTCCTGGCATGGGCGCAACCCAGCCTAAAGTGGAATAGCAGGTAAGGCGAAAAATACTGCAGGAGCTTGGCTGTACCTCGGAACGAAGTGCTTTGCAAATTATGGCGCAGACTGGCTCGGCGTACGTGAAGAGGCAAGGCATGCCGTAGCTGCTACGTCTTGAGTGGGGCTACTACGCTCTATATGACGAAACATGCGCCAGACGGACGCGCTCGTACAAGTGGGCCTAGTAGGGCACACCAGTCCAACCACTGTTGATGGGATAGCGATTTATTATGCAGGCGCGGCTGCAGTGAGGCGGTGCAATGAAGTGCGTAAATCTGGATCTGTGGGCTCTTCACTGGCCACCAGTTCTGTTGTCCGTCGGCCTTCCCACAGGTTTAGAAGATGTACTTCTGGTGCAGGCCTGTTCTCTTCTACCGATGAAGTGCGCTTGGCATCCCGAAAAACGGCACGTAGAAAACGCAGCGGATCCGAGGTTTCTTTACAAACGGACGCATTCAGGCCCTTCAGAAACAAGTCCCAGTATGGGACAAAGCACTGGCATTTGTTTGGGCGCTTCATTAGCGGAGCCAAACCGAGGCGAATGGGAGAGGGGTCACTTCCCCAGCAGTCCGGTTCCCGGTCACAAGACACAGCCCGCGCTTCAAGCCACCACGAAAGGTCAGTGAAGAGGAAGGGCTGCCGGATGCTCCTGTCAACGGGTTCAGGAGTCCACAGGATTGAGGAGAGCCAAATGCGCATCAGTGAACGCGTCCAACACTATATATCCTTGGAGCTAGAGTAGGGATATTCCCATGTCGGGTTTGGTGCTTTGAAATCTCTGTCAACCAGCACAGTGGACTGTGGGGACGCCGGTTGGAGATGCTGAATCCAGTCAAGTCGCAACGCAGAAGACTTCCGCTGTGCGGGCGCACGTAGCAGGACACTACGATTACTTTAGTGTGAGGCAGGCCCAATAACATGGCCAATACTTCCTGCTAGTCATTGCACCATGGTTCTAGGTTAACCTGAGTCTGGAGGTAACAGTTAGACTGCAGCCTTGCCCGGTGACGCCGATACAGCACTACACGGACGATCCGTAATACTAGGTGAGGCACACGCGTTGAATCCCGGCAGAATCAGAAGAGAAATGCGTTAGAACGGTGGTTTTGGCTAGTTGGTGCATACTGAAATTCGAAACAGCGCAAAAATACGGGACCAAAAAACGGCGACTCAAGGCGGCGCCTTGTGTCGTGTTTTCCTCGTCCTGTCTTTTTGCGCTGTTTCGAATTTCTGAAGAGAAGTACATTCTTGAAGGAGCAAGGCTCAAGCGGGGAGCCTTCCGATACGTATACGGAAACGAAGCTCCCCCACCTTGCTGGCGTGTCCCCAGTAGTTCCACTGAATCACACACTTGTAGTCTCTCGGAATCATTGCATCAATAGAAGGTGTGCCAGCAAAACCGATGGCAGATTTTACAGTTGTTGCGCCACGAAATTGAGGAGCTCTATCGAAGATAGCTTGGCAGGGGGCGGTGGCAAAAATGAGGCAGGCGTAGCAGGAGCAGAAGAGCGATTATCAGTGGTCGGTAACCGTTGAGACGAGCGCGTGAGCTAAGTTTGTTGGCGAAGACGTCGGACTTCTTCCTTAAGTGTATTGAGACGCTTTTCGACTTCTTGCAGCTCCACAGAACCTTGCAGTGCCGGCTCATACAGCTTTTCTCTACGGTTTCGGCGTGTCTTGCCCCGCTTGTTTACTTCCTTATACGTAAGGGTGTCCTCGGGCTCACTCTTCAGGCTTAACGCAGGGGACCGCTCCTCATCGGTGGGTGTCAGAACCGCGTATCGATTAGACGTCGCAACCCCTCCATGGGACAGGTCTTTCTGTCTCGATTTGCGGTCGCGGGTATTCTGGCGACGAGCTTCATTAGCGTTGCGCTTTACGGGGCACTCTTTGAACGTAGCATCATGGTTGTCCTTTTTGCACATGCCAAATTTATACTTAAGAGCTTCTTGCGTGTTTCCTTTGACTTGTTGAAGCTGCGGGCATAAGGAACGCATATGGCTGGGCCAAAAAAATGGTAGCAATAGACTATGCCTGATTTGTAGGGGTTTGATCGCAGGATACCACCGTAATATGTGATGCTAGCTGGAGCAGATGACTGGCCCTGACGGGTGGCTAGGCGTGTTCGGCCGCGACGCATGTATCGGGATTGCAAGATCTTGTGAGAAGCGCAAGCGAGCGTAGCGGCGAGGTTTTCTGGCGAGTCGTCCGGGTCGACGCCAAAAACTACATACCTGCGAAGGCCAGAGCCAGATATCAGGTACGCTTGAACCTCCACTGCAGTACGGGAAGGCAGGGGAATCTCCTTCAAGCCGCAAAGACGGTGAACATCCGCTAGCAAACGCACCCACACGGAGATGATTTTAGTGGGTCGGTGAATGGCGAAACCTTGAAATCCATTGGTTCGGAGGCAGGAATCCAGGGTGGCTTGAAGGACCTTGTTGAGTAGAATAGTGACATTGAAGCACTGACGTGGTTTACTCGCCACTTTGTACATCGGCAAAACTCCGTGCGCCACCACACGCACTTCAGATGCACTGTCACTTTTAGGAAAAAATGTGTCCTGAGTCGACAACTCTCAGCGGTTGCTCACATGCTCGACTGTTAGAGCCGCTCGGACCACCATTACCCGTTGCGGTAGTTGGTTATTCCTCCATCGGATCCATGGCAGCAGGATGTCGAACGGTAGTCGATTCAGTCTCCATACTGTCGCGTTCCAGCGTCGCGTATGCAGAGCAAGCGTAGCCCTGCTGTGGCCATAGCAAACGCGGCTCGCCTAGCTCTAGGACCGGCAGTGCCGGCGGACGCTAGGCCTACTCAGCGACGATGACGCAACGCTGGCCCGAAGGCCGCATCAGCGCCTCGGGCGCCATTACTTAGCGGTTGGTCATGTGCCAGGGGTCTCTGGAGAGGATCACAGCAAGCTGGGTCGCAGTTTCAAAGCTGATACGCGGAAAAAACACCAAGAACGAAAAAGGGAAGAACGACTACGTGTCGCACCCGTGGCTTGGTTTGGCTTCTAGCAGTTCTCTGTTTACCCTGTCATAGCCCCTTTAATGTCCAAGAACGCAACCTGTAATGGGCTATTCTGCGCTTTCGCAACTTCATTTGATTGCGTTGTCACGAAAAAATTATCATCCAATCGCCTGTCTTGAATAAATGCATTCTGCAGTTCCCCAGCATTTCATTTTCTTCCATGCATGCTTCAATTTCAGTTTTAATCACCCCTTTACGAATCTATACACCACTGATGTTACTGTAAGGGTTCTGCATGAATCCATACTGGCTTTGTTGCCTCTGCCTTTATACATTAAAGTCATCATACTTTCTAGCTAGTCCTGTAATATTTGGTTCGTACCTCCTTATCTATTGCCCTCAAAAACAGTACCTTACATTTAGGCCCAAGCTGGTTTATCAGTTTCATTCTTATTTCGTCCGGGCCCACTGGTGTCTGGAGGGGAAACCTTTTGCTCCACTTTTTTCCAATACAGCTTCCTCAAACTTGTTTTCATTTCGCAGCCTTCTGTAGCCCTGGATTTATCGGTGTATGCTTCACTGCCTGTATTGCCGAAAACTTCTTATTTATCACTCGATGAATATGCGCCAACGCGTGCTCTCCTTCTTATCGTCCTTATCAAACAAAATTTTTTGTTGCATATCGTGTTTTGAGCTTACTAAATTGACATCATTTGAAAATTTCTTGGATGCACTTTTGCCCTCTTCCATATTTCTGCCATCCATTGCTCGCTTTTCTGATTGATTTCTGCTTGCACCATTTTCTTCCCTTCTAGCTTTTTGCCCGGTAGATGCCCCATTTTTCCTTCACTACCTCCGGTTCCATACATGTTCTTTTAAATGCAGAGCATTTTAGTAACTCACGATGTCACCCGCGTTGGCGTCCGTAGTCCGCATCAGTACGTAGTCCGCACCCTACACTATATAATAAAATAATACCTTCCGGCGCCAGGTTTCGATCCCACGACTCTGCGGGCGGAACGCAAGGTACACGGCACTTTACCGACTGCTCCACGGAGCCGACACAGAATGGAAGGTTACGCACGCGCCTTATATCCTTGACGCATTCAACCCTCGGCCGCAGGTGCGCCCTCTGCCCCGCGTCCTCCTCGCCTTCTCTCCGCTCGCAACACCCTCTCTCGCCGCGTTCGGTTCGCGTTCATGTGGTGGCGCGATTTCGGCGCGATAACACTCTCTCGCGAAGGGCATTGGATTAGATTCGATTGGATTGGATTGAATTGGATTGGCTTGGCTTTGCTTGGCTTGGCTTGGCTTGGCTTGGATTTGGATTGGGTTGGATTAAAGTGGATTGTGTTGGATTGTGTTGCGTCATAGCCGCGCCACGTTGCGTCGTAGCCTCTCCACGTTGCGTAATAGCCGCGGCAGGGGGTTCACGGCATGTTTCACGTTTCACCATCGACTTCATCGACAATGTCTACGCTGGAAGACAACAATTACAACAACAACCAATACGTAATCCATAAGACTTGCAGGCACGCCCCCCGCGGAAATGCTCTGCATTTGATCGTGCCCCTCGCGAGGGGGATGTTTTGATTTTTTTGCCTCTTTATGTTCTCTCGACGCCTTTTTTTGCTGGGCAATTGCATCTTTTATTGGTAATTATTGGTTTCATCTTCTATTCTATAAGCGATGATGTTTAAGTGCTCATTGTTCCAATTATTTCCTCTGGCCCTACTCATTTCTAAATTTGTCCGGGATGCACCTTCAAAGTGCAAGGTAAGCCGCTTGTGGTCGCTTCCAAGCTGTCTGTCCTATTTTATTCATTTTTCATTTTCCGCAATCTTTCCTATGCTGTCTCGGAGACTAGACTACAGTCTATGATGTAGGGTGTGTGACCGCTTTCCAACGTTGTTTGTTGGTCACGCTTGCTTTGCGTGTTTACTATTTGCAAGCCGGTTTTCCTGACATAGATCTATCACTAGAGAACCGTTATGGTGTATGTATCCAACCAAAGCTTCTATGTTGGCATTCCTATTTGTAAGATTACTTCACCCGAATCTTTGAGCCTATTTATGTCTCTTCACAAACATTTTTACCATGTCCTTATTTTCCTCCCTAGCACTACTTCCTGTCCACAGGCACACAACGAATAACCAGGTATTTTTCCCCGCTATGGGGCCTCTAACACATAGAACCTATTTACAGCTTTAATGCACTCTCTGCCAGTCGGTCCCTTGTATAATGAGCATGCCTGCAACCTTCCTCCTCTCCTCATTCCTGTTGTCATGTTCCAACCTTCCCTAACATAATTGTCTCTGACAGGTGGGGCCTCTTTTGAAGGTGATTCTCGGCAAAACCATACACGTTTATTTCTTCACATTGAAGTTTGCTTCGAATTTCGACCCACTTATCAGGCTTTCTGCCTCCATGCACATATACGTAGCTGAATAAATATTTATTGCATTTGGTTTTCCCTCTCTGCTTACAGGGTCTGTTTTTGTGCTTTACAAAATAGTTTGCTCTATTCTTTCCAGGTAAATCGCTTCTGTCAATGCTCTCAGTTATGTCTGAAGGTTCTCCTTTTAGCACTAGGCCTGGCTGCGTCCTAGCGTTGAGTGTGCTTGTGTCCCTTGCTTCTCGTTTGTATCCTAAGTAACCTTCCTTAGCTGGGTGGGCTCCATAAAAAAGCAATTGATCTAGCTTCTCATAAAGCAATAGCACCCCCACTCACTGCGCTCCCAACCCGTGCACGCATCATTACGCAGGCCTGTATGTGCGCGTACTTAAAAGCAAAATACATTCTGGAAATCTTGCTCTGAAAGCCCTTTGAGCTGAACGAGAATATATGCTCACGTCGGCATTCTAAACCAGGCAAGGCGCTGTTAACCCGGAAGGAGTGCACAGCTACTTGACGAGCTTGAACGATGGGAAGGAACAGCGGTGGCAGCTTCTTTCCGTTGTTTTCGTGCCAATTCGCGCTTCTCTTCAGGCTGACATTTCAATTTCCACTTTGCTACTTCCAATCAAACGACTTGGGTCCTTACAACAGCGAAATAAAATCCCGAAAGCCTCGATCTTTTTTCTAGCGGACAAACAAGGGGCTTGCCGTTTCTCCACCCTCCCCCAGGCATCTTTCTACCTGTGTAACACGCCATCTCAGACCCAAACCGCTCAATTATGGAGGACAGCTGACAGAGCACGTTCAGCCATAGGACTTCCACGTTTGATTCTCCCACCAGCAGAACGGGGCTTGACATCGCTGGCACCATGAAGCCCAGTTATGAAGCCCTGAAGCATGAAGCCCTAGCAGCATGAGGCCCTAGCAGCATGAGGCCCCCTTCCTTCAACCTCTAACCCGTGCAAATATAAAGCGGTAACCGGTGTTGGGTGCATATTTAGGCGTGAACTGCACCTTCGAAAATGTCTCGCAGACCGCCTTTCCACCAGAAGAATAATTGTGTTGCTCATGTCGGCACTTTAACCGAAAAGGTCCCTTAAACTGGGAGAGAATAGTGCGACAAGACGAAGAGGAGGTTGAGTCCCGAATGGCCGCGGCTCCCATTGGACCGGGGCGGCTTTTGGGTCGTTGATAAGCCCATTAACGCTTGTGGTTATTCTCCGAAATTGTTTCATAACAGCCCTACTTGCGTGCTTAGCCGATTGCACAAATTGAATAAGAGGCATTGGTGTTGGCCACAAGAATAGCAGTTGTGAAAGAGATGTGAGCAATGCGAAGAGGAGCGCCGCATTGTGCGAGTAAAACTGCTTCGCCGAATTGAAGACTGGAGGGGTTAGACATATACTGCTACGGAATTTTAACCTTGGGAGAGTTTCGCGCCAGTGGACCGAAGTTCTTTTGAACAGCGAAGCAGGTGGCCCCACCTAGCGTATTCTTGGTTAGGCTAAGGGGAATCAACCAAGTTTTATGCCTAGTTTATATTGATAGAGTGTGTCAGCAGCCTAACAACGGGAAAGTAGTACATAGCCCCAAGCATTGCGGACATGTGCTCGGGCTCAGGTGAGTAGAAGAATAGGTTCCTGCTAGGTCTAACACGGTGCTCGCTTCCCTGTATATACGTATGTGAAATACACCTTCATTTTGCGTATTCCTCTCCGTAATATCTTGATCGAAGTTGCCCGACATCGCTCCATTCCTGTCTTGGCTGACCAATCCTCGAGGCTTCGTTACTCTCTATCACATCACTCCGCAGCAGGCGTCATATTCATTCTGCCACCATGGCGCCGTCCAGCAACTCAGCGACTCCGCCGATCGTCGTTACTCAGCCCCGCGAGCCTGATTTCTTGAGCTCACAGACAACATCGACGTCGAAGATTGAATCTAGCACTGCGAGCGGATCAGCGCCCACAATCGTTGGGACCCCAGTGTCATAATTGTCAACCTATTTTACTACTCCAGAGCCACAGCCTTCATGTGGTATGAGACGATTCAAGCTACGCTCACCAGCTGGGACGTTTGTAAAGCAAAGCTTTTCGAAGAGCTCTGCAAACCTGTCGCCAGTCAGCTACGGATAAAAAGTAAACTTGCCTCCCGTGGCAAAACGTCGGCCGAGCCGTGTATCTCCTACATCCACGACGTTCTGGGTCTCTGTTGTAAGGTCGGTGCCAACATCACCGAAAAGGACAAGGTTGGGCATGTGCTCAAAGGAATAGCTGACGACCCCTTTCACTTGCTCATATGCAAGGACTCTACGACAGTAGCTGCTATCCTGGAAGAATACCGGCGCTTCGAGCAAGCGGAAAGGCGCTGCCTCACGCAGCACTTCCGACGGCTGCCCAACTCCGCTGCTACTTCTTAGGACGCACCAGCCCGTCAGTCAGTTTCGCCCGCGCGTTCTTTCCGCGATGCCCTTGAACACACTGACCAAGAGATAGCACGCCGAGAACTCGAAGCGACTGCTCCTGCCGAAACCATACCCCATGCCGTCGACAGCCCTGTTCCAGCCATTTTGCTGATTCAAGCTGTGGATCGTTACGAAATTATGCACATGGTCCTCCAGCTCGTATTCTCCATAACTCTTCCTGCTCTCCACGGCAGTTATGCCCTACACGGCGACGCAATGCCTAGGCCCGTAGGCGCTACCGAAACCCCACTGAAGGGAGAGCGCTGGATGAGAGGCCGAATTGGTTCACATGAAGGCGTGCAGGGCACCTGGCTCGCTACTGTCGGAGCCACTGGTCCTCAAGAAGTACCTTTTCGGACGACTTCCGCCGCAACAATGGACACCGCCAACTAAATCTCGCTCGCAGCCCTAATGCAAGAATACATTACCTACAAATAATGCTCTACCTGAGAATACAACCTCCGAACGACGTCGCCGCCTCGCTCTCCAGAACCTCGTCAACTTTCGCAGCCCCACTCTCGCTGTTCATCTCCAGGAAACTTTCGGATGCAGCTCCCGGCGGTGGCGCTGTATCAACGACCGACCCCGCCAACCCTCTCTTGACATAGCCGACTAACGACAATTTGCTAGCAGCTGATATTGATTGTGTGGCGTGCCTGTTGATGCCCTAATCGATAGTGGTGCTCACAATCTCGTCATGAGTGTACAGCTGCCCTCTCGTCTTTGCAAGGTTCTCACCCCTACTCTTTCCCATGTGTGCATTGCTGACGGAGGAGCTTCGGCTGTCACCAGCATGTGCACCGCCCGGGTGAGCATCACTGACCACCCCGTCACGGTTACGTGCTTTGTCTGGACAAATCTCATTACGTCACTCTCGGCCGTGATTTCCTGTCAGACCATTCGGCATTATTCTGCTGTTTGACGGGTCTTCTTTGTCTTGAGCTCCAACTTCCTCCGGCGACCACACGGCCCTTCTCTCCGCTTACGCTCTGATAAGCAGATTCGCCTGCCAATAGGCAGGAGAATCTGCCTATCATAGCCTATCTCCCTATCTGCCTGTCTGATAGGCAGCCGCGATATATGTCACTCTCTCTTCAAGCATGCCAGTCCCAGACGGGCACTATTAAATGCAGAGCATTTTAGTAACTCACGATGTCACCCGCGTTGGCGTCCGTAGTCCGCATCAGTACGTAGTCCGCACCCTACACTATATAAAGAAATAATGCCTTCCGGCGCCAGGTTTCGATCCCACGACTCTGCGGGCGGAACGCAAGGTACACGGCACTTTACCGACTGCTCCACGGAGCCGACACAGAATGGAAGGTTACGCACGCGCCTTATATCCTTGACGCATTCAACCCTCGGCCGCAGGTGCGCCCTCTGCCCCGCGTCCTCCTCGCCTTCTCTCCGCTCGCAACACCCTCTCTCGCCGCGTTCGGTTCGCGTTCATGTGGTGGCGCGATTTCGGCGCTTTAACACTCTCTCGCGAAGGGCATAGGATTGGATTCGATTGGATTGGATTGGATTGGATTGAATTGGCTTGGCTTGGCTTGGATTGGCTTGGCTTGGCTTGGATTGGATTTGGATTGGGTTGGATTAAAGTGGATTGTGTTGGATTGTGTTGCGTCATAGCCGCGCCACGTTGCGTCGTAGCCTCTCCACGTTGCGTAATAGCCGCGGCAGGGGGTTCACGGCATGTTTCACGTTTCACCATCGACTTCATCGACAATGTCTACGCTGGAAGACAACAATTACAACAACAACAACCAATACGTAATCCATAAGACTTGCAGGCACGCCCCCCGCGGAAATGCTCTGCATTTGATCGTGCCCCTCGCGAGGGGGATGTTTTGATTTTTTTGCCTCTTTATGTTCTCTCGACGCCTTTTTTTGCTGGGCAATTGCATCTTTTATTGGTAATTATTGGTTTCATCTTCTATTCTATAAGCGATGATGTTTAAGTGCTCATTGTTCCAATTATTTCCTCTGGCCCTACTCATTTCTAAATTTGTCCGGGATGCACCTTCAAAGTGCAAGGTAAGCCGCTTGTGGTCGCTTCCAAGCTGTCTGTCCTATTTTATTCATTTTTCATTTTCCGCAATCTTTCCTATGCTGTCTCGGAGACTAGACTACAGTCTATGATGTAGGGTGTGTGACCGCTTTCCAACGTTGTTAGTTGGTCACGCTTGCTTTGCGTGTTTACTATTTGCAAGCCGGTTTTCCTGACATAGATCTATCACTAGAGAACCGTTATGGTGTATGTATCCAACCAAAGCTTCTATGTTGGCATTCCTATTTGTAAGATTACTTCACCCGAATCTTTGAGCCTATTTATGTCTCTTCAAAAACATTTTTACCATGTCCTTATTTTCCTCCCTAGCACTACTTCCTGTCCACAGGCACACAACGAATAACCAGGTATTTTTCCCCGCTATGGGGCCTCTAACACATAGAACCTATTTACAGCTTTAATGCACTCTCTGCCAGTCGGTCCCTTGTATAATGAGCATGCCTGCAACCTTCCTCCTCTCCTCATTCCTGTTGTCATGTTCCAACCTTCCCTAACATAATTGTCTCTGACAGGTGGGGCCTCTTTTGAAGGTGATTCTCGGCAAAACCATACACGTTTATTTCTTCACATTGAAGTTTGCTTCGAATTTCGACCCACTTATCAGGCTTTCTGCCTCCATGCACATATACGTAGCTGAATAAATATTTATTGCATTTGGTTTTCCCTCTCTGCTTACAGGGTCTGTTTTTGTGCTTTACAAAATAGTTTGCTCTATTCTTTCCAGGTAAATCGCTTCTGTCAATGCTCTCAGTTATGTC
Source organism: Haemaphysalis longicornis (assembly GCF_048455015.1). Lineage (NCBI taxonomy): Eukaryota > Metazoa > Arthropoda > Arachnida > Ixodida > Ixodidae > Haemaphysalis > Haemaphysalis longicornis. The sequence goes on along the minus strand of NW_027526335.1, from coordinate 206,654,963 downwards.
TGAAGGTTCTCCTTTTAGCACTAGGCCTGGCTGCGTCCTAGCGTTGAGTGTGCTTGTGTCCCTTGCTTCTCGTTTGTATCCTAAGTAACCTTCCTTAGCTGCGTGGGCTCCATAAAAAAGCAATTGATCTAGCTTCTCATAACGCAATAGCACCCCCACTCACTGCGCTCCCAACCCGTGCACGCATCATTACGCAGGCCTGTATGTGCGCGTACTTAAAAGCAAAATACATTCTGGAAATCTTGCTCTGAAAGCCCTTTGAGCTGAACGAGAATATATGCTCACGTCGGCATTCTAAACCAGGCAAGGCGCTGTTAACCCGGAAGGAGTTCACAGCTACTTGACGAGCTTGAACGATGGGAAGGAACAGCGGTGGCAGCTTCTTTCCGTTGTTTTCGTGCCAATTCGCGCTTCTCTTCAGGCTGACATTTCAATTTCCACTTTGCTACTTCCAATCAAACGACTTGGGTCCTTACAACAGCGAAATAAAATCCCGAAAGCCTCGATCTTTTTTCTAGCGGACAAACAAGGGGCTTGCCGTTTCTCCACCCTCCCCCAGGCATCTTTCTACCTGTGTAACACGCCATCTCAGACCCAAACCGCTCAATTATGGAGGACAGCTGACAGAGCACGTTCAGCCATAGGACTTCCACGTTTGATTCTCCCACCAGCAGAACGGGGCTTGACATCGCTGGCACCATGAAGCCCAGTTATGAAGCCCTGAAGCATGAAGCCCTAGCAGCATGAGGCCCTAGCAGCATGAGGCCCCCTTCCTTCAACCTCTAACCCGTGCAAATATAAAGCGGTAACCGGTGTTGGGTGCATATTTAGGCGTGAACTGCACCTTCGAAAATGTCTCGCAGACCGCCTTTCCACCAGAAGAATAATTGTGTTGCTCATGTCGGCACTTTAACCGAAAAGGTCCCTTAAACTGGGAGAGAATAGTGCGACAAGACGAAGAGGAGGTTGAGTCCCGAATGGCCGCGGCTCCCATTGGACCGGGGCGGCTTTTGGGTCGTTGATAAGCCCATTAACGCTTGTGGTTATTCTCCGAAATTGTTTCATAACAGCCCTACTTGCGTGCTTAGCCGATTGCACAAATTGAATAAGAGGCATTGGTGTTGGCCACAAGAATAGCAGTTGTGAAAGAGATGTGAGCAATGGCGAAGAGGAGCGCCGCATTGTGCGAGTAAAACTGCTTCGCCGAATTGAAGACTGGAGGGGTTAGACATATACTGCTACGGAATTTTAACCTTGGGAGAGTTTCGCGCCAGTGGACCGAAGTTCTTTTGAACAGCGAAGCAGGTGGCCCCACCTAGCGTATTCTTGGTTAGGCTAAGGGGAATCAACCAAGTTTTATGCCTAGTTTATATTGATAGAGTGTGTCAGCAGCCTAACAACGGGAAAGTAGTACATAGCCCCAAGCATTGCGGACATGTGCTCGGGCTCAGGTGAGTAGAAGAATAGGTTCCTGCTAGGTCTAACACGGTGCTCGCTTCCCTGTATATACGTATGTGAAATACACCTTCATTTTGCGTATTCCTCTCCGTAATATCTTGATCGAAGTTGCCCGACATCGCTCCATTCCTGTCTTGGCTGACCAATCCTCGAGGCTTCGTTACTCTCTATCACATCACTCCGCAGCAGGCGTCATATTCATTCTGCCACCATGGCGCCGTCCAGCAACTCAGCGACTCCGCCGATCGTCGTTACTCAGCCCCGCGAGCCTGATTTCTTGAGCTCACAGACAACATCGACGTCGAAGATTGAATCTAGCACTGCGAGCGGATCAGCGCCCACAATCGTTGGGACCCCAGTGTCATAACTGTCAACCTATTTTACTACTCCAGAGCCACAGCCTTCATGTGGTATGAGACGATTCAAGCTACGCTCACCAGCTGGGACGTTTGTAAAGCAAAGCTTTTCGAAGAGCCCTGCAAACCTGTCGCCAGTCAGCTACGGATAAAAAGTAAACTTGCCTCCCGTGGCAAAACGTCGGCCGAGCCGTGTATCTCCTACATCCACGACGTTCTGGGTCTCTGTTGTAAGGTCGGTGCCAACATCACCGAAAAGGACAAGGTTGGGCATGTGCTCAAAGGAATAGCTGACGACCCCTTTCACTTGCTCATATGCAAGGACTCTACGACAGTAGCTGCTATCCTGGAAGAATACCGGCGCTTCGAGCAAGCGGAAAGGCGCTGCCTCACGCAGCACTTCCGACGGCTGCCCAACTCCGCTGCTACTTCTTAGGACGCACCAGCCCGTCAGTCAGTTTCGCCCGCGCGTTCTTTCCGCGATGCCCTTGAACACACTGACCAAGAGATAGCACGCCGAGAACTCGAAGCGACTGCTCCTGCCGAAACCATACCCCATGCCGTCGACAGCCCTGTTCCAGCCATTTTGCTGATTCAAGCTGTGGATCGTTACGAAATTATGCACATGGTCCTCCAGCTCGTATTCTCCATAACTCTTCCTGCTCTCCACGGCAGTTATGCCCTACACGGCGACGCAATGCCTAGGGCCGTAGGCGCTACCGAAACCCCACTGAAGGGAGAGCGCTGGATGAGAGGCCGAATTGGTTCACATGAAGGCGTGCAGGGCACCTGGCTCGCTACTGTCGGAGCCACTGGTCCTCAAGAAGTACCTTTTCGGACGACTTCCGCCGCAACAATGGACACCGCCAACTAAATCTCGCTCGCAGCCCTAATGCAAGAATACATTACCTACAAATAATGCTCTACCTGAGAATACAACCTCCGAACGACGTCGCCGCCTCGCTCTCCAGAACCTCGTCAACTTTCGCAGCCCCACTCTCGCTGTTCATCTCCAGGAAACTTTCGGATGCAGCTCCCGGCGGTGGCGCTGTATCAACGACCGACCCCGCCAACCCTCTCTTGACATAGCCGACTAACGACAATTTGCTAGCAGCTGACATTGATTGTGTGGCGTGCCTGTTAATGCCCTAATCGATAGTGGTGCTCACAATCTCGTCATGAGTGTACAGCTGCCCTCTCGTCTTTGCAAGGTTCTCACCCCTACTCTTTCCCATGTGTGCATTGCTGACGGAGGAGCTTCGGCTGTCACCAGCATGTGCACCGCCCGGGTGAGCATCACTGACCACCCCGTCACGGTTACGTGCTTTGTCTGGACAAATCTCATTACGTCACTCTCGGCCGTGATTTCCTGTCAGACCATTCGGCATTATTCTGCTGTTTGGCGGGTCTTCTTTGTCTTGAGCTCCAACTTCCCTCCGGCGACCACACGGCCCTTCTCTCCGCTTACGCTCTGATAAGCAGATTCGCCTGCCAATAGGCAGGAGAATCTGAATATCATAGCCTATCTCCCTATCTGCCTGTCTGATAGGCAGCCGCGATATATGTCACTCTCTCTTCAAGCATGCCAGTCCCAGACGGGCACTATTAAATGCAGAGCATTTTAGTAACTCACGATGTCACCCGCGTTGGCGTCCGTAGTCCGCATCACTACGTGGTCCGCACCCTACACTATATAAAGAAATATAACCTTCCGGCGCCAGGTTTCGATCCCACGACTCTGCGGGCGGAATGCAACGTACACGGCAATTTACCGACTGCTCCACGGAGCCGACACAGAATGGAAGGTTACGCACGCGCCTTATATCCTTGACTCATTCAACCCTCGGCCACAGGTGCGCCCTCTCCCCCGCGTCCTCCTCGACTTCTCTCCGCTCGCAACACCCTATCTTGCCGCGTTCGGTTCGCGTTCATGTGGTGGCGCGATTTCGGCGCTATAACACTCTCTCGCGAAGGGCATAGGATTGGATTCGATTGGATTGGATTGGATTGGATTGAATTGGCTTGGCTTGGCTTGGCTTGGCTTGGCTTGGCTTGGCTTGGATTGGATTTGGATTGGGTTGGATTAAAGTGGATTGTGTTGGATTGTGTTGCGTCATAGCCGCGCCACGTTGCGTCGTAGCCTCTCCACGTTGCGTAATAGCCGCGGCAGGGGGTTCACGGCACGTTTCACGTTTCACCATCGACTTCATCGACAATGTCTACGCTGGAAGACAACAATTACAACAACAACAATCAATACGTAATCCATAAGACTTGCAGGCACGCCCCCCGCGGAAATGCTCGGCATTTGATCGTGCCCCTCGCGAGGGGGATGTTTTGATTTTTTTGCCTCTTTATGTTCTCTCGTCGCCTTTTTTTGCTGGGCAATAGCATCTTTTATTGGTAATTATTGGTTTCATTTTCTATTCTATAAGCGATGATGTTTAACTGCTCATTGTTCCAATTATTTCCTCTGGCCCTACTCATTTCTAAATTTGTCCGGGATGCACCTCCAAAGTGCAAGGTAAGCCGCTTGTGGTCGCTTCCAAGCTGTCTGTCCTATTTTATTTTCTTGCACCCGTCGTTGACGTTCTATTCACCTGCAACGTAGTTCTTTCCCATAATATTGTCTCCATACGGCATAACCATGTCCCCTTACCTCTCCTCAACTTCGCATTCCACACCCAGGCACTTCCTGAAGGAATGACTGTCGCTGCTCTTGCTCCGGTCTTCGATTTACATATTTTGCGCTTTTACCGCAGACGTCAGACCCCATTCGCCTGCTTCGCCCTCGAAACCAACGCACACCACTATAATACACGCTATGATCTGCCCTGACCTTTCCCCAGATCTGGTCCTCTTTCTTCGTAAGCTCTTGGCTTCGTACGGTGACATCTTCGACTTCGAAAATTCAATGCTGGGTCGAAATAGCCTCGTGACTCATCTAATCGACACAGGTGACACCATCCCCATCCACAGGCACCCGTATCACGTGTCTCGCGCTGAATGGGACGTCATCCCAGCCGAACTTGACAAGAGACTCTCCAAGGATATCATCGAGACTCCGTGCAGCGCCTGGGCCTCACCAGTCATGCTGGTAAAAACGAAAGATGGCAGGTGGAGATTCTCAGTAGAATACCGGCTTCTTATTCATATCACAAAAAAGATGTCGACCCCGTAACCAGGATTGACGATGCTCTCGACTCTTTATACGGTGCTAACTCTTTCTCTTCTATTGACCTTCTATCTGGCTACTGGCAGATAGCTGTTTATGAGATGTACCTAGAGAAGACAGCTTTCAGCACACCAGACCGCCTTGACAAGTTCAAAGTAATGCCGTTCTGGCCATGCAATACTCCCTAAACGTTCTAACGAATGATGCACTTTCTTCTGCGCGGTTGCAAATGGTGAACATGCTTATCCTACCTGGACCACGTAATAGTATTTTTACCCTCATTGGAAACGCATCTTAATCACATTTCAGTGATCCTTATAATATTTCGATGTGCTGCCCTCCAGCTGAACTAGAAAAAAATGTTGCTTTGGCCGCCGACAAATAACCATCATTGGACATCTTGTTGGCAACAAGGGGTTTCAATCCGATACTTACAAAGTGCTCGAAATCAGGACTTCCCTGAGCGTCGCTCATACAAGGACGTTCGAATATTTATGGGCTTATGCTCTTACTACCGGCGTTTCATACGGCGTTTCCTCGCATTGCGCGCCCTCTGAGAGACCTTCTAAAAAGCATGCGTACTTCAATTGGCGCGCATCTCAAGGATACGCGTTTGCTAAATTGATATCCGCTCTCACCACTTTCCTGTCTTGGTCCTCTTTGAACCGGCGATGCGGACTACTGTGCACTCTTACCGACAAAAGCGGCTTCTGAATCACAAGGAATCCCAATCAATGCGCCGTTGCAAAGACCCTCGACCCAAGATCGCCCGCTATCTAACTCCTACCTCGAAACCGAGTGTTGTTAGACTTTCCTTCCAACGGTAAACAAAACCGGTACAAGGAAGCTACATCACTCCTGAAAGCACCGGTAGAAAAGGGAGCAACTCACGACCTGAGACCGACCGGATCAACGAATAACAACGAGGATGCTGAGGAACTGGACCCCGGGCCATGTCACCACTCAGAACGCTGTTTATTCCACTTCTCCTATAGCCAATGATGGTGATAGTGTCCCAAGCTCGTCTTCTTTCCTCAACACCCTGTTGGCTTTCTTCTCTGAATGATCCAAAAGGATGCCTAGGTCGCTGATATCTGCGTCTCCAGGAGTATTCATACACTATAGTTTATAAGTCCAGCCGCTTGCATCAAGACGCCGGTTGCGTGTCTCGTTACCCGGTTGGCAACCCCGACACTGCGGTTTCAAGAAACTCCAATAGTGTGCTCGCAATTAACGGACTTGTTATTACTCGGAATAACGGAGGAGCAGTGCCGCAGTCCATCTGTGGGCGCAATTATCAACCGCCTGTACTGTGCCTCCCATGACCCTTCACTGCCGCTCTTCGAATTACGCAATGGGGTGCTCAATCGCTACAATATCTGCCCGGAGGGGCCAGAGTTGCTTCCGGTCCTCCCTGAATGTCTGCGCTGAGACGTTCTCCAGCACCTCCACGTAGTACCCACTGCAGGCAACCTTAGAGTTTTCCGCACATCTATACGACCATGTGCGTTGTGGCTACTTCTGGCCAGGCCTTTATCCGTGCGTGCGCCGTTATGTGGCCTCTTCTAACCTCGTAAACTAGATAAAAGGAATACGACATTCCTACCAGGCCTGCTCCAAGCAATGGACATATCCCCAAACACATGTTCGTGTAGGCGTCGATCTCCTTGGTCCTTTCCGGTATCCGCTAGGGGCAACAAGTGGATCGCGGTCGCGAAGGACTGCACATTACGTCTTTGCACGTGCTCTTTCCACCAGCTGTGCCTCTGTCGTTGCCGATTTTCTTATCTAAGACGTCATCCTTCATAATGGCGGTCCTTGCCAGCTCCTTTCTGATCGGGGCCGCTATTTCTTGTCTCGCGTTGTCGCCGATATTCTTCGTGTTTCCTCACCGCAAAACAAGATCGTGACTTCTTACCAACCTCAGACGAATGGTTTCACTGAGAAATTCAACAGAACACTTACCGAGATTCTATCAATGTATGTACCCGACGACCATCGTCATTGGGACGTTGCGCTACAGTACGTTACACTTGCATACAATTCGTCACGTCACGACACCGCCGGATATTCTCCATTTTTACCTACGCTACGGCCCGAGCCCGCTTTGCGAGTTCCAACTTCCAAATATGCCTGAGCCGGAGTAGACCGTGCCGACCATGCTGAACAAGTTGCCCGCTCTCCCCTCTGCTCATTGCAGTTCTCTCAAATGGCGCTTTATGATTCGCGTCACCGACACCACCAGTTCTCACCTGGGAAGCTTGTTCTTTTGTAGTCGCAATCCCGCCGCGTGGTGCTCTCTGAAAACTGTTGTTCCATTACTCGAGAACCTACCGTGTGATCCGTCACCTAACCGCAGTCACATACGAAATATCCCCAGCCGCCTCTTCGACAACTTACCACCCCGACACAGGCAAAACAGACATTGTCCACGTTTCCCGCCTCAACCCGTATCATCGCTCTCGCACAACATCGCCGTACGAAGTACCGCTTTTTCCCGTGGGGGTTATGTTACAGTGTGTCAGCAGCCAAAGAACGCGAAGGTAGTACATAGCCCCAAGCATGCGGACATGTGCAAGGCTCAGCTGAGTAGAAGAAGAGGTTCCTGCTAGGTACAACACAATTCTCGCTTCCTTGTACATACGTGTGTGAAATACACCTTCATTTTCACGTATTCCTCTTCTTAACATTATGATTCGACACTCGGTCAAGCTTTCCGAGTGGTGTCGTTATTAGCCCCGAATGAGCAATAAACGCTAGGTCATTAAACGATGTACAATGTACGCGAGCACGTGACTCCAAGTTTTCCCCAACTCGCTGACTTTTGCAAGCTGCTTCACCGGCGCGATATTCTGTAATCGACCGATGTCATCGCACCCGCTCATGAGGAGCGTCGCGGCAGTGACGCGCTACGCTTACCCTTCTGGAGTTACACTGTTTTTATGTCGCCTCATCTTTCCCTTCGTCGGAGACCCGGCTGTTACCCCTTACATGAATTTTCGAACTTCCCGCACAAAGGTTCCGCATGACGATCAGGCCCGGATTCTGTTGTCTGCAGGCGTTCACCTCTCTCTCAAAGTCCACTGCATAGCAGGCGCGAGAACCGGCAGCAAACGGCTTCGCCTACTTGCCGCCTGTAGCGCAAGCTTTTCTGTACTTTCCACATGCGGTGCGAACGCGTGGTAAGTAGCGAGGGTAAAAGAACACGAGCGATCACGCCAGGCCGGTGTTACTTTTTCTTAGTTTCGATACAATTTTTGCGCTCCTATGCGTAGCGACCGTCGTTAAACACTCAGCTTTTCACTTTTTGTCTCTGAGCCTCTTACCGAGTCGGTCGGGTGCGTGATCATCGTCCGTCCTGGCAATACCTGTCACCTCTGCCACCGCTGCTGCTAGGCAAGGCGAGGCCGCGCGTCTCGCGTAGTGGGATATTTCTCGCGTGAGCTTTTCAGACATTATGGAGCATAAAGCAAGACGCCAAGAACGCCAGCACAAATCGCAACAGGAGTTCTTTTTTGCATCTTGGCAGCGAAAGCTGACAGGCTTGTTCGTAGGCGTGAACCCGAGCTGAACAACAGGAATTGTGTCGTGCGTACGCTGCGCTTGACGACAAATCTATTTTGTAGAGTGCATCAGTGTGTCTCGCCGCACATCGCGTCCGTGCTCAACGCAAATAAAACGTTGATGTGGCATTTGAGCTGGCCTCTTTACTACTGCCCAAGAATTCTTCAGGTGGACCAAAGCAGGCGTGAAGAGGGCGGCGGCTGGGCTACGCCGCGCGGGCAGGCCATGACAGGTTCGGAAAAAAAAAGTTGCCAAGGAAGGGAGAACATCGTCTTTTCCCCACCATGTTCGCATCCGCGCGTAATCACCATGACAATAACGTTGCATGCTTAGGCCAACTTGGCAGCGGCACTGCGATGCTAATTGCCACGAAGTACTATTTCTCCACGCTCAAAAGGGGAGGATGTGGCGCTAGTGCAGGAAATATACGGGACGCTGGTTTGAAGACTAAGAGGCCGTCGCCTGATGACGGCACGAACGTTGGGGAGAGTGTTCTCGAAGGTCGAGCGCTACCGGTGCGCGCGATATAGTCCTCTATCGGGACGGTTTTTTTTTGTCCTCATTCACCGGACCACCCACCAGCTAAAACAGCATTCGCCGTTCAATTTTCTAGCGTCATATTTTTGTGGAGGAGATAGGCCGGCACTATGATTTCTCATTCGAGGCAGAAAAAATATCTCGTGGGTGTGCCATCAAAATAAACACCATTTTACGTGGAGGTTGCTTCGTGGCGATTCGTAGAGGCAAAAAACGCCAAAACCGCATTTAACCGCCACTGGCATAAATTGCTTTTGCTGGAACCACACAATAAAAATTGGGTAACCTCTGCACAGGAAGGCGATACTTTTCCTGAAACGCCGCCGCCTAATTGGCTAATGTAAAGTTGTTTTTTGGAGGGCCTGGAATAACTTTGCTAGGAAACCACGAAGACAGCTGTAGATTTCGGGCTGATTTCTTAAAGGTACAGCAAAATGATTTTGCCAAATTCTGTAGCGTTCTAATTGTAGAGACAGGCTCAAATAAACACACCTTTCAACAATTACCTGGTCGAAAAAGGAGTTTTTAATATACAAAGCTTCAAAGAAGGAACAAATACCATGCGAAGTTTCGGTCGCGCGACAAATAACAACAGTGACGTGTATTCACGATGCAATGTGATTGTTCGATGTACAAGTTTGGAATTCACACGCTTGTCGGTTTCCGTTCTCCGCAGTCACATTCTTGTCATTTGACGTTATGGTAGTTTGGGCGTTCTGGATGTCTGAGGATTCAGCGTAACGCCCTTCCATTATGTGGTCGGCTGCTCAATTCATGAGATAAGCCTTATAGCACTGCTTAATCGTAACGGTCGTGGTTTATGGAGTGGGCGAACGCCCTTCACGTCATCAGAGACTCTCATCTGCGGGTCGCTTGTTCACCACTTCTGGAGTTGTCTGCATCGTGTTTTCGTCCTAAGAGGCCTGTTCGCCCGACATGGTGTGACTCGGCTCGCTCGGTACTGTGCCTGCGAACAGTCGGTGTCATGGAGTATAATAAAGAGGAGCGCCACCCGCCATGTTGCTCAGTGGCTAAGGCGTCGGCTTCCTGAGCGCGAGAACACCGGTTCAATTGCAGCCGTGGTGGCCGCTTTTCTAGTGGAGCAGAAAAAAAAGATGTCGACGCACGTAAAGATACTCAGGAGGTCAAAATTAATACGGGGCCCACCACTACGGCGCACGTCATCGCCTGTGTTACGTCCGAGCGTCAAACCCTACAATCAATGAAGAGGAGCGCTAAGTGCGGCTCACAAAAAAAGCATTTGCATGGCACTAGAATGTACACCCGCCCAATTTGTTACCAATATCACGGGAGCGTCGACCGTTCAGTCAATCAGCGCCGCGTGATGGAGTGATATGGCAAACTCGGCGAGAGTAGCCGCATGCGCACTAAGCAATGGCCGCTGCTGCCGTCGTCTGCTAGGCTGTTCCAAGAGCGGACGGCCACCCCCGATTTTTGTTATTTGCTTATCACACTGGCTGCCATATTCGAAATTTTTCTTCAGGACCAGGGACGTGGCGCCAACTAAAACCCGGGTAATCAGCGTTGCCGAACGGACCTTGTGCTCAATGAACCTTGCGCTAGACAATGCTGATTACTCTGTTTTAAATTGGCGCCACGTGCCTTATCTCAAAGAAGAATTTCGGCTATGGCAGGCAGTGTGATAAGCAAATAACCAAAATCGGGGGCGGCTGTCTGCTCTTGGAACAGCCTAGCAGATGAAGGCAGCAGCGGGCTTTGCTTAGTGCGCATGCGGCTACTCTCGCCCAGTTTGCCGTATCACTCCATCACGCGGCGCTGATCGACCGAACGGTCGACGCTCCCGTGATATTGGTAAAAAATTGGGCGGGTGTACAGTCATCGACAATTCAAATACGAACCGCGGAGCGCATGGCAAAAGATACCGGTGCCGTCCCCTGGAAGCGGGCGTAGAAAACGCACGGACATGCGCAGTTGAGATGACGGGAACGAGCCTGCGTCAGGGGCTGGAAACTTCGGCTAGTTTGGGTATCGCAAAATTATGTGCCGCCATGACGCTGGTAGCCAAGCGAAAATTCAGCAACTTTGCATATGTGGCTTTATCTTTTCAACACACCCAGCAATAAAGTAAAGCGATGCCATTGTGTGTAGAAATAAAATGTGTTCTTGGCTGTTTCCTTTTTTGACACCCTATTTATTTATTTAGTCGCTTCATTCGTTGCGCCGACGGGCAGCGCTTTCGCTCTTATCTCTTCTGCTGCCATCCTGTCCCTGTGCTCCTGCCGCTTTCACTGTGTGCACGTGTAGAAGTTTTGTAGTGTGCCTTGAAGGTGAAAATGTTGGGGTCTGCGAGTGCGAACGGGGTCAAAATGTCAGAGAAACTGAGAAAAGGACACAGCGCGTGCTTCGATGCTGTGCGGTGCGCGACAACTCGGGAAGAAATAGCCCAGCGAACTTTTTCTGCTTCCCAGCGGACGGCATGCATGTCAGCACACTTTTGATTCAGTGAAAGTTATGAATAAGCAAGCGCTATCCTTATCAAAAAAATTGCCCCCACCTCCCCGAAGGGAATCGTGAGGAAGTGCGAATGCATTTCTTGCGCCGAGAGTACACGGCGTAGTAATTCTGCCATCGCCTTGAGAGGCGCAGTACCGGCGAGGGGCAGCTGTCAGGCAAGGGGAGAGGCGCGCGCCGAGGGTGAGTGCAAACCTAATGGGGGGAGAGGCGCGCCAGCTGCAGAGCATGTGACGTCACGGCGCGAGGAGAGGGGGAGCAGACGCAAAGCCGCCAGCGCGCGGTCACGTGGGAGTGTGACGTCACGACGCGAGGAGCGGTGCGGGAGCCGGCGCGGGAGGCGGAGCGCGCGCGGGTCACGTGGGGTGTAACGTCGCTGCGCCGTTGCTACAGACGCTCCTCTCCGCTCCTCGCGCCGTTGCTAGGGGAGAGGAGGAGGAGCAATGCGGACGGCGGAAGGTTCGGGGTCGCTTATAAAGTGCATCGCACTTAAAAAGCTGCTGGGCGGACCGAATCATCTTCTGCTGTTGCTTCACAGTGAATTTCTTTTTGTTTGGTACAACGCATTTGTCTGTAATGTTGTAAGCATGTGAAGCTACTTCTCGGCAGTTTCTCATGAGCCGATTGATGCCAGCGGACACGCAGACGGAAATTTCGCTTCGGTATCGGTTTGGTGAGTGGCTGCTCTTCATTTCCTTTCTACCAGAGAAAAGCTTGGAAATGATGTTCGCCTAATGTGCCTAAATGCTCTTCGACGATCTGGTTTGGCTTTAAAGCGTTCCGACGATCAGTTTCTCTGAATGCTGATTAGCACGAAAGAAGCCCCAAAATGATTTACGTGGCAGCTGACCGCTCGCATTCCGTGTTACGAGGAGTTCGAGTTACCTGCACGACGGTCGAGCGGCGCTTCGCTTTTCAACCTGTGCTAGGACACATTTTTTGTACCTTGTTTCCACTATCAATATTTGTTTCGCTCCTACGTGTTTCTTGATATCCATAGTGGTATTTGTTCCATTTACCAAGTGTAATGTATGGCGAAATTGCGCAGAAAATTTGCTCGCTATAAAGGGTTTTTTGGGCTAGCAAATTTGCGAGAATAAGAATATGGACGGTTGTTAATGGTGGCGAAATGAGCTTGTCATCTCACGTAATAATCATTTTATTATTCACAAACGCGTGTTTTTATGAAACATCGTTTCTGTAAAATTGTATTGTGTACAGAAAATGAACGCGGTGACCTCTGCAGCAATTTTGTATATTCGACGAATTGTTCGAAGATTTCTGTTATGTTTGTGTAACCGACAAAGAATGCGGACATTTGTACTTACTATACGAGATACACAGCTGTGTGCTTTTGAGACATGTATTAAATTTCGCTTGCCATACGTTGCTAATAAAATCAGTGAATAAACCACATTTCTCGCCTACTACGTTTTGTGCCCCAAACAAAATTGCCACGCTTAAGGGCGTGCTGCCTCACGCGTATTCAACTAAGAAATATATCCAAACAAATGTTTTCTGCACGTGCTGAGAGTCCAAGCAAATTAGCAACTGAAAGCTGTCAAAAACAAGATGCGCAGCAGCAACCCTATCTAAAAAGCGAAATGCAAGCGGTGTTTGTTCACGCTTGCGGCACACAAAGAAAGGCGCGCTCGTTCAGACCATAGCAGACGATAAGCGGCACGGCGTTTCCCCCTCGCGCATCAACGAAAGCGTTGCCATAGCAGCATCAGTGATTTTTTTGTTGTTTTTTAGTTGTACAGTTTGGCCTACCAAGCACCAGGGGACAAATTGGCGCTAGTGGCGCAATTATCGGTTACCTGGGGGGTATACCAGCTGACCTAGCCGTGCCTGCGTGTCCCACTGCGATATGTTGCCCTCTCCTCACTCGCATGCTTACCTTGTCGCCATGCCGCAAGAGCGCTGCAAGCACTGCAAGTACTACCTCCGCTGCAGCTGAGGGTGTTGGTCATGTTGAGAGCAATGCGGCGCGTAAATGCTTGCGGCTGCGGCGAGTGCTTGCGTGGAAAACGTGAAGGATCCCCCTTCGAGCGTAAAGGGTACGCGAGCCCGAACCCGCCCAACGAAGTAACGCCGATCCGCATGAGAACAAATCACCGGTTCATTCCGGGAAAACCAAAACCGGAAAAAACAATCAAAGCAGGTTGGGAGCCAATAAAACGAGGGCACAGCAAGCAAGCGCCGAAAGCGCGTAAAGAAAACATCGCGGTGGATGAAACCGTGCTTGTCGAGAAAGGTACAGAATAGTGCTGTACACTCACGATGACGTCTTCAGTCACTTGTGCCGACGTCGGGTGAAGAGCGTCCGCCGCGGACGCTGGTTGCTCCTCGCGGTCCGGGCGTCATGGTCGTGGATCGCCGCCGCCCCTGTCCAGCTGCTCCTGTGAGCGCCGCTTTTAAGCCAGTCTGTTGGTTGTGCGCATGCTCCGGGTTCTGTTGCACTACACGTGTCCGTTGCGGCTCACTGTTCATCGCACACGCGCGCACGGGCACATGACACACTGACGCCACTACCGGTGTTCGACCGGCACTCACTGCAGTGTAATCACCCTCCGCGGGCTCACGTAGGGGCTGCGTCCCTACAAACGTGTGCACGCGCTCGGAAGGCACACTGTTGAGCTCATCATGATTTCTTCAATAAAACCAGCGCGCATAAATGGAGACAAAAATAAGTGCATGCCGCCTAACTTCTGATGGTACTGCATGGTTTTGCGTTCGTGGTGCAGTGACTCGGGAATCGAACAATGAGCTGGCCGCCAACAAGAATGCGCGTTTGTTCGACGGAGTCATGGCTGAGTCACATGGCGGATTCAGTGCTTGTAGCAAATAGCTTTACCATCAGAATTCGTCTCCAGTCATATACATTAACTGCAAGCATTATGTGGGCTGGGAAAATCACTGGCAGAATGTTAATATTTACAAACATTCAGAAGATAAGCAGGACCAACCATTTCATAGGCCAGTTTGCCTTCCACATCGACTTTGGCGGCCCGAATTTTTGGTTCTTTTCTGGCAGGCACTTCACTGCTCGTAGACATCTGTGGAGCGGGAAGCACTGAGCATGGTTTGGGAGTGACCCAGGTGTACATCGTTATTTCATCAAGTTACTGCCTTCCACATGCAAAGCTATGTCGGCAATGTGACGCCGGCGCACACCTGGAGCAGGCGCTCGTGTGAGCCTAGCACACAGTCGCCGCAGATACTATCTTGCGTTGCATCGCTAACAATTGTTTAGCGCTCTGGCGGCATGGCGACAAGGCAAGCATGCGAGCCAGGACAGGGCAACATATCGCAGTGGGACACGCAGCCTCGCTCCCGTGATCTCAACTGCGCATGTCCGTGCGTTTTCCACAGCCGCTGCCAGGTGACGGCACCGGTATCTTCGGCCATGCGCTCCGCGGTTCGTATTTGGATTGTCCATGACTGTAGCCGCGATGCTGTTTGCCCATCTTTTATTTTGCTCTCTTCCGCTTTCGCATCCCTTCTTCTCGTACTGGCTGTGTGCGTGGTAATCCCCTATTTCGCTCTCCCCTGCTGCTTGTTTGCTTTCGCCGCCACAACTGTCTTTTAAACACGTCAGACTGCGCACGCAATCCCGAAACGACCGTATGCGCACGGAATCTAATTCCCGGGGTGCCAGCGAAAGAAGCGGCAGAGGTAATTTCACACACATTCCCGTTTCCTTATTTTCTCTCACGTAGCGGTTATTCACTCATCATCATAAAAAAAATGTCAATATAACCAGGCAGATCTCAGACAAACCCGGACGACGATTAAGAAAGAATCAGCCAGAGGAATATCACACACCACAACATTCAATCAAGCCTGATTCTGCTTGCAATAAAGGGACGCAGAGCAAGAATCGCCAATTCTTTCTCTCCAGGTTTCCTGCCGCGTGTAAATACCTTACGCTCCTCCTGCGCAAAAACAATGCTTACGAATGTCGTCCGCAGTCTATACAGACCTGCAAGAATGGCGCAATGTTTGGTGCGGAGTACCTTACGACCGCACAATGTCCATCCGCCTCCGCGCGAAGCATTTAATATCGCGAAAAATCACACAGGCACTGGCAGGATTCGAACCTGTGCCTTGTAGACCAGACAGAGTTAGTTTCAGTCGTCTTACCCATTGGGCTACGACCGTGAGACAGTACCCGAGCGTCGAACGGCTTACTCCCTCGCCTGTAATGGTGCGGAGTACCTCAGGACCTCCCAATGTCCGTCCCCGTCCATCCGTGCGCGCAACGCCATCCAGAGAACATCAAGTGAAATTCGATGTGAGCAGTGAGTTGCAGATTCATTTAGGGAATAATGATTGTGCAACTCACGGCTCAACTCGAATGACGGTCGGGGCGGAAATCAGATGTCCTAACGGGCGCAACTTGGATGTCATTTTGAGTCCCCGTACTCCGCACCCTCGCCACCATCCACGAAGTGGAGATGCTACCTTTTTTTCCTTTTGAAGACCTGAAATGGATGGCTGTCACCTTGTAGTGAATATAGAAAGCGGATTTCACGGTGAGTAAGCGACCCAATAGTATAAACCCAATCGTTATTCCATCCCACGTTGTAACATACGGCCCGATGTTCAGGGTCACGCTGCAGTCGCGTAAACTTGTAAATCCAGTTAGTGGGTAACGCTAGATCAACAGCTGAGCAGCGTGTTGTTATTAGCTGGACTGGGAGAATATGACCTAAATTAAAGAGCCAAGACGAATAGGAAGCTATACTCCGTCATAAGAAATGATTACGTGCTTTTTCTCGCGCCTTTAATCAGGTTAACACCTACCAACACCTACGTGTTTCCACCCACGCGCTCCTTAACCAATCATTATTTATGGTTGCTGTGTGTCAAGTTTATTTAATAAGGTACCGGTTACCCGGGAGGTATTGTCGAACAAGCCGATTAAGCCATGCGTAGGCGCGCAAGACATGCAAAACGTGGCCAACAGAACTGTCTCTCAAGCAGCTGAAAAATGCCGCCAGACTACGTCTCACCGTCACTCTCGTGACGGCGGGAGGTGTGCTTGCGCTCTGGAAACGCTGAGTAATAGTATCCATTCCCCCAGCAATCTACACTGTGCTCCCCGAGGTGGGGATAGCTGAGCGTGGCAGATATATCGTCCTCCATGGTCGGTGCTTATGTCAATACCACGCCAACAAGGATTTGCCACTTCCTCAGTGTGCTCTGCACACAGTCTGCCTACTGGCTCTCGCAGCATGCGTGTTGCAGAGAAAAATGGTAAATTCCGCATAGACAACATTGCCCAAGTACAAAAAATAATTCTTATCAAAAGAGAAAAAAGTAGCATAACACCACAACCACACCTTCAGACAACTATACCATAGCCCCAGCGCTGTCGGAGATATTTAGTATATACCTTAAATCCTGCTTATCCTTTGGTTTTTGTCTTACCAGCAGCTTCGATGACTCTTCCTTGACTAGTGATTGCGCAGCAAGTGTCTTCCACATTACAAAATATATTGTATCAGTAGCGACTGCATTCCTGGGGCAGGAAAGCAATTGCAAATGTTTGCTCGTTCTGCTGACGGCGTCCCAGTTCACACTGCGCATAAGGTCCTTCTTGCACCTTCATTTCACGCTTTTTATGCACGATTCGTTTGAATTTAGTACCAATATGAAGTTTACTTTGGTATCTTTTAGTACCATTATTAACTTCGCTTACATAAAACACTACTTTAGTAATTCTTTATTACCAATATTGACTTCAATGACTGTTCTGCCTCCATTAATTCACCTTAGAGATAAAACAAGTCTAATACTCCTCTAAGCGTTGTATGTGTGCGTGTGTGGGGCTACTTTGATTTCATATACTTTGCTCGCGTTGATACAGTGTACAAACTAACGAACTTGATGCACATTTCTAGTGGGCAGAAATCGTGTCGGGAACTATCTTTAAGTGACCGAACAAACCACGACGACCCTCCACCAGACGGGCGACTGTGTAGAAGGGATGGTGAGCCGTGCGGAGTGCAATCAAGCCCAGTCATTTCGGCTATACATCGCAAGAAACATCGCAGGAAATCGCCAAGGAGGATACAGAAAGAAAAACAGCGCTTTTAAGTTGGTCTGTTTATTAAATAAAGTTGCTGAAACACAACAAATGCGGCCGACACAAGGTTTAGGGGCTACAGAATAGACTTTCCGCAAACAATCTAACAATGTTGACAAATGACTTCAGTGTATATTTAAAGTTTCTCAAGTGGCTATTTTTCGTGCCAGCGAAAGAAAACGGCAAAGTGCCAGTGTTTCAGTGGTCGCAACAACAGTGTTGCAAAGGTAAACTACTCGTTTATATTGGGCAGATGACGCAGCAACAATTCTAAAATAGGTCACAAAAGTGAAAATTATCATAAAAAATTCGTAAATCATTCAGCTCTGCGGCAACTATAACGCAATGCAGATACGATGCTCATGACAACGCTGGAATTATTGAATAAAATTGCCACCGCAAACAGTGTTGACGCCCCCCCCTCCCCCCACCGACTGATTTATATAACTGCATTTCCTGAGTTACACGGGACCAACTGCTACACCTCTGTGTGCATTATGGTGATATTATCTTCAGCAGGTGGGAGAGAACTCACACGAATATGTTCCGGAGAACACCATTTTGTTCTCAAGGCGACCTCTATGTGTTTATTTGTGAGATTCGGCAACTGTCACCAGGAATTCCGCCACAAATGGCTTTCAGCCTGTCAGCTTGGGTTCGGTGCAGTCTGCCACCCATATGAGACTGAAGGAGAACGTGTACTACAATACGCTGTAGTTAGAGCACTCCGTATGGAACAGCTGCCTTATAATGGGGCATGAACCTTTTTTTTTGCACACCCCTCTAAACACAACACACTAACAGCCTATTTGAAATGAACCCACGAGCGCATGGTGCGCTTGCTCGTTCGCCGGAAGCTCAGCGTGCTTTACAGCTCGGCGTGCTTTACAGCTTACACAGTATAGTAGGTCACTATATTCTGCCGGAATCACAACCACGCCATCGACGTTAGCCTCAGACATTCTTTGCCGCTAAAACCGCCACCTTTTCACGCCCGGCCAAGCCGAGATGAAATGAACGCTGGTACTTAGCTGATAAGAATAAATCTAACTCGACGGACTGACTGAGTACATCTGTATGCTTCACCTTATATTCTAGGCAACAGTATTGTCTGTGATCTAAAAATCCAACATCAATCCAATAAAACAACGGCTTAATGCAGCAGAAAAAAGACCTTCTCTGGAAGTATGCATTGTTGACGTGGTGCTGATGATGCTATCTCCTAAACAAAACAGCGGCTAGGAAGAATCCTAGGCCTTCAGTATAGCCAATCAGATTTCCGGAGCAATGCTTGGTGGAAACGATTGAGATCATGACGTTCATAGGTTCTTTACTTCTTTGTGAGAGTTCACATTCATAACAGAGATCCCTAGGAAGCGAGGTTTGGTGCGACGTGCTGAAACGGAACACCACGTTCTCAAGTTAACTGCGCGCTGAGTGCCCCTGGAAATGAGATGTACTGTTACGCACTCGCTAACGAAGAGTGTACAATGGCATTAAAAATCAGGAGTAAGCGATTTCACGTCGTACAATTGACGCAATATTTTCACGGACCAAATCTAAGCCTAAATATTGAAAAGAATACTACAAAAATGAAAGAATCTCATGCTAACGCGTAAGACTAGAAGGTAGCGACGCTCTACGGAACCTTCACGACCATCAGGAAGGTTTACATCCTCTGATGCAGCCCATTTGGTTCTTCTTCGCTGCCGCGAGGACCTTTGATCCATTGTTGTGATGAGTGTGAGGTTTTGCAGTTTTCACCAAAGTTCTATTTATTGGACATCACCCTGGAAGGGCGTACACACCGATACGTCATTCCCGTTCCGAGCAAGTATTGTCACAATTACTATGGACGCTGTAGTCTTTCTTGATTCATGCAAATGTTACCATGCGGATGGCGAACGCTGAAATTTTTGTGGCCAATCTACCTACGTGGGCATGCTTGTTTTGACAAACGTGTCCAGAGGACGCGGCCAATCACGTGATACGTTGCAGCTGCGTTCAAAATAAGATGAAATTTATGGCGACGGCGAAACCACTCGAGGAGAATAGTAAAGTATCGCGTTCATACAATTTGGAAGACGCAGTTTGTTTCCAGCAAGTATAAATTTGAAAGAAGTTGGATCTAAACCATTTTTCACCTATGTGTCGAGCACGAGAACTTCAAATGTGTTATGCGTGAGTAATAATCCGGTTACAAAGTAGGCGGCTCAGCTGGGCAGACCTAAGCAATTGTAAGACGGCCGACGCCATTTGAACTGTGTCATACCACCACGGCAGTAATAAGGTGAAAAGACGTGTTCACGCGGAATAATGCATAATCCGTCTTTTCCTTACTCTTTGCAGTAACTGCTGTAAGGGCCTTCCGTCGAAACCGTGAATTGTCTGGAGTGTTTTCTGCAAGCGAAAATGAGTTGCGCGCTTCACAGTCGCACCGACGCAACCGTTTACACCAATCGCCCGGCGCTAAAGGCACGACAGGCGGCGCCAAGCACGAGCGTATTCCGTATTACAGCGTTTTGCGTATTTTAACATAAAGTATAATAGTGCACATTGATGCGAATATAGTCACTATTTTGAATGACGCCCCCTTTCTTAGGCCACCGGTCACCCCTTTTCTTAATAAAGAGTTCTACATACATACACTACAGTTTTCCTAGATAGAACGCTTCGTTCGCACGATACCAAGTCGAATCTACAAGTACGAAATACGGCGCCGTACAAGCTATAGCAATAAAAGGAAAAAAGTAATTCATTATAGCTTACTTTCCTTGTTCTCTCATATAATAATTCCAGGCTTTTGTATTGTTTTTAATGCTGTTGTCCGTGGTAGACTCGCCTGGTAAGAATTCATCTGCTATCTTTTGGAGATGTTCGTGGGTAAGGGGTTCTAGAAGAAATTATTTCCAGGTTTTTATGCGAACGCTGATCCTACGTTAAACAGGAATTGCACATTTTTATTTAGATAAACACAATTTCGTAGTACACATTACGTGAAACGTTGAATGTGTTGTCTGTAAGAAGACATTCTTGTTTGTTAGATTTCATAAAATTGTAGGAAGGGTACAAATCATCTACCGAATTGCGGGGAGCAGAGCTTTGATTACGCTTTCACGTTTTGATGAAAAACTAGCAATGGTATACACGCATACAGTTCTAAATGTACACTTTGCGTCCTTTTGGATTTTTGGTTTGTAGCCGACCGTTGCAGTTGTCCCCAGGCCGCCAGCTAGACATATATCCAATACGTAGCAATAAAACTGACTTATAAGGTGGGAAAATTTCTGACACTTCAGATTTCAGTCAACGTAATGAATAAGCAGGGTGTCGAAATGCTATTCAACAATCGAAAATATTCATATGATCAATCACGTGATAGGGAACTGCGCGGAGTCTGCTCAATCCATTTATATAGCCTCCACAGAATTATGAGAAAGCAGTTGACTCGGTCGAAACCTCAGCGGTCATTCAGATATCGTTGAATGAGTGTGTAGACGAGCATTATGCGAGAAAACTAGAGAATATTTACAGTGGGTCCGCAGCTACCGTCAACTTCCATAAGGACAGCAGTAAAATACCTATAAAGACGGGCGTCAGACAGGAAGACACAATCCCTGGAATATTACCCACAGCAGGTTTGCGAGGTATTTTGAAAGTTGGATTGGGAACAGGTGGGTGTAAGGGTTAATGGAGAATACCTCCGTAACCTGAGATTTGCTGATAATGTTGGCTTGTTGAATAACTTGGGGGACAAATTACAAAGCATTATTACCGCACTGCACAAGCAGAGTGTAATCGCGGGCCTGGAAATTACCATGTACAGTAGGAGGTGACGGAGAAAAAAATTATTGTGAGCCTGGTGATGTGGGAGTGCAATCGCCCTCCAGGAGACCATGGGACGACCGTGCTGTCTCAGCCCTGGATACCAAAAGTTGCTATGCATCCAAGCCTGCGGTGACGTCAGGTTCTCCCACAGCTGAGGGAGAGGAAGCGAAGTGGGTAAATGTGAGAGGAGTGGGTTGTGTGCGTACCCCGAGATCATGTGTATGAGGGTACGTGGGTTGGGAAGAATTTACATGTTGCAGGGTATTGGGTACGCTACATCCGATGTAGCCAAATTTGGTGAGGAAACATGTTTGTTTGAAGCCTGAAGCCTCCGGAGTAATACTTCTGTTTTAGTAAGCTGCGGGTGAGGAGGAGAAAAATGTTGTCTAGGTGGGCGGTAATGTGATCAAGGGAACGAGACTTGGTGTTTCTTCCGGGCGTACAGATCCGGGTTGTCCAAATGGCTGAAGAGGCCGCCGGAGCCCAAGGAGTTCTTGCCTCCTTTGCTTCAAAACCATCTTCGACAAATAAATGTTTCTCTCTCTCTCGGTGTTTCTTCAGATGCCTGGGAAGAAAGTTCCCACACTTATCTACTGGCAAAAGTATTCCCCGCGAGTGACGAGTGTCCCGGGGTCCACACAATTTCGACATTCCTGTTGGGGGCGTGTTGAGCCAAGAGGTTCCACGTAGGCAACGTAATGTGATAAAAAGCTGCGACAGACGGCTTGCGGGTGTTTTAGTTATGGCGAGGGCCACTGCAAATTCTTCCGCGGTGCAGATAGGTGTGGCCTTGATTGAGGCGCAGGTGATGATCTTGTCGTTAGTGGTTACTATGGCTAAGTGATTGGACGGATTGGAGTAAGGGCTGGCATCTGTGTATGAAACCTTCGGGTTATTTCTGTAGATTTGTTCTCGGTCTTGGCTACGAGCGTGGCGACGACGGGAGTGCAATGTAGGATGCATATTATTGGGAAGAGGGCGGACGCCGATGGATTGACGCCAATTATTTTGAAGGGGATTTGTGTTAGTGCGAACCTCTGGGAGTTCTACGGACCAGCCGTCTCCTAATGAAAAGACTGTGGCATGACGGCGCGGACAAGGGTTGTTTAAAGAATAAAGTTTTCTCTCTCTCTCTGTGATCTGAGGATTTGACATTTTGTGGTCTTGTAAACGTGCCAGGTTTGTTAGGATTTGAGTTAAGCGGAGACGTTGACTGGAAATATGCCCTTCGATGAGTTAAGAGACCGAGTTGTGAATGCCTAATTGGAGCAGTTTAGTTTTCGCGGTGGACCTACGAAGATTAAGAGCATTTTTATAGCTTTGCGGATGAGGCGATTAACGGCTTGCCTTTCACTTTTGCTGAGAGTTAGATAGGGGGCTATGTAGATTACCCGTGATATGCGTAAGGCGCGGATATGCAGAGAAGGTGTTCCTCCTTCATGCTGTGATGTCGATAACTAAAGCGAGGCTCATTACACTTGGGAGAGATCAGCGATTTGAGGTAGGTGGCGAGTCAGTGAAAGTGGTAAGTGAATATATCAACTTAGGCCAAGTTGTGACTCCGGGTCCCAACAATGAGCCAGAGATATATAGAACGGTATGAAGGAGGTGAAGTGCATTCGGCAGGCATTCTGAGATTATGAACGGCAACCTATCATTGTCCCTGAAGAAGAAAGTGTATGACAGCTGCATCTTATCGGTACTCCACGAACGGGGCGGAAACTCGGAAGCTCAGTAAAATGGTTAAACTTACATTAAGGAAGACTCAGCGAGCAATGGAACGTAAGATGATAGAAGTAACATTAAGGGACAAGAAGAGAGCTTAGCGGATAAGGAAAGAAATGCGTGTTATCAGCAAATTAGCAAGAAATGGGTATTTCAGCTCATGTAATGGTAATGCAAGATAATCATTCGTCATTAAGCGTAACAGAATGTGTCCCTGGAGAAGGCAAGTGTGGTAGGGGGTGGCAAGAAGTTAGATAGGTAGATGAGATCAAGATTTTTGCGGTTCGCAGTTAGCACAGAACCATGATAATTGGAGATCTATCGGTGTGGCAACTGCTCTGCTGTGGGTGTAGACAAGGTACTTATTATGATGATGAGGATGATGTTGATGACTCATTTAGGAAACTGTATATTCTTCGGTAATACCGCTGACATTGGTATTCACCATCGAGTTCAGTGTTTTGGCAGAATGTTTTGGGGCAGCATGGATCGTGTATCACTAAAAACTCATCCCGAGGAACCACCTAGCAGCAATACATTGATCCTTACAGGGTGCTCTTCTTCCTTTACGCTGAAACTGATTCTCCAACAGGTTGCATCAACTAGAGCTACCTGTGTCATTACCCCAGGGCTGAAAATCCTTCTGTGCTACGGTAATGAACAGAAATAAACACTGTTCAGGCATAGTAGTCTAGAACTATGCGAAAGTTGTATTCGTATAAACGATAGGCTTCAAGCATTGGGAAACTGTTAGGACGACACTTAAACATTTGGTGATGTCAGTGATGTGCCGACAAAAATGTATAATTAAATGTGAGTACAACGTCCCCTTTACTATCAAAATACACGAAATATACTAAAAGTATCCCAATCAAAAGCATTTTATGAACACGTTAAGGTTAACTTAGCGCAAATTCGTTCCCTAAACACGCGTCCTACTTGGCTAGTTGGCTGTTTCTTTCCAGAGGCACTCACATGTCCTTCCAGCAATCTTCGCTTTGCGAGACTTCTTTTTTCCCCGCACGGGGCACCTTGAGTAATCTTGGTGACGGTACTGGCGATACCGCGGACCCCGAGCCCCCAAACATAAGCTGGATCCAACCGCGGCGATGTGTTTATAGGTGGAGGGTTAGAAACCACGAACGGTGGCCGTCGGAGCCCAGGTCAAGCTCCGGCGGATGGGCTCCCTGTCTGTTCACCAGGCAGGGAGCTCCGGGACCTCTCAAGCTATTAGGGTAAGGTTTGAGACGAAAGTACCCCCGTCCCCTACTTTTTTCCAATGCTATATGGATAATTCAAACCCCCCCAAACGTGATCGGCCCCCGAAAAGGGGCCGCACCGAAGTTTCCTTTCCATCCCTTCCAACAATCCACATTCCGAAACCTGACAACTATCCTCGATTCTTGGTTATCGAGGCAGTTGACAAAACAAACCCTGTTTCTTCCATGTCCGTATTCTTGATCACTAAGTTCCTGGAAGGCATCCTCGGAAAATCGTTCGATGCTAAGAAACTCCGTACCGGTGAAGTTCTAGTCAACGTCAAGACGCCGCAACAAGCCACTAACCTCCTGTCGCAAACCTGCATGGCAGATCTGGCCATCAGAGTCACTCCCCATCGTAGCCTCAACAGCTCTCAGGGTGTGATTTCGGAGACTGATTTGTTGAATGAGACCGAAGCTGATCTGTTAGAAGGCCTGAAAGATCAGGGTGTAACTGCAGTGAGGCGTATAACCATCAGACGAGACAAGAAGGAAATCCCCACAAAACATATAATCCTGACTTTCAACCGCTCCACACTTCCTGAATCCATTAAGGCAGGCTTTATCTCGTGCTCCGTTCGAGCGTACATCCCGAATCCGCGTCGCTGCTACAAGTGCCAGCGGTTCGGGCATGGTACCAACTCGTGCCGGGGCCAGCCAACCTGCGCTAAATGTGCCCAACACCATCTCACTGATGACTGTTCATCCAATCAACTGCTCTGTGCCAAATGTCAAGGACCTCACGCTGCATATTCGCGAACCTGCGAGCGGTTCAAGCTTGAGAAAAAAATAATAAACATCAAGGTCACGGAAAACATCACCTTCCCAGAGGCGCGAAAGAGGTTCGCCTCTTTCCCCCTGGGGAGGTACGCCGACGCAGCTCGCCGGGGGGGCGGAGCGGCGTCTGGTTTCGGCGGGGACCCAGTACCGCGAGTCGGACTTGGTCCCGCCGCTGCCCCCCCCCTGGGTTGCCTCAGGCAGCCCTACCCGCCTCCGCACTGCTCGCTGAGCCAGCAGCGGATGTAGGGGCAACCACGTCTGGTGGAAGCGTCCTGCATCCTCCACTTCCACTCCAGCGTCCGAAACCACGGGCGAGGGTGCAGAGGAGATGGACTTGGGGGAGCCAGCGGCAGCTCCCACCACCACCGCACCGCCTGCGCCATCCGAGGCGCTCCGGAATCCCTCGGTGGCTGCGGGCAAGGAAAAGCGCACCCCAAAGGGTTCGAGGTCCAAGGAGCCTGATCCCTCAGGCGCTCCGAGGACATCCGAGGATGAAATGGACGTCGGTCCGTTCTTGTCTGCGGTGCACCGCAAGGAACGCGTCCCGACGCCAAAGCCTCCCGACAAGCCAAAAAAGACGAGAATCACAGCCCCGAAAGACGACACATAAACAACACAGTCCAGTAGCTCCGAACACTTCATAATGGGAAGAGAGAACATAGTACAATGGAACTGCAGAGGCCTCTTTAAAAATCTTGACGATGTAAATGAAATACTGCATGCTAATCAGCCAAGTGTAATGTGTGTTCAGGGAACACATTTGAATTCCAAGCACACAAATTTCTTGAATAGTTACCTGGTATACAGAAAGGACAGGGGTGGCTGCACACACTCTTCTGGGGGTGTGGCCATAATCGCCCGGAAATCTTTAGCATGCCACCCTGTCACTTTGAACACTATCCTTGAGGCTGTAGCAATACGCTTAATAATATTTAATAGGTTGATAACGGTATGCTCCATATACATTCCTCCTGATGTCACACTTTTGAGATCTGACTTCGAGGTGCTGGTTGACCAGCTGCCCGAACCATACATTCTAACAGGCGACCTTAATGCTCACAATTCTCTGTGGGGCTCTTCTCGTACGGATGCCCGGGGTCGCCTGATAGAGAGGTTTCTTACATCCTCTGGAGCATGCCTTTTCAACAATAAACAGCCTACATATCATAACATAGGACACAACACATACTCATGTCTTGACTTGGGTATTGGCTCCGCAGTTCCCTTTCCTCTTCTCGAGTGGGGGGTGGGAACTTACCCATATGGCAGTGACCACTTCCCTACCTCACTTACAGGTATAGGTAAAGGCCCAAGCAGTTCATCTTCCCATAATAGGTTCAATGAAGCACGAGCTAACTGGAATACATTTACAGAGACATCCAAGCTACACCACACATCCATAGGACACCTACACGTTGAAGAAGCTACCCAACTCCTCACGGCGCACATCCTCGACGCCGCCGAAAAGTCCATTCCCCACGCCTCTGGTGCCCCGCGCAACCAGCGGAGGCCGTGGTGGAATGAGGAGTGTAGGCGGGCGCGAGAGGCCCAGAACAAGGCGTGCGGTATCCTTCGTCGGTACCCCACGTCGGGAAACCTCCTCTTGTTCAAACGGGCCAAGGCGTTAGGAAAACGTGTGCGCCGTGAGGCAAAACGAGAGAGTTGGCGTACATTCATAACATCAATAAACTCCTACACAGACACAAGGAAAGTATGGACACGAATACGCAAACTCAAGGGACAACAAACACACAGCCTGCCTCTGGTCAGCACTACAGGGGACACACTCGAAGACCAGGCTGACACACTCGCACAACACTTCCAACACGTGTCCAGTTCAGCACACTACACGAACACTTTCCTGAAGCATAAAGCCTGTTGTGAAAAGAAGTCCCTACGCGACAACCACAAATCACATACTTCTTACAACTCCCTGTTTTCACTACATGAGCTGAGGGCTGCTCTAAGCACGTGTAAACCCTCAGCTCCAGGCCCAGACAACATTACATACACAATGATACAACACCTACACGCAGACACACTTGAAGCACTTCTACATCTATATAATAAAATATGGCTTTCGGGGCACATTCCACACTCTTGGAGGGAGGCCGTTGTAGTGGCTTTCTTGAAGGAGGGAAAGGACCCGTCGTCCCCCTCAAGAGACCGCCCAATAGCCCTGACGAGCTGCCTGTGCAAGCTCTTCGAGAAGATGATCAATCGCAGGCCCGTGTACTTCCTCGAGTACAACGGTCTTCTCGAGAGCTGCCAGGCAGGCTTCAGGGCGGGGCGCTCCACCAATGATCAGCTTGTTGCCTTGGAATCTTACATAAAAGATGCCCTCATTCACAAACAGTTCTGCATTACAGTCTTCTTTGATATGGAAAAGGCCTACGACACGGCATGGCGATACGGCATCTTGAGTGACTTGAAGTCATTCAATGTTTCGGGCAACATGCTTAGCACTCTTTCTAGCTACATGTCTGAACGAACTTTCCGTGTAAGAATTGGTAGTGCACTTTCTAATGTACATGTTCAGGAAAATGGCGTGCCTCAAGGAGGTGTTTTGAGCTGCACACTCTTCATAGTGAAGATGAACTCACTCCGTAAGGCATTGCCACCAACCATTTCTTGCTCAGTTTATGTAGATGATGTGCAAATATCTTTTAAATCATGTAATACGTCAATCTGTGAACGGCAAGTCCAGCTCGGCGTGAACAAACTTGCTGGCTGGGCGGACAAAAACGGCTTTAAGCTGAACCCCGTAAAAAGTACTTGCGTTGTGTTCACCCGTGTTCGCGGGATCCATGTGGACCCTGACATTACTCTAAACGGCGTGTCGATTCCTGTAAAAAAGGAGCACAAGTTTTTAGGCCTAATATTCGACAACAAACTAACCTTTCTTCCTCATCTGAAAATGCTTAAGCAAAAATGCCTAAAAACTATGAATATCCTTAAAGTTGTCTCTCACCAATCGTACGGTGCAGACAAGCAGCTACTCCTGCGTCTGTATACTGCACTGGTTGGATCTCGCTTGGACTACGGCAGCGTCGTATATGGGTCTGCAACGAAAACGGCACTTAAAATGCTTGACCCAGTTCTGCATTTGGGGCTTCGCCTTGCTTGTGGCGCCTTTCGCACCAGCCCTGTGGAAAGCCTCTATGCAGAGTGCCACAAATGGTCCCTGTATCACCAGAGGATATACACTGACTTGTTGTATGCCTCTAAAATCATGTCTCTCACAAATCATCCTCTTAACTCGACCATTCATGATGCATCCTCACAGCAGCTCTTTTTAAACCGCCCATCTATTCCCATGCCGTTCCTTCTCAGAGTGAGAGCAGAAGCTTCTGAGCTAGCAGTGTCATTTTCATATATCCAGAAGACAGCGATCATTGATTTTACTGCACCATGGCAAGCCAGGGATGTTTCTTGTGACCTGTCCTTTGTGCAGTTTGACAAAAACAGGGCACCAAGGGCAGTTATTATGCAGCATTTCCTCTTCCTACAGGATCAGTACCAGTCTGCAGAGTTTTACTCCGACGCATCAAAGACAGCTGATGCTGTGTCTTGTGCTGCGCATGGACCGAACTTTAACATGGCAAAAAGAATGAACTCCCACAACAGCATTTTTACAGCTGAAGCACACGGCATTTTACTTATTTTAGACCACATTGTCCAGCATCAAATTCCAAAGTCCATAGTTTTTACAGATTCTCTTAGTGTTGTACGTGCACTTTTGTCTAGAAAACGCTCAAAAAATTATGTAATCAATCTTGCTTTTAAGGGCCTTATGGTGGCATACGCATCAAGTCTTGAAATAACAATATGTTGGGTTCCTGGCCATTGTGGAATAGCCGGGAATGAAACTGCAGATGAAATGGCCACTGCAGCTACACTCTTGAATTCAGTGGGCATAGCAACACTTCCGTACACAGATATGAAGCCACACATCAGACACCAACTTCACAACACGTGGCAAACACACTGGAGTGAACAGACAGATAACAAGTTACATGTAATAAAACCTCACTTGGGACCATACGCTACTGACTCACATAACAGACACATTGAAGTTACCTTAGCTAGGTTGCGGATAGGCCACACTCACGTAACACACTCACACCTGCTCACTAGCTCTCCAAGACCTGGGTGTAGCAGGTGTGGGGAGGGCCTATCCGTAGTCCACATCCTAATCACATGCAAGGCACTCGACACAAGACACAGACACTTCAAGGAACTATACAGACAACACATTCCACTACACCCTTCGTTGTTTTTGGGGGATAATGCCATGGTCTCTGTGCAACGCGTTTTTTAATATTTGTCTGATGTAAACTTTTTAAACCTCATTTCCTATCATGCGTAATCAAAACTGACCCTGTACACCAGCCATCACCATTGTCGTTAATAGATCTTAGTGTTATTCTGGCTTAGTAGCCACTATTTTCTTCTAAATACTTTTGTTTGGCGCTCTTTGCCCCAGCTGGCCTTGCGCCAAAAAACGCCAACCATCATCATCATCGAGACTTCTTTTTTGCCCAAATGAGACAGAAAAAAGCATGATGTAGAAAGACGAACAGCTTCGCTTTGTAAATGCGGCAATGTTTAACAAGCAGCCGGAAGAACTACAGGAAAGTAAATTTATTCAAGGAACAAATGTTTCAAAAAAATCTTCCGTTGAACGACAGGAAAGAACTTTGACCTTATTGGCAATGCTGCAAAAGGCATGTGTTAAAATCGGACACAAGGGGCATGATTTTTCTTGTTACTTGCAATAGCTCACTTAAAAGCTTTTTTTTACCCGCAAAGCTGAACAACTACTCGTCGGTGGCTTGTCCTATTGTACAAAATGAAGCTGCACAATATGAAGGTGCACAATACAAAACGTCGAACGCTGTACGCGGTAGCTTTGTACCATTACACAGACGCACTGTTTTATCGGCCGGCCGGCCGGGCCCGTTTTTAAAGCGTAGCATTCTTTGCCGAGCCCCCTCTGCCTCTTCCCCCTGCCTCCACTTCCACAGAATATAGTAGATTTAGCCGCAATAACACCTTTAAACGCGGTAATTATTCAAATACAGATAATTGCTCGGACGAAATATTGAAAAAACACAAAATAGGAAGAAAACAAAATTAGCGAATTGTTTCAAAAACAATATAAAGCTTATACATGAAGCTTATACATCTATCCTCAAAATCGGACAAAAGACAAAAACGACCGCAAAACAGGGTTTAACTTGCGCTCAAAAATGAAGGTAATGGCAAAGCATCTACCGCTCTTCATTTCATAAAATAAATAATATAATCTGCATAGGCAGAATTCCGAAAAAAATTTGAAGCACAAAAAACATTTTTCCTAATGATCGGACAAAATAAAAATATACACATAATTCATCCTCTCAAATAATAAATACCTGAAATAGTTCGCAAAGGATCGCTCAACATATCAATAAAGGGTAGTGAAAATGGCGAGCAGTGTAAAGCCGTGCACTTCCACAAGAAGGCAGATTTGGCGGAAGTAACACCTTCAATCGTAGTAATAGCGTAAATGAAGATGATTTTGGATATATTCTCAAAAATAAAAAAAATAAATGAAAAACAAAACCAAATTTCACAAAAAAATTGATCTGACAAAACAAAAATTCTCCAAAGAAACTAAAGAGCTCCCAAAGACGCCCGCAAACGGGCGTTCAAACTATGGTAGAAAAGAGCGGGCATGGCGAACCGTATAACGCCCTCAAATTTCCCAAAGATGCTGATCTGGCGGTAGTCGCTAAATAGCGTAACACCTTTAGTTGCTATAATAGTGTAACTGGAGATTAGCGTTGGGAATAATTTTTAAAACCAACAAGCGCCACAAAAAAGAATGATATTTTCACAAAAATTATATGACGTCGCCAAAAATATTCAGAAAGAATATTTCTCACAATGTGAGTAAGGACTAGTCAGAAAGTCAGTAGTCACGAAGTAGCCTGAAAGAACCAAAGAATAAACAAAAAAACTTGAGAGAAAAATTGAGAAAAATTGAGAAAAATTAGGAAAATCTTCTCCTAAAGGATTCTACGAAGTCAGAAATGTGTATCTTATACATATCCTCTCCATAAACCCAAGAATAAACCTAGAAACTATGTTGGTGGTTACAAAAGTCCGTATTTAGAAATTTGTGCTCCGGGCGAACTGCAGTGTTGTGGCTGACAGCGCATACGTTTATTCTTTAGTCAACGTATACCCAGGGCGCAGGAATTTGCAAAACTTCCAGTCGTGGGACGGTATTCCCTGAGTTTAATCGCGCGACCAATTCTATTTGACAAGTAATATGACGCCTTAATTGCGTATCCTTGTTAATTCTAGTTTTATTATTATATATATACATATAGAAGTGTCATTCGCCACTTTCATTTACGCAATGAAAACAGCTTCCAATTCAATTCTTGTTTCATAGCGGTACAACTGTCCCGCCACTGATACCTTCACAGGACGAACCTTGCCGCCATGTTCTGTATTTTTTCTATCTGATCACGGAGAGACATCTTCGCCGCATCCAAGACTGCAAAGCCGTATTCTAAGACTGGTCGTACGCAGGTCAAACTAGCACATTCTTTAGGTCGCTGATGGAAACATCTTAAGGTACGCTGAATAAAGTTTAACACCCGCGCAGCTTTCGCGACAACGTAATCGAGATGTACATTCCATGAACGGCCCGAGGAAAAGAAAACACTCAGGTATTTGTAAGTTTTCGCCGTGGTAACTGGCACACCATATATACAATACCTATATTCGATCTTCTTTTTCTTTTTTTGACAAAAGAAGGTTAACGCACTTATTATAATTCAAAGACATTTTCAACGTTGTACACCAGTCAGGAAAAAATACGCACAGAGTCATTTTGAAGTTGGGAGGCATTATGCTCAGTGTTAATTTTCCTGTAGACTATACAATCATCGGCAAAAAAGCCGGATAGACGGTGAAATACCAATGGAAATATGATTGATATAAATAAGTAAAACCAAAGGACCTAAAACAGAACCCTGAGGCAAAGCTGATGTCACGTCCACATAAGGGGATTCTTTCCCCCTCAAAACAACGCACTGGCGACGATGCTGTAAATAATTTTCGATCGAGAATATCACATTTAGGTCAAACTAAAGGAGGAAAGTTTTGAAAAAGGAGAGCATGCGAAACCAAACCGCGTGACGAAGTGATAGCCGCAACAGAGATCGCAAGAAGGTGTGCGATATACCCTGGTGTTGTCTCGTTGCGCGTCGCTGCGGGGGACCTGACCTTGTCTGGCGCCTTTCACCTTAACTTCATGCTCCACTTATCTCTTTCTTCTATCTCGTTTGTCTTCAGTGTCTCCTAGGTGCGCTAAATTACAACTTGTGACCACAGTGCCGCGGAACAATTGGAGGAGGCGCTTAAGTGCTGCGGAATAGAAAGTCCGTCAGAGAACATTTCAAATACTAATGAAACGCGATAATAGCGAATCGTCGCATTTCGTTGAATCGTCACAAGCCGCATTTCTACAAAAATACCCATTTGCCAGAAGTATCGCCTACAATTGTTATGACAGCGTAATTGGTCGGACGGAATTTGCAAAAACCAAACCATAAAAAATACAGAAATACAATTTCGCATATATTATCTCAAAATATCATCAAAATGCAGCTGATACATCTCCCATATACCCACAAAATAAGCAAGAAAGTCTGCAAGAGAACATTTGAAGTACGCATATGAAATTTCCAAAGTTATCACAAATTGCGAAAAGCAAAGAAATTTTGTGATTATATTCTCACAATTAAAAAATAGGCACGCAATGGATTTTCCACAAAATGCGAAGAGTAAAATAAAAAAGTCCACAATAAACAAAGCGTTCAAACTGCGCATAAAAATAGCAAACAACATTTAACCATGTAAAGTCCTGCATTTCAACGGAAAAGCAGATTTGATGGAAGTAACACTTTAACATAATTTATAAAACATAAGTAACATAAGTAACACATTTTAACATAAGTAACATAAGTAACAGAGTTTATAAAAAGCAAATATAAGAAAAAACAACAATAAAAGTTTCACAAAATTAACCTGAACCACTAAAAAGGTGATTCTCCTACACCTACTCCCAAACGGAAGAAAGAACGAAGAAGACGAAAAACAAACGGTCAAAATTGAAATAAAAACCAGCGAGAGCGAACGGTGTTTTTCCCGGCAACCTTAAAAAAACTCGCATCTGCCAGAGGTAACATCTTTAGTCGTTATAATATCGTAAATTGAGAACATTTGTTAGACAGAATATTGAAAATAAAAAAATGAATTATTTATTTATTTATTTATTATTTATTTATCGGTACTGTCAGCCAATTGTTGGGCTATTACAGGAGTGGAAGGGTACAATACACTTGAATACAGGAAGAAACAAAGTACATCTCAGGAAATGCAAACACAAAATACTTTGGAAATGCAACATTGAGGCAGCAATAACAAGCGTTACAAACACGGGTGATGACATGGTTCACTTTTGGTTATGTCCTTTAGCGCGAACGTGTGTGCCTTTCACGATTTTGAGAAATTCATTTATAGATGACCTCCTTACTGCGGCGTCTGTTAACATATTCCATTGCTTTATTGCTCTAGGAAAGAAACTGTATTTAAAACAGTCATTACGAACAGTCGGAGGCGGGATATACATGCTGTGACGACTGCGAAAATATTCGTCGGGAGTTATGCGAAAGTACTCATTTTTGTCAATTTTAACATGGCCATGAATAATAAGAAAAATAAACTTCAATCGGTCATATTCAGTTCCCAATTTTAAAGAAGGAAGTTCAGCAAGTTCACATAATTCGGTGGGGGAGTGGCAGCGCCTATATTTGTTGAAAATAAATCTTGCCGCAAGCCGCTGAATCTTGTCCAGTTTTGAATGACATCCGGAAGTGTACGGGTCCCACACAATTTAAGCATATTCGATAATTGGTAGTATTAAGGTTTGGTGCGCTAAAGATTTAACTTCAGGGGTGGCATTAAACACATTTCCTCGAAGTGACCACAATGCTTTTCTGGCCTCATTGCATACATAATCTACATGTTCATTCCAACGCATATCAGATGTAAGCTTCAAACCCAAGTACGTAATTGTTGATACTTTTCTCAACGGCACACCTTCAATGCAATAAACATAACCAATAACACTTCGTTCTCTGGTAATAGACATGCATACAGTTTTTTGAATGTTCAAAACCATTTGCCAGCTGTCACACCAGTTTTTTATTTTTTGCAGATTGTCATTTATTTCGATCTGGTCGGCAGGCCTTTCAATACGGTTGTACAATACGCAGTCATCTGCGAACAGTCTGACTGGAACAGTAATGTTACGCGGCATGTCATTAATAAACAACAGAAATAGCAGGGGGCCCAGAACACTTCCCTGGGGTACACCAGACTCCACAGGCGAGAAGGAAGATTGAAAGCCCTCATATTCGACAAATTGCTCTCTATGGCTAAGGTATGACGAGAACCACTCAGATAACCGGGGGTTTCTAAACAAGGTGTTAATTTTTAATAGCAACTTAGGGTGCGATACCTTATCGAAAGCCTTGGCAATGTCTAGGAATATTATGTCTGTTTGACTTCGGCTATTTATTGTGTACGAGAGATCATGGATAGTTTCAATTAGCTGAGTTACTTCAGAGAGTCCCTGACGGAATCCATGTTGGCATTTGTTTAAAATATGGTAATCGTTAAGGTAGCATAATAGATGCTTCGACACTATATGTTCAAATAACTTCGAACAAGTGCTAGTGAGGAAAATCGGCCTATAATTTGTAGCGTCTGATTTGCTGCCACTTTTATGAATTGGAATAATTTTAGCACGCTTCTATGCTCCAGGAAAGGAACACTGGTTAATAGAAGCTTGGAAAATTACAGTTAAGAATTTAGATACCCACTCTGCATATCTTTTCAAAAATTCATTAGGAATTCCGTCAGGTCCGGTACTTTTCTTAGTATTTATGTTAAGCAGAAGGTTAAACACACCCTGTTCGTCAATCGTTATATCATCAAAGGGGGGCCTTACTGATTCATCTGTAAAATCGGGCAGGACGCCGTTATCACGCGTAAAGACCGACGAAAAGAAAGAGTTGCAAGCGTGTGGCTTGTTTGGGGCGCTGTCTCTGTTATCATGCGAAGAGGCGGGTGGGGGATGAACGTATCGCCAAAATTTTCCAGGGGCGTTTTCCAAACAAGATTTTAATGTTACGTTATAGAATTTATTTTTTGATTCCTTGATGAGCTGTTTCAATTCACGACTCATAGCAGAAATGCGGCTTTTATCGATGGGTCGGCAGTTTTTGAAGAAGATGCTCGCATCCGTTTTAGCCTTCTTTTCACGTGAATTATCTCTCTGGTTATCCAGGGATTCTTTCTATTCGTAGTTTTGAATTTTTTAGGCACAAAGCATAGCACACAGTGATTGACCATGTCTGAGAAGAAATTCAATAGATCGTCTACGCTTGCGCCAGAATCTGCTAGGCCTAAAAATGTATCCAACGATACTTCGAGGTAATCTAAAATAGATACATCGTCAGCTAAAGCAAATTTCAATACCGGTACTTTCGGAGGCCGAACGAGTTTACGCGCACACATACTCAAAGACGTTACCACCATTTTATGGTCCGATATACCATCTTCGATGTCACAGTTCGCAACAAAAGGACATAGGCGATTTGAAACAAAAACAAGATCTAAAAGCGTCGAAATTTCAGCGCCAACCCTAGTGAAACCTGACGCAATTTGTGTTATGCTATAATTAAATGCAATATTTAATAACTGGTCACAGCTCCGCACTTCCGTCACTCCTGGAGAGCTGGATACCCAATCAATTCCAGCTAAATTAAAATCCCCCGCAAGGAATATGGTGTCATCTGGGCTCATGTGAAAGTTCATAAATTCTTCCAAGTTATCAAGCACTTCTACAGGACAGTTGGGTGGCCTGTAGAAACATTCTACGGAATAATAAAAATATCGTGAGAATGGCTATGTACGTTCCCCGTATTGTCAGCTTCACTTCGTGTGTATATCTTCATCATTCTACTGATTGCAAGATTCCTCCTCTCATTCATCACGCCATCATAGTCATCAGATATTCGCACTCGGAGCTCGGTCGCGGTTGCTCTAATAAACCGTTCTCCAC
This sequence comes from Haemaphysalis longicornis, assembly GCF_048455015.1. Taxonomy (NCBI): domain Eukaryota; kingdom Metazoa; phylum Arthropoda; class Arachnida; order Ixodida; family Ixodidae; genus Haemaphysalis; species Haemaphysalis longicornis. Next base: position 206,618,503 of record NW_027526335.1, on the reverse strand, counting down.
CTCACCGTGCCTTCGCCTCACAACTGGTACCGCTGCTCTTGGGCCTTATCCTCTGCTGCTTCTTATAGCACCCCTAGAGCTCCATTCCGGTCGACACACCACTGCGCGAACCGCTCCGATGGAGGGAGAAAACAGGCCCTACGCCGCCGCTCATCCGCCTCACGCCTAGATACTGACAGGCCCCAATGCAACCATGCCTTCTTCTCTGGCTTTTGTGGCTCGATGTGGAAAACTGGCTCGACCACTACACCCGTATGAGCCAGTTTAAAAGGTAGGACGACGCCTTCAAGTTGCAGAATGTGTCTTTCTCGTTGGCACACATTGTGAAGGCATGATACTTGAACAACGAAGGAGCGCTCACTGACTGGGCCGTGTTATAGAGGAACTACGCACTATTTCCCGCCCACCATCCGCTCTCTCAGACGGCGCCAAAAGGAAACCTGACACTCGCTCGCAACACCACAATAAGACGTGCACTTCCTACATCGAAAACGTCCTCTCCCTTTGTCGCAATGTCGACCAGAGTATTTCACAGAACGATAAAGTGCGCCCCATTGTAAAGGGCATCGCGCGATGTGCATTTAATGCTCTTGCTGTTTACAATCCACTACGCGTAAGCGACGTACGAGCGACCTGCAAGCATCTTGACCAGCTGCAGTCGCTGCTACTACAACCCGATGCTTGGCCGACTCGCCCCGACGTTGACACTGACCTGCGTCGCTTCATACGCAATATCATCCGTGAAGAGCTAGGAATCCGCAGATAAGGGTGTTTTCCGCGCGACCGTTGTAACCCAAGCGCCTCTCATTTTCGCGATATCATCAGGGAAGAGTTCGCCGCCATTACAGCTTCTCCATCAGCGAACCCTGCCCATGCCACTCCCCCTTGCGTCCTAAGCAGAGGGCGCTTCAAGGGCCCCGTTGCTTGTGGAAGCACCCCAGCTCACATCTACTCACCAGCATGTCACCGCTATATCGATCTCAACGAATCCCCAGTCGTATTACCCGCAAGTGCGTCCAAGTCTCCAGCCTATTTGCGGGAGCGCCTCGTTTGCTAATACTGTGTGATTCGGGGCCACATTTCTCGGTACTGCCGACAGCTTCAACAGGATGAGCGACAGGTCTGCGCCCCTCATGAATGAGAAAGGGTACTTTTAAACTAAGGTTCTTGTTGGAGGGCTTACGCCTCTCCTCAAAGTCATAATGCACCGTTTTTAGACTCGGAAAACGGTCTGCTGTTGCCCGCGCCACCTCCTGGCGGCATATGAGAAATCACGCGGCAACAGCAACGAAAGGTTCCGCTAGCTAGGTTCCACGTTCTGCGTGGAACGCACGTGGAGCACGGCAACGCGGTTTCATAAGTCCTTCACAGCTTCCTTAGCTCGAAGTTGCATTTCCGACGTTTCGTCCAAAGTTTTGCTACCATTTCTACCCCCTTCACAAGCTTTGACGCGAATTTCTTTTTAGTTGACCGATGCGAACGAAGAGGCATTATTAAAGCTAAAGTCTGCAATCACGTCAGTGCCCGTCTTTGAACCAAAACGATGTGTTGAACAGAGCATACTCTAACTATTATCATGGCGGAAATGGGCTGGAAAGTAATCGTTTAACTGGCTTGCTTTTTCGTTATGTCGAAGTCGAAAAGTTCTGAATAGGTTATTTTTAAAGTGCGCATGTACCGGTAAACCTTTACAGCCGTATATTTGATACAACGTTTTATTGTGACGCTTTAAGAGTGTTACGTAGCTCTACCAGTTTTAGGAGCGGAGTACCATACGACCCCACAATGTACGTCCGCCTTTATGCAAATCATTTACATTCGCAAAAAATCACACAGGCACCAGCAGGATTCGAGCCTGTGCCTGGTAGACCAGGAAAAGATAGTTTCAGTCATCTTACCAATTGGGCTACGACCATGAGTTAGTACCCGATTGTCTAACGGCTTACTTCCTCGCCTGTAACGATGCGGAGTACCTCAGGACCTCCCAATATCCGTCCCCGTCCATTTGTGCGTACACCGCCTTAAAAATATCAAGCGAGATTCCATGTGAGCCGTGAGTTGAAGACTCATTTAGGGAATAATCAAGGTGCAACTCACGGCTCAACTGGAATGACGGTCGGACCGGAAATCGGATGTAACTCGGGGCGCATCTTGAATGTCATTTCGAGTCCCCGTACTCCGCATCCTCGCCATCATCCACGGAGTGGAGATGCTGCCTTTTTTCTTTTAAACAAGACGTCGTTTAACCTACTTTTGCTGGGTAATCAAAAATAAAAGAAATTTCTTCAAGTTATCTCAGTCGCTTTATTCTGCGTTTTATGTGAAGTATTTCGCCTGTTTATCATCGTCCCTTCTTTGGTGTGTTTGATGCTACGGCAGGAGCAAATTATTTGAGGCAGTCAGGAAAATGGTTGCGGTCACGGATAGACCACTAAGCATCTTCTCGTATTTTCTCACGTTTTTTGGCACCAGATCGCACCTGCGCAGTACTGCTTGAGCACCCGCCGAATCCTGCCGGTGTCAAGAGAGTGACCATCGACAAAATCTTCGCAACGCCCTTCTTTGCCCCGTATTGCCCCTCCGAGCCTGTTTGACTATCCACGAGTGCCTAAAGGGACGCTGACGTGATTTGTAAACTTTGGGGGATTACTGCCGAAACTTGTATTACGGACTCCATAGGTGATGTTCTGACCACTCTGAGCGAGTTTACGTGAATTTATTTAGTAGAAAAATCAATTCAAAAATGCTGTTCTCCTCTCTGCATCCTCGTCCATTTTCTTTGGCGTTTTTGTGTGACGTCAGGAGGAAATGACTTGGCTCGACGTCGCTACTGCACGGCTAGCCGACCTTCCGACAGAGCCAGTTGGTCCGGCGTTTAGTCCGGTGGCCGCCGACGGGTCGTGGTTATTAGTTCGCTCAGTTAAAACTAAGCCACGACACGTATGTGAATGAAAGAATGTGCATTTTGTACTTTGTTTGTTTGTACACTGTAGCAAGGTCCAAGTTCAGGTCGCTCCACACAAGGGCTGCACAAACGCACATTTGACGATTCGCTGACTGGTACGATAGTAGGAAAATGTATGGCCACTTCAAGGCGGGCGAAGTCAGCGAAGTCAAATAGGTACTAAGAAAAACAATATAAACTGTCACTTTTACCGTACAGCGTAAAAATAGTGAGCAGGAAGCACTTTTCTGCGCTGGGTAAACAAGCACAGCGGTCTGCAGCGTGACTGTGCATCTGCGAACACTTTTCGACCAAGAAATGCAATTGGTAGACTTGAGATATTGTGGAAATTTAGGCGACGCTTGCTGAACGAGCGCTATAGAACAAATAGCAACCTTAGCTGCTTCAAATGCTAAGACTAAATGAAAGTGTAATGTGGGTAAACAGTATAGACCTAATATTTCTAACCCCGGCAGCGCTGGCCCATGGCCGAGCTGTTTGGAGCGGTAGTCATATCTTCTTGCAAGTAGCAAGTTCGAATCACCGAGGATACATGCTTTTTTGGTAAGTTGTATGTTGCATTTCCGGCCGTTGTTTTCTATACTGAGTTCACCATTTTTGGGCCGTACCATTCACTGCTTCACTAACGAGTTCGCAGATTGCGCGCAGACTGACACCGACGTGGTAGCGAGTTGTCGGTTGCGTGCTGTTGCCATAAGAACCGACTGCTTGCGGACAGTGGGCACAGACCAGAATCAGCAGCTCCTTGGCCTGGTGCGAACAAGCTTTTTTTCAATACAGGCATGAGTGAGGCAAGCTCTAAATGTGGGGGAAAAGCGCATGGCGTTTGAGCGTCTGCGGTGAAGCGGAGGGCACATATCCACTGCGTACACCTCTGCTAGTGATTCCTACGATTCGAAGCCATTCTGGGAGGCTTATCTTAGGCATTTTACAGCCGACAACATGGCAGAAGGCCGGTATAATAATTACTGAGATATCGAGGATACCCATCCAACGAGGACGTCGCATGGCGAGCGTGTTCTTTTACAGAAACGAAGCCGAAGCTTGCTTCAATGCTAAACATTGACATCGTCCAATCACGGCGCACCTCCTCCCGACGTCACAGCGTTTAGATGGTGCGGCCACCCCAGAAGGCGCATGGTAGTTTTTGTTCTTTCGGGGTTTAATAAATAATACCGATTCACCAAACGGATAAACTATGAAAATTGTGTAAATGTGAGCCAGTCTACGCAGTGCATGCAAAAACAGGAACTTGACAAATTCCTTTCAGTGTCCCTTTAAAAGGCGTCATCGGAAGGCAGCCAGCTTCATTGCCGCAGTTGTTGCCGTCACGCAAAGATCGCAAAGCGTCTTCTCGTATTTGGACAGACTGGTTCTTTGTATCAATTTTCTTTTTCTCCTATTTTAAAAAGGCTGAACCTGTGACGCAACCACTACTGCTGTAGTGCTTTGAGATTTGTTGCGCCCGGCCGAAACGTTCCCTTGTTTCCTGAGTGACTATTTACTATGCCGACCAATACGTAATTAGCTAAAAAATTGAGGTACGTGAGGCGCGATTTGAAGAAGGATTGGACGCGCTTGCTCCGAAACTATTCGATAGTGCCAAAGTTATTCTTCTTGACTCAACACTAAAATCTCTGAAATGCAGGGTACCATAAGCCTTCTAAATTAGTTGGTCGAAGGTGCACGCACTAAGCAAGTGGCACTGGTTGAATCCAACAAGGCCCCGAAACTTGAAAACGCCGCCTTGAAAACCAGGGTTTCTGCCCTTGAGAGGTATTCAAGGATAAAAAATGTCGAAGTGAAACGGCTACATGTCGCTCGGGGGAAGATTGCGTCTTGGTAATTTCCTCTATCGGTGAACAAGCGTAGGGTCCTGCGTCGGCTTTGGACCTAGAAATTGTGAACAGGGTACCAACCAAGTCTGTTCAGCAGAACAGAATCCCGCGTTTCTACTCTAGAACGAACAAAATTGACTTTGTGAAGAAGGAGTGGAAGGCTCGGCTGAATACTGGCTTCTTAGGTTATTCGGGTGGACCCAAGCAAGCCGTTTTTGTGAACAATCACCTAACCCAGAAGACAAAACGACTCTTCGCGCAAGCCCTCAAATTGAAAAAAAGGGTGGCTGTTTCTTTGTACAGAAAACTGCCAAATATAAAGCCCGCCAAACTGAAGACAACCAATTCTTCCCTATTTCCTCTCAATACGACCTGGCTATCTTCTCTTGGAATGTTGCCGCTTGTGCTGACTGAGTGCCCTCGCCTTCATAGCGAACTACTTCTGCCCTTCTAAACGTGTAAATCACCTATCTTCTGCTTCTACGTCCATCATTCGCCTAAACACGGGTAGTTTACGAAAACTCTTTTATGAAATACCATGTCTGTTCTTATTCATTCGTTACAATTTTTCAATTATCTGCTTGAGAGAAACGTAGTTGACAGCGGGTGATAGAAATCCATTCATGTTTGAAAGGTATACTTCTGAATGGTGTCGTTGTGAAACTAGTGACCATGGTGGCACAGAAATTTGCATCAATTCTTCTTTGTTTTTTCGCCGTCCCTTCGACTTGTCACTAGACTTGCATAAGGGGTAACCTGTTTGGATTGGATTTCCTGATGCATTCGTTCCGAAACACACTAAGCAATTAGTTATCCGCTGCATTTATCGTGCGCCCTCATTATTTCTTACTGATTTTTTTACATCGTTAAATAGGGTCCTGCACACCTTATCATCAGAAAAGAAAAAGAAACGCCGTTGTAATGTGTGACATAAACGTCAACCTTTTTGACTTTAGTGCTCCTTCTCACATCGAATACACTAACGTTCTATACGGTTATAGTTTCCAATGCCTTATTACGTATACAGCTCGGTGTTCTACCACCGGACCTAGCACGCTAATCGACCAAGCCTTATCTAATCTTGTTCCCTCACATTGTTCTGGAGTGATTGGGGTAGGAATAACCGACCATTACCGCATTTGTTCAAAAAACATGTCCTCTAGGAACAAAGGTATGCCGTTCACAAAACAGAGTCTAAACGTGCGCTTATTTCTTGAAGAAATCTAAAAACTGAGTGGTTAGCATTTATGCACCAGGAAGACGAGCAAAAAGCATTCGAGCTAATCCCCTCTAACTTGTCTGATGCTCTTCATATATCATGTAGCACGGTCAAGCGCAAAAAAAGATTTGCGGCTCCACCTAATTCATTGTTAACAGGTAGTCTTTTGAAATATCTTAGAAAGACGATCTTTATAAGAAAACGAAAATAGAACCATTTAACTCACGTCTGCTAGCTCGCTACAAAAAATACTCTAAATTATTGTTGAAGCTGCTCAGAGATGATAAAAAGTTACTATTAGAGCGAAATCACCAGTGCGGGGAAATCCGTGCGAAAGCAATGGGAAGTTATAAACTCCTTCCTGAATAAAATACCGGTGAATCCTTCCGTACAAAAATAAATTCAGACAAGAGTATATTTGACAACCCATATGACATAGCAAACGCTTTTCTAGATTCTTTCACACCCAACCAACCAGTTCCGCTTGAATCACTCAACACAAAGTTTCAACGTTTACCTCACATTTTCTTTCGTTTACCCCCATTGCCTCAAAACGTGCAAAGCGTTATTCACAGTTTGAATGAGACGGGTCCGTGATCAGACAACCTTAGGCCTTCCAATATCACGTTGATTGCGGATCTCTTCTCTGGAGAATTCGTCCACATTGTGAACCTTATCTCTACGACTGGTGTATTCCCATCCGTTTTGAAAAGCGCCAATCAAACACCGGTGTACAAGAAAGGGGACAGACTTCACATATCAAGCTAGCACCCCATAGCCGTATTATCTTTCTATAGCAGAATTATTGAAAAGCTACTTGTTTTGCGATTCACAAGTAATATATCAAAATTTAGCATACTATCATCGAATCAGCTCGGGTCCGGGCCGGGTATTCCACTGAACTTGCCTTAATAATTCTAACTGATAAATTTATTGAAGCCATTCATGCGGGTTATCTGGTTGGTGCGGTGCTTATTGACCTGTCTAAGGCTTTCGACTCTCGGAACCATCACATGCTGTGTAGGAATAAATGCAATTGGAATTACCGGCCCTGATCTAACCTGAATAAAAATTTATTCTATAGAAAACAAGCTGTATGCGTCTCTGGTACATTCTCCGAATTCGAATGAACGAATATAGTCGTACCACAGGGATCTCTTTTTTGCTCTTTTATTTTTAATCTTTGTCAATGGTCTCCCGCAAAGCCTCAGATTTTCAACTGCTGTATTTTATGCTGACGATACCACTATTTTTACAACTGATATGAATTTAAAATCGGTAATTGTGAAGCCTAATGCTGATTGTAATAGTTTAGCTGCATGCTTTCGGGAAAACATATTAACCATTACTCGCGGAAATATCTAATGATAATTTTTAAATCTCCATATAAAATATACCCTGGAAATCTCTTCTGTTTGCCTAAATAATACTGTACTTCCTTGCTTGGACTACGGCACATTATTAGGTGTTGAGCTTGATAAACATCTCAAATTCCAAAAACACACCTCTTTCTTAACGAAAAAAGGAGCATATGGCATACGTATATTAAGAAGGTTCGTCCTTATTTTAGGTTGAAAAATAATTTCATTTTAGTATGCTTTCATTCATAGTCACATTACTTTGTGCATATCGTCTGGGGCAATATATACCCCATCTACCTGCCCCCTTTTATTATTTTGAACTTCAAGCTATACGAATCATTGCTCAGTCATTTTCGTTGCAGTTCTTCACCGCTGATTTTTTGCGGAAAACTTTTTGTCGGTTTCCAATTTGGTAAAGTATTCTCTTTGCATCATAGTGTTTAAATTCTTCAGCGGCAGGATTCCTATCGAAATAATCACTGCTAATTAGCTTCCCCTTCAGAGCTGCTCTCGTTTTGCCCTGCATAACAATGTTTTACTTCCTAAAGCTTAAACTAATTATCGGCCGCTTTTCTGATGGAGGGGAGAAGCAAAAACGGACGTGTGTACGAGATTTCGGCGCACGTTAAAGCTTGTCAAGATCAATCCAGAGCCCTCCAGTACTGCGGGCCTGTCACCTTCGTTGCAACGGCGCGTTAAACCCTCACATCAGTCAATCAAACTAATTATGATAAACAAGCTGTGCATTTTTCTGCACCTTATGAATGAAACTGTTTGCTTCTCGTGAAAGAAGTTGCTTCAAATATTTATTCCTTCCAGAATAACTGACATGCTCATCTTAAGTCGGTTTGACTTCAGTTTGTTTGCTTTTATCCCATGTTTTACTTGCTTTTTTTACTTTAGTTTTGCAATATCAGTTTTTGTAATGTCTTTTTTGCCTGTTTTAACAAGATACTGTAACCATTGTTTGTTAAAACTTTTACTTTTTGATGCTTGTATAGTAGGTGGTCCCCCTGCAGGCTTTGACTTCGGGACCTCCTCCTGTATATAAGTATTATATGTCACTCCTTTGTGATCAATAAAGTACCATCGAATCAAATCGCATCATAATAACAGCAACACGTCAACTATGATCGACCACTTGTATGCACCTCGTTCGTAGTACCCAGGATATTTATGAATAGGATAATTTATTAGACCATGATTATCTAAATTGTCAAATGCGAGTGGGCGGTGTTTGCGGGCGCGCGAGCGAACAATATTTAAAACCAGCCAGGTGCAAAGAACAGCCACGTGGTTTCGACGTCCATTTTAGGACGAAATGCTGGCTATATCAAACGAGGCACAGAATTAAACTGTACGTCCAACCAATACCAATGGCCTTGCCAACAAAATGTCGTAGATAAAGCAAGAAATTTGCGTAATAACACATTATCTGCGCAATTCGAGTCCGTCACACATTTTGTTTTATTCCGGGAGGTCTCCTGAGACAACCTTTTTTCTTCGAAACATAGACGTCTGCATAGACTTGAAAACGGGCACCATATAATTCAGATCATCGCAAGAAGGTGTATAGAAAGTTAAAACAAAAAAAGGAATATTTTTTAACTGTAATTTACACCATGCGGCATCTATCTGGGCACGTCATCTATAAAAGAGAAGAAGCTATGTCGCCCGAAAAGAATAATTACGCACCCACTGCTTCAGACCCTCTAGCTTTTAGCGCAATCCCTTACTTGGGGGGCACGAACTTTTGTCAGATGTGCTCGAATAAAACCGAGCTTCGGTAATTGTGGCAATATCTGGTTAGCTGGCGAAAAGCTAAAGAGGGTTAAGACTAAAAACCGTTAATCAAGTTGTCGGTGACCACGCCGTGGTTCAACTTTGGTTTCACTTTCTCCTTTTCCAAGTGCAACTAGGCCCACAGTGTGGTCCTTCCAAGCGAACAGACTTGTATTTGTGCGATCTTTATTGAAATGTCATAACTACCGCTTACTGCTTCCTTATACCTAATAACTACTTAACGATTATTGCTATTGCAAATTGACGATGTTAAGTTTTGTTTTAACTAGTTTAAATGGATCACATTCGCTCGTGTTTCGTCTGAGACGTGCTTGCTGCGGCCCGCGTTACAAACTCGGTGCTTATTTTTCTCCAATTATTCGGATGTTTCCTGTGATTTATTATCGTTTTACTTCAGTTGCATCTTCAGATAAATTTTTACCCGAATATTATATAAACAATCTTATTCCATGTGGTAGAATAGGCTAGGAAGCGAGAATAGCAGATGTTTATGTGCACCGGAAAAAAAATCCTCCTGCTCCCTGCACTGCTGACGCAATTAGTCTAAACTGGTAGAATATAAATACCACATTCACTTTTCTGAAATTAACAGCGCGAAAGAACAGGACAACAGAGGAGCAGACTAACACAGCGCTGTGTTGGTCTACTCCTCTATTGTTCCGTTCTTTCGCGCTCTTAATCTCAGAAATGTGTACCAACTGGCCCGCCTACGAACCGTACCACATTCACATTTCTGCCATTTTAGTTAATTTGCGGGTATCCCACTACGTTTGATGGAGGGCCATTGTAGGTTTCTCTGGTGTGAAGAAGGCTGTTCTTGTAAATACTTTATTTAGGGATGGAAGGTCGTTGGCCATGTAAAGAAAGTTGGGAAAAAGAAAACTAACAAGGGCAGTTTCCATGAATGAACAGGGTACGCAGTGTGTGATTTTAGATTGTCGGCATGAAATGTGCTATCATACGGACTGCGCAACTAGGATTGGGTCATTCACTGTTGCACGCCGAAGCTTTATAGTTCGTGTTTGGCATTTATTTTTGCCAGACTGTTGCCGTCGTTGTCGATGGGCGAGGGAGAGGAGCAGGTTTGAACGGGCTTGAACGGGCCGGAACCGGGCACCAGAAAAGGGCTGATGTCGGTGTAGGGCAAGGGCACTGTTGCCGTCCACAGCAGGAGGACCTGCAGTGGGAACGGAAGAGCTCTTGAACCGTCTCATTATAATGAAAGGTACAGTCAAATTGTACCTGCTCGCAGCTTGGAGGGCTGCATCGACATAATTATGTTTTGCATTCGCTTCCCAAAAGTGTCGTTCAATACCTTTTTCTCATCTACGGTTCATAACATACCAAAGGCCTTCCCTACTACAGCGACATCAGCCCTTTTCTGGTGCCCGGTTCCGGCCCGTTCAAGCCCGTTCAAACCTGCTCCTCTCCCTCGCCCATCGACAACGACGGCAACTGTTATCCGCCAGTTCTGACTCGGACGCACCACGCTATCTGGCAACGAAGAGCCACTATCGCCACCAGGGATCCGCATCGACTATTTAATGCACCGGCCATCAGTGTCAGTTGGGGCACGACACCGCAATGAACGCGGTCATTCATCTTCCGTTCCCACTGCAGGTTAGTTACCTACCGGTATCAACGTGTTTCCATTCAAACGACCCATTTCTGTTAGCGTTGTCGTGCCCCCCTGACATGTTTGATGGATGGCGTAGATTACTGTGCCAATCACTGCTGTGTTGTTACGCCAATGCTCTCGTCACCTGTCTTCTGCTTCTCCTCTCAGGCGATATTGAACTAAACCCCGGCCAAACTGTCACACTTAAATCCCTTGAAACACTCATTACCACATAAAATGCCAATATAGTTAAAGAAAAAAGCTATAACAATAGAATAAGATATTTTAAATGTTTGCTGGACGCAGGGCAAATGCATTTCAGTCGCCACAAAACGCCAGGTTTCAACTTTTTTCCGATTATTGCACCCAAACACACAAAAAGACAGAGAGACCGACAGACAGACAGACACGCGCAAACACACACACACAAACACACACACACACATATATATATATGTATATACATATATATAGTCTGAAAACATAAAAACTCACTCAGAGCGCGGAAAAAGTCAGGTTAGTAGAGACAGAGACAAACGAGAAAGACGGAGAAAATATAAGTAAGTTTACTGACGTTTCAGGGAGAGGACTCCCTTTCTGCAGAGAAAGGGAGTCCTGCAGTCCTGAAGTTCTGAAGGGAGTCCTCTCCCTGAAACGCCAGTAAACTTATTTCTATGGTCTACGTCTTTCTCGTTTGTCTCTGTCTCTACTAACCTTATATATATATATATATATATATATATATATATCTATATATATATATATATATATATATATATATATATGGGGGCACGACACCGCAATGAACGTGGTCATTCACCTTCCGTTCCCACTGCAGGTCCTCCTGCTGTGGACGGCAACAGTGCCCTTGCCCTACAGCGACATCAGCCCTTTTCTGGTGCCCGGTTCCGGCCCGTTCAAGCCCGTTCAAACCTGCTCCTCTCCCTCGCCCATCGACAACGACGGCAACTGTTATCCGCCAGTTCTGACTCGGACGCACCACGCTATCTGGCAACGAAGAGCCACTATCGCCACCAGGGATCCGCATCGACTATTTAATGCACCGGCCATCGGGTGTCAGTTGGGGCACGACACCGCAATGAACGTGGTCATTCACCTTCCGTTCCCACTGCAGGTCCTCCTGCTGTGGACGGCAACAGTGCCCTTGCCCTACAGCGACATCAGCCCTTTTCTGGTGCCCGGTTCCGGCCCGTTCAAGCCCGTTCAAACCTGCTCCTCTCCCTCGCCCATCGACAACGACGGCAACTGTTATCCGCCAGTTCTGACTCGGACGCACCACGCTATCTGGCAACGAAGAGCCACTATCGCCACCAGGGATCCGCATCGACTATTTAATGCACCGGCCATCGGGTGTCAGTTGGGGCACGACACCGCAATGAACGCGGTCATTCATCTTCCGTTCCCACTGCAGGTTAGTTACCTACCGGTATCAACGTGTTTCCATTCAAACGACCCATTTCTGTTAGCGTTGTCGTGCCCCCATGACATGTTTGATGGATGGCGTAGATTACTGTGCCAATCACTGCTGTGTTGTTACGCCAATGCTCTCGTCACCTGTCTTCTGCTTCTCCTCTCAGGCGATATTGAACTAAACCCCGGCCAAACTGTCACACTTAAATCCCTTGAAACACTCATTTCCCACTTAGAAGAAAACCACAAGTCTATGTTAGAAGATATTAAACAAATACGCACTGCTCAATCTGCTCTAAACGAAAAAGTCACCCTCTTATCATCTCGAATCGATGCGCTCGGAAAGCCTAACGACCCCAGCAACCCACCCTCAAGCGAAATACTGCCCTCCAGTTCTGCCACAATTATTTCCAAGCTGTCGTCCGAACTCAAAGTGCTCAGTGACAAATGCGATGATTCTGAGAACCGCTTGCGGCGCACGAACCTGCTATTCTTCGGAATAGCCGATTCAAAGGAAGAAAGCTGGGAAGAATCAGAAAAACAGGTAGTTGAACTGTGCTCAAGCAAGCTTGAAATAGCCATAAATACCACTGACATCGAGCGTGCGCATAGGTTAGGCCGCTTTCAAGAAAATAAAAACCGGCCTATAATTGTAAAACTTGCGCGCTTCAAAGATAAATCGAAAATTTTGTCTGCAACGCCCAAGCTTAAAGATACAGAGTTCGCAGTACGTGAAGATTACTCTGCACGCGTCAGACTTGCTCGAAAGAAGCTGTATCTCTACGCCGAGCCCACAAAAAATCAATTCAAAATTCGCTTTGACAGGCTACACATGAACAAGAAACAGTTTGTTTACGATGCTGAAAGCGATACCGTAATCGAGTTAAAGGCATAGCGGTCATCGCAGGCTTCCCTCCCTTCGTGTTCCTCTCCTCATCCTCTCCCGTCATTGCCATATCCTCGTACATCACCAGCTTGTCATACCTTGAACGTCGCACTAGCTAACGTCAGGAGCTATCTTCCTAAAATGGACACTGTGGAAGCCTTCATTGACCATAGCAACACCAACGTCACCGTACTAACAGAGTCTTGGCTCAGCAGCGACATCTCCAACGATGAACAGCTTCACAATCAATCTAATTTCGCCATATACCGGGCTGACCGGGTTGGACGGAGGGGAGAAGGCGTCTTAGTTCTATTAAAATCTTGCGTAAACTCGTTTCCCGTTCCCATTAACACCAGTCACGAAATTCTATGCGTGAATATCACCCTTCCTACTTCAACGAACATTCTAGTTGCTTGCTACCGTGCGCCTGACTGCGACAGTTCCTTCATCGACGACCTCTACTCCGTCCTCCTAGACCTTCAGACTCGTTTTCCGCACGCTAACTATATAATCTGCGGTGACTTCAACTTCCCTGATATAGACTGGAATTTTCTTACAGCAACCTCAAGGCAGGCGAAAGAATTCCTTAACCTCACGCTTAACCTAAACCTTACGCAATCAGTTTCCACTCCGACCCGAGGCACTAACATTCTAGACTTAGTCCTTGTTTCAAAACCTGAGCTTGGCCAGTCATTCTCCTGTGTTGATGGAATTAGTGACCACCGTATTATCTTATTTACCCTGTCCATCCCCATTCCCCTCCGGCAGCCATCCAGGAAATACATCCGTGATTACAGCAAAGCAAACTTCAATGTTATTAATACTGAACTCGAAAACTTTTACCATATTTTTGCCCGGGGTGCTTCTAGCAGATCTGTTAATGAAAATTGGCTTTTGTTCAAACAAAAAATTACCGCTCTAACTGATAAACACGTGCCCCTCATCTGTATTCGTGGTGACGCAGGCAAGCCTTGGTACACTAATCATTTACGACGACTATCACAGAAGAAAAAACGCCTTTTCCGCACTGCTAAAAAGTCGAAATCTACCAAACGATGGAAAGATTACTTTGCTTGCCTGCGCCAATATAACAGTTCACTAAAACGCTCCAAAAAGCAATTTTTTCACACCGATCTTGTAAACATACTTCGATCTAACCCTAAAAAATTTTGGAATCTATTAAAACCTGGACTTAATCAGACCCATAACATTTCTTTGATGGCTGCCGACGGTTCGCCTGTACCTCTGGAACAGCGTTCGAATACCATGAACTCGTATTTTTCTTCTGTATTCACTCACGAGCCCCAATCGTTTGCCCCTACCCTTTCTACACCTGAATTCACCCAAATGCCTCCTATCACAATCTCGGTGGACGGTATTGCCAAACTAATCAACAACATTAAACTTTCCAGTGCACCAGGTCCTGATAACATCAACGCGAAGGTACTCAAAGGCACAATCGCTACTTCGAGTCGCATATTGTTTATTATCTTTAACCAATCCCTTTCTACAGGCATCCTTCCGTCCGATTGGAATATAAGTAAAGTAACACCGATATTTAAGGCAGGCAATCGCTCCGATCCCTCTAATTACCGTCCTATCTCACTAACTTGTATAGCTTGTAAATTACTGGAACATATTATATACTCTAACATCTCGTGCCACCTTGAAATCAACCGCTTCTTCTACCAAAAACGACATGGCTTCCGGCCCGGGTTGTCATGCGAAACCCAGCTCTTCGAATTTACTACTGACCTTCATCTGAACCTAGACTCCTCTTTCCAAACTGATGCCGTCTTTTTAGATTTTTCGAAAGCTTTCGACCGCGTCCCTCACCAAAGACTACTATCCAAACTTTCGTGTCTTCGTCTTGATCCACTAACTCTTTCCTGGATTAGAGCTTTTCTAACTAACCGCAGCCAATTCACTGTCATTGCTGGCCAACCTTCATCCCCTGCTCAAGTGTTGTCTGGCGTCCCCAGGGCTCAGTTCTCGGTCCGCTACTATTTTTAATTTATATCAATGACATTTCATCTGGCATTTCATCAACTATCCGCCTCTTCGCCGACGATTGCGTTATTTATCGCCGAATAAGTAACAACGAAGACCAAATACTACTACAAAAAGATTTACAAAAGATAGAAAATTGGTGCTCTCTTTGGCTAATGACACTCAACTTATCGAAATGCAAATTCATGCACGTAACTCGTTGTCGTTCCGAACTTAATTACACATACATTTTAATGTCAACTTGCCTTTCACTAGTAGAATCATACCGATACCTGGGAATTCTGTTAACAACAAACCTAACCTGGTCCGAACACATACTTAAACTCGTTGCTGAAGCATCCCAAGCGCTTGGTTACATTAGAAGAAACCTTTCACTATCGCCCCCAACCATACGCAAAATGGCATACGAGACCTTAATCCGAACAAAGCTAGAATACGCATCTGCTATTTGGAACCCTCATCAGTCGTACCTAATAGACGCCATCGAATAAGTTCAGAACCGCGCAGCCCGCTTCATCACTTCTAAATATGACTGGCATCTCAGCGTCACCGACAGAAAAGCATCCCTCGCCCTCCCCTCTCTGACAATTAGACGTGAAATCGGACAGATATGCCTCTTCCACAAACTGTATTATCACTTTCACCATCTCCGTACTTCCCTCTTGCTCACACCGTCCCGTTACTCACGCCGTCTGTTCAATTCCATGAGCATACTACGATTGCATGGTTCATGTAACGCATTTAATATGTCATTCCTACCACGTGCCATCGAAGAATGGAACAAGCTGCCTGACTCTGTTGTCCGTGAACGGAATCCGACGAAATTGAAAGAATTATTATTATCTCACCTTACACTTTAATTTTATATAATCCCCAAGACTTGCCGCTGCTGCCTTTTTTAGTTTATTATTATTTTGGTTGTTGTAAAATTCTCTAATTAGATTTGTTGTTGTATAAATGGTCTAATGAACCATGTACCCAAACGTATTTTTCTTGTACCACATATGCACTACTGATGTCTCTGCCCCCCCCTTATGTAATACCCCTCTGGGGTCCTTAAGGGTTTAATAAATGATGATGATGATGATATATATATATATATATATATATATATATATATATATATATACCTACATATATTGTAAGCGCGAATCCTAACTGTCCCGTCATCAGGCCATAGCTCAGTATTATGACTGGCCAATACCGCCTTCGTGTTTCGTCGTCGTCGCTGCATTGGGTGCCTCCATCATCATCTCATCGCTCGTCGTCTTTCTCGCACGCGCCATCATCGCCATCGTGATTGATCCTGTTCTGACCGGGGTACCGCTCGCCGAATAAACGTTGTCCGCCAAGTCTCCTGGCATTGCCTCTCAAGTGGTAGAGCGCGCGGTTTGATCCCTTGCCGTCCATCTCTGACTGCACCACTGGAGCTCCGTTCGGGTCGTCGCTTACCGCAAGACACCATGCCCATGACAGCGGAACCTTCCAGCGGAACCGGCAGCCGAACCGGCGGTGCGGGTTCAGCCGCCTTCCCACCTTACTTCTTAACGAGCCACCAGCGGGATCCGCCGATGTTTAATGGCCTTCCGGGTGAGGACATCGATGAATGGCTTGATACCTTCGCACGCGTCAGCGCTTTTAACAGGTGGGACGACCACGCGAAGCTTCAAAACGTCTCGTGGTCCCTGGACAAAGCAGCCAAGACGTGGTTTTTGAACAATGAGCGCCGTATCAGTGACTGGCCGGACTTCACCACGCAACTGCGCCATATTTTCGGCTCTTCCGCTGCTCGCTCTGAAGCCGCAAAGAAGATAGAAAGCTATGTTCAGCAGGCTCACGAGACTTACACCTCGTACATTCAGGATGTTCTTGCGTTGTGCCGCCGCGTTAACAGCGACATGTCAGAGGGAGACCGTGTTCGTCACATCATGAAGGGCATTAATCAATTTGCGTTCACGGCTCTCGCTCTTCAAAACCCGCCGGCTGTCGCTGATGTAACCGCGACCTACCCAAGGTTGGACGAACTGCTGTCTATCCGTCTGCAGCAGGAGGTCATCACGCCGCAGTACACCAGAGATGACAACCTGCGGGCGCTGATACGAGCTATTATCCGTGAAGAGCTCCGTGATTACCATTCTCCTTGTGCTCCTGGTGCCTATGTTCAGCCTTCTGCAGCGGCCTACGGGAAATTGTTAAAGAGGAGCTTGCCGCTATGCCAGGCCTCCTTCTTTCCGACCCTCCGACTCCTCTGGCGGTTCCATCATACTCAGAGGTTGCTCGGCGACCATCCATGCCACTGGCCCCGATCCTGGCTCAACCTGCGACCAACTATGTGGCGGCCATTCCTACGGCTCTGGGTCCCCGTTCTACCTACCAGGCATGCCGACTATCCCGACAAGACATAGCTGTGGGCCCACCAGTTTGTTATTACTGAGGTATACGTGGCCACATCTCCCGGTTTGGCCGCCGGCGTCAACAGGACGAGCGACGTGGGTACGACACCTACGAGCGCGATAACATGCGTTTTAGCTATGGCTACCGCCAACAGCGTTATACGTCGCCGCCACGTCGTTCTCCCTCTCCACCTGACCCCGCTGACTTTCCTCACAACTCCCGAAACGGACGACGCCGTTCACCATCACCATCACCACACCTCTGCGACCAGTCTTGCGTGATACCAGCCACGCACCGGAAAACTAGGTCCTGCAGTTTTGGGGGCGAAACTGCAACACAATGGGAAAATGTAAGACCCCCGGACCGGCCATGGAACACTTTGACTGTCATCGTTGAGGGAATTCCTGTTGACGCATTGGTA
The DNA here is from genome assembly GCF_048455015.1 of Haemaphysalis longicornis. Classification (NCBI taxonomy): domain Eukaryota; kingdom Metazoa; phylum Arthropoda; class Arachnida; order Ixodida; family Ixodidae; genus Haemaphysalis; species Haemaphysalis longicornis. The sequence goes on along the minus strand of NW_027526335.1, from coordinate 206,600,557 downwards.
GACACGGGTGCCAGCATATCTATCATTCATGAACGTTTGTGGTCTCGACTAAAAAAAGTGAGGACTCCATATTCGGGCCCAGCTCTGCGTAGTGCAAACGGGGATATGATTCGGCCTTCAGGATATTGTACTGCGCGCATACTCATCAACGACAGTCGTCACCACGTTCAGTTTGCAGTCCTCTCTTCGTGCGTCTATCAAGTAATTCTGGGTTGGGACTTCTTACGTTCGGCATCTGCTATCATCTCCTGTGGTCAGCCAATGATTGATATCGCAAGAACAGAGCTCGCAAGTGTCGATACCGCGTCAGATCTACGTTTGGGGACGACCTCTGACTGTACACTTTTCCCTGGCCAAGAAGCTGTTCTTTCAGTGTCATCAGACCAAATTGTTGACGGCGACGTGTTGATTACAACAACGGGAAAATTCTTTGTTAAAGGACTGTTAATACCGCCGTGCCTTGTCCGTTTTTCTCGAGGATCTGCCTATCTCGCCGCTATCAATTTGACGTCGGAGACCCTCTTGGTACCACAACACGCCGCTGTTGCTTCTGTGCCCCACGATGATGCCATAGACGTTTGCGCTCTTGACTCTTTTGCAACAGTGGATAATTCTGCTGATCTTAAACCACCGGCTGTCCCTATTGGTGCAAATATCAATCCCGACCTTTCCACTGAGCAAACGAACACCCTATTGACCCTACTGGAAAAGCACAAAGCTTTATTTGACACGAAATCATCGGTTCTGGGGCAGACTTCTCTGGCCACTGATCGTATCGAAACGCATGGTTCCTGTGTCGTCCGTCGGCGCCCGTACCGTGTTTCACCTAAAGAACGTAAAATTATTCAAAAAAACGTGGACGACATGTTGAAGAGAAATATTATTCGTCCCTCGGCTAGCTCCTGGTCATCACCTGTGGTGCTAGTTCAGAAGAAAGATAGTTCCGTGAGGTGTTGTGTGGATTACAGGGCCCTCAACAAGATCACTCGCAAGGATGTTTATCCGATGCCGCGCATCGACGATGCGCTCGACATCTTGCAAGGGGCAGAATTCTTTTCTAGTCTCGATCTTCGATCGGGATACTGGCAGATCCCCATGCACGAAGCTGACAAAGAGAAGACAGCTTTCGCAACACCGAATCGCCTCTACGAATTTAATGTAATGCCATTCGGGCTTTGCAATGCTCCCGCTACATTTGAAAGAATGATAGACAATGTCCTTCGTGGCTTTAAATGGAAAACGTGTCTCTGTTACATGGACGACATTGTTATCTTTTCGTCCTCATTTGCCGAGCACCTTCAACGCCTCGACCAAGTATTAACTTGCCTGAGCGAAGCCGGTCTCCAACTCAATGCAAAAAAATGCCACTTTGCAACCACATCAAAGTATTGGGGCACGTTTTGAGCAAAGATGGCATTCGCCCCAATCCGGATAAAACGAGAGCCGTAATAAATTTGCCGTGACCCCTTCGTCAGAAAGAACTTCAAAGCTTTCTTGAGTAGGCTTCATACTTCCGTCGGTTCATTCGGAACTTTTCTGCAATAGCTTCACCCTTAAACAAGCTCTTAGCTACTGGCACACCGTTTACCTGGTTTAACGAATGTGAATCAGCGTTGCTGGATCTCAAAAAGGCTCTTACTTCTGCACCCGTACTTAGTTTTTTTTAATGACAACGCTCCGACGATACTCCACACAGACGCCAGTGGACATGGTATTGGTGCTGTGCTCCTGCAACGCAATGCAACATCTTTGGATCAGGTGGTTGCCTACGCCAGCCGGACGTTGACGCCAGCCGAGCGGTACTACGCAATAACCGAGCAGGAGTGCCTGGCTGTAGTTTGGTCCGTGCAAAAGTTTCGACCATACTTGTATGGTCGTCACTTCATCGTTGTAACGGATCACCATGCACTGTGCTGGCTATCCTCTCTCAAGAATGTAACCGGACGCCTTGGCCGCTGGATACTTAAGCTGCAAGAGTACGATTTTGACGTGTTTTACAAATCCGGCAAAAAGCACTCGGATGCCGATGCACTTTCACGCTGTCCGCTGTGGTCAACAGAGGAAAGTTGTCAAGCGCCACCTCCGTCAGAGCCAGCTATTACTATTGCCTCCACCGAGCCCGTCAGCCCGGTGTTACCTTCTAATCTTCTCTCCTTACAGCGAGCTGACACGTACTGCCGCAAATTTATCGACCTTCTAGACGGTTCAACCCAACCTCTCAACAGTCGTTAACGTCGACAACTGAACAAATTTAAACTCATGAATGGCGGCTGCCTTTACCACGTCAACTATCATCCTACTGGCGACAAATGGGTCCCTGTGGTTCCGCGTTCCCTCCGGCAAGAGATATTACGGACTTTTCACGACGATGCTACCGCTGGTCATCTTGCCTACATAAAGACGATCGCATAAAAAGCCGCTTCTTTTGGCCTGGACTTTCAACAAGTGTTGCCAAATACGTTTCATCCTGTGAACCGTGTCAACGCCGTAAACAACCCACCTTGAGTCCAGCTGGAACGCTACAACCCCTTCCCTGTCCTTCGACTCCATTCGAAGTTTTAGGGATCGATCTGTACGGACCCCTTCCAGCCACCCCAACCGGTAATCGGTGGATTGTCACCGCGGTTGACCACCTGACCCGCTATGCCGAAACAGCGGCTATTCGCACGGGTTGCGCTTCGGAGGTTGCGGAATTCTTCTTGCAAGCAATTTCCTGCGCCATGGTCCGCCTCGCGTTCTGCTTAGTGACCACGGAAAAACGTTTCTTTCTACTTTTCTTTCCGAAGTTCTTCGTGCCGCTGACACCGTTCACAAGACTACGTCCAGTTACAACCCGCAGACAAAAGCATCACTGAGCGCTTCCACCATACTGTTTCCGACATGATTTCCTTTTACATTCGACCGGACCACACCAACTGGGACACCGTCTTACCTGTTGTCACCTACGCCTACAACACCACTGTACAACAAACCACAGGATTCTCTTCTTTCTTCCTTGTCTACGGCCGTTCCCCTTGTTCGGTACATGACACATCTTTCCTTTCTGCACCCGGATCTTCTACTGCAAGCCTGCCCGACCAGTTTGTTTCCCTACTTGCGCACTGCCGCAGCCTTGCCCGTATGAACACGGCAGCCTGCCAAAACAGCCGCAAGTCCCGCTACAATGAGAGCCATCGTTCTGTCTCCTACCAACCTGGGGAAGAAGTCCGACTGTGCACCCCTCATCGTGCCCCTGGGTTATGCGAGAAGTTCCTTCCCCGCTTCATTGGCCACTACACAATCCTCGCGCAGACATCACCAGTTAACTACCGCGTAACCCCTACTTCCGGTGTCAGTGTCCGCGGTGCCGTGGAACTGAGATCGTTCATGTTTCCCGAATCAAGCCTTTTATTCGACGGGCTTCCTCTACCTGACTGTGACGGCCAAGATGGCCGCTTCCGCGGAGGGGGGATAATATTGTGCGCGAATCCTAAATGCCCCGTCATCAGGCCAGAGCTCAGTATTATGACTGGCCAATACCGCCTTATTGGGTGCGTCCATCATCATCTCATCGCTCGTCGTCTTTCTCGGACGCGCCATCATCGCCATCGTGATTGATCCTGTTCTGACCGGGGTACCGCTCGCCGAATAAACGTTGTCCGCCAAGTCTCATGGCATTGCCTCTCAAGATATATATATATATATATATATAAATGAATCCGATGTCCGATGCCTACGACACCATGTTTATTCTCTACACAGAGCGAGCTCCCCTCTTCTTCTTCCTCCGCTTCCAGTCGGCGGCCGTCCTACTTGGTTTAGCAGGGGACTGACCACTGAGCGTTCTTGAAGCTTTCCTCTGGCAATGCGTTGGTCCTTTACACTCGGCCACATTGCGAAGAGGCCTCTCAGCAAACGGTTGGTGTGGGCCTCTGGCACTGGCTTCACGGTCAACCCACGATGAGCTGAAAAGTCCATTGTACGATTGCTTTAGGGGATTGTTTCTCAAAGCTCGATTCCAATCTTTCTTTCTGGTTCGTGTCACAACTTCGCTTTCTTCCGTCTAGCAGGAAGTCAGGATGGCTTCCGGAATGATCATTTTCTCTACCCCCAACCGGCGCGCCATAATGTCCTTGCATTCACATTGCAGGAGGTCGGTACTGCCGCCCTGGTTATCCTGGTTTGCGTTTTCGATAACAGCCGCTGTAACATACTTCTCTGTGAGAAGTGCATTTTTGGTTTGTACATGAATATCGTCGTCCACCTGGTCTCTTGACGCTGCTTCGTTGCTTTCTTCAGCTGGCATCTCCTCGTGCTCAGTCTCTCCGGACAGAGCAGAAACGATGGCCCGTTCCTGACACGAGCTCGAGGGTTCAGAAACGCCGGCGGATGAGTTGCTCAGCGTATCCATCGCAACCATCTCCTCGTGTTTTTGTAGCGGCGAGAGGCGCTGCGTGTGGTTGTTGGAGTCGCACGTCACGGTGAATGGAACGTGACCTTAATATGGCACCTTGGAGTAGTTAAAGCACTCTTTTGGACTTCCACGCCTCACGCTATCCTGGGTTGAGGTTCTGGGTGTCGTGATGTCTGCAGAAATCACGGTGCGAACGGCGGACGCAGTGGCGAGTCAATATATATAAAATATATATATATATATATATATATATATATATATATATATATATATATATATATATATATATAAATCTAGAGAAAGATAAACTCACAAAGCGCGCAGAAATAGTATAAGTAAAGAGTCGGATACACAGCAAGAACAATAACAAACAATGTTTACTTACGTAGCGGCAATGGGACTTGCCTTCATCAGAGTAAAGTTACATGATTATGGTGTCGCAAACATTGAACACATTTCTTATATAGGTTTGCATAAAACTGTAAGAAGGAATGGAAAATGTTTCGCAAATGGAGAGTGTGCATACAGTCAGGCTACGCCTACGTTACAACATCAACCAACAAACAACAAAAAAAAAACAAAAAAAAGGGGGGGGGGAGCAAGAGAGAGAAAAGGGGTCGTGTTAACAATGCAGCGTTCAAGGTTGCACCATGACGGGTCAACGTATGCCGCGCGGGTTGCAAGTTCAGACAATGGGGGAAAATGGTCAACCGCGGTTTGTAAAGAAAGGGAAGAGTATACAGCAAGGTATTCAGTGGCTGGGGAGACTGGTTCTAGGGAAAGCGAAGATGGGTGTGCCCCCCGCGGATGAAGAGAATAGATAGGGTGCACAAAAGAGCATTTCACAGAAGCTAGCAATCGAACAGGAAATAGGTAGGGTCACAAAAGGTTAAACATGAATAGATCACAAAGAGTTAAACATTCTTAAGTGGTGGTGGGAACGAGGCCTCCTTCTCCCGGACAAATGGCATTGTTGAGCCGCATTAAGCTAACAAAGCTGCTGTATTAGGAGAGTTTCTGCGAATTCTGATGGCAAACTCGAGGGTAGGAATAATGAACATAGTTATGAAAATATGAAGCCGCTAAGTTTATTCGAGGGATAAGCACGTTAATTTTCCGTAACTTTCATTAATTCCAAGTGTGGCTGACCCAAACTTATAAATGAGATAAGATTCCCGAACCTCGCGGTCGTGGTGCGTTTTGAAGGCGGATTCTAAAATCGTTGCTTTAAGATGATCAAATGCATGCCCGGGACTGTTCACATGTCTTGACAGGGGCAAATAAGGGCAGCTTTTTGCATGAGAGCGGTGATTATTGAACCGTATTCGGAAGGGCGTTTCAGTTTGGCCGATATATTGTTGCCTACAAACAGTGCACTCTAGAAGATATACGACATTAGCGGAGTCACAGTTAAAGTTACCTTTTATATCTACGTAGTAGTCTGAAGCCGTGCTGGTGGCGCGCTGTGTAGTGGTCATGTGTGGGCATACTTTACATCGGGGTTTATTGCAGGGCATGCAGCCAGTAGTTGCCGGTTTAGTAGTTGCCGGCATGCTTTAGGCCACTCTTGTACGACACCGTGAAGTCATATTCCTGTAGTCGGAGAGACCAGCGCGCCAGTCGCCCACACGGATCTCGAAGATTGATTAGCCAGCAGAGGGAATGGTGGTCTGTGACGACTGTGAAGGTATGTCCATAGAGGTACGAGTGAAATCGTTGTGTGGCGAAAACGACTGCGAAGCACTCTTGTTCTGTGACTGTGTAGTCCGCTCTGGCTTACTGAGAGTGCGGCTCGCATAAGCAATAACATGCTCCCCGTCACTGTGTCGTTTAACAAGGACTGCCCCCAGTCCAATACCACTTGCATCGGTGTGCACTTCCGTTGGGGCTGCGGGATCAAAGTGACGAAGCACCGGCTCCGACGTCAATAGGTGCTTCAGGTGGCGGAAAGCGATGTCACAGTCAGAGCTCCATTTGAATAGGACGTTCTTCTGGAGAAGGCATGTCAGAAGGAAGGCTATGTAGGAAATCCGGGAATAAAACGGCGAAAGTAGGAGCATAGTCCTAAAAAGCTGCGAAGGTCCTTAACAGAGCACGGTTCTTTAAAGCGGCTGTAATGTAAACGCAAACGGAACCCCCATCACGCTCTGCATCCTACTCATGGTTCCCTTCGGGGAGATGGGTGTATTTTTTCCCTCCCGAAAAAACCGCGTTCCGAAAGGACAGGTCATCTAGAGGAGGAGATGTGGCAGTCCTTATCAAAGATAGAACAGAGGTATCCGAATTAGACTGCTTCCACATAAAAATTAGCTGCTGGGGCCACACATTTCCTTTGTATGTTCTTTGCAGACCTCCGGATACCACACTTGATTACCTACAATATTGACACCTGCAAACAGACAAACATGTTAACAGCGAAATCATACTTCCAGGTGATTGTTTTGCCAGACGTTGATTGGGAGCACATCAGGGCAGGTGCACAGAACAGGCAGCACGTTAACGGGATTTTTGATAATATGCTCCCGAATTACAACACGCTTCCCACTCAAGAGCAGATTTGTGTGCATGGCGATTCCCGTTCGGTTTTAGGCCTATTGCTTTTTTCTAGCTCTTTTTTTTACTCACCGTACCACTTCAGCAAGGCCTTTCTGACCACCGGCATGTGAGCATTATCACATATTTTGTCTCCTCACAGATGCATAAAAAATAGGAAATACGACTTCTCAGGCATAGAAGGGAAAGTGACATCTCTGGAATGTTAGTGCGGTAGATGTGGAGTTCACAACATCCTGGCGTGAATAATGTTACACTGCGCTTTGGCCGCTAAGATGGGGTGGCTCGGTGCACCGGGAGTTACCCCGTGTATCACTCTCGAACTGTTCCAGGTAGGTGTCTTTATATACGGAGTGACTTCGTGCATTTGGCTGACGATCATTTGTTAGTTGCGTTATGACTATGTGATGGTCGCGTCTTCACTGCCCGTTCGTGTTACACTAAGGTTTCGATGCCCATGAGTATGAATAATAAATTTCTTGCAGAATTCGGGGATGTTTATAAGCTTGCAGATATTTCCTCTTCACTAAACGCGTAGAGCTACATACTTGCTTTGGGTGAGTAAATAACCTTGTTATAATTCCCTGGAAAGAGTAAGTGTGGAAGAGACGTCGTTGCTGGAGATTTGGCGATGCCCGTTTTTGACGGTGGTGACGCTCTAGCTCTAGTTCTCTGTGTGGTCAAGGTTCTATTACTGGCCGTTCCCATAATTTATTTTCTTTGTTCGCGGGAATTTTCTTTAGGCGCCGAAGGGTGGGACAAACCATATCTCTGGTAGAAATAGAAAGCTTAGCTTTACAACCAATAAAGAGATGCCTACAAGGTGACACACCATGCTTACTTCTCTTTATATTCGAGTCAAAACATACGCGTACATGCGGCGTGGATATCCCTACATGCTGATATTGTAACAAAGCCAAGGACGACGCAGTTGTCTTGAACGAGGAACAAGTTTATTGGAGCGAACTTGTGCTCCCATAACAACTCAAAAGAATACACCAGCGGCGAAGCAGCGGTCAACAAAGTGACTTGCGTCGGCGAGTGTCGCAGAATCGAAAGCCGCGGCGTCTGCTGCGCAGGCTTTTATCTTTCGGCGCGAGAGTTTCTGGAACTGTCGATTCACATCCAGAACATTTTAGATCAGAGAAGCTCATTCCGGGCTAGCGGCGTTAGGGCGAAACACTCTGCTTATCTGATTGAGATAGCCCGTGCGGCGTAAAAATAAAGAATGGAAGACGCGCTTCGCATGGGACACAGATAACAGATCCGAGCGCGGCCGGGCATTAAAAACAAACAATAAATAAATAACCCGTATATGGTTCGCGGTATTACCCCCCCTTTAAGAGTGCATCGACCCGATGCTAAAATAAAACGACAGTCAGAACAAATAGAACAACAAAACGACAACAAAAAAGTTCGTCTTCTTGTGAAGTACGGTTTGAGGCGAACCACGTGGACGACTTCGGGTCGCGTGCGTCGTCGGAATGTGCCGGAATCACCACTGGGGATCACTTCGTAGGTTAATTGGCCAACACGTCGTAGAATCTGATAGGGTCCGAAATACCGTCGCAGAAGCTTTTCACTGAGTCCGCGTCGTCGAATTGGAGTCCAAACCCACACACGATCCCCTGGTTGGTACTCGGCGTCTCGGCGTCGGAGGTTGTAGCGGCCGGCATCCACCAGCTCTTGGTCCGTTATACGAACTCGACCGAGCTGGCGGGCCTCCTCCGCACGTTGAAGGTATCCTTGGACGTCGAAATTGAGGTCGTCGTCTTCTACATGCGGAAGCATGGCGTCGAGCATCGTAGTCGGCCGTCTTCCATAGACAAGCTCGAACGGTGTCATCTGCGTAGTTTCCTGCGTCGCTGTATTGTACGCAAAGGTGACATACGGGAGGACTTCGTCCTAAGTCTTATGTTCAGCGTCAACGTACATGGACAGCACATCCGCAATCGTCTTGTTCAGACGTTCCGTTAGTCGGTTCGTTTGGGGGTGGTACGCCGTCGTGCTTTGGTGATCCGTGTTGCTGTAGCGTAAGATTCCTTGCATCAGCTACGCGGTGAAGGCCGTTCCGCGGTCCGTGATTACGACTTCAGGGGCTCCATGTAAAATCACAACTTGATTTATAAAGATTTTGGGGACTTCTTGTTCAGTCCCCCTCGGAGGAGCGGTGGTCTCTGCGTAGCGCGTCATGTAGTCTGTCGCTACGACAATCCACTTGTTTTCTGATCGTGATGTTGGAAACGGGCCTAGAAGGTCTATTCCAATCTGTTGAAAGGGCCTCGACGGCACGGCTATCGGTTGCAGAAATCCGGCGGGTCTTGTCAGCGGCGTCTTTCTTCGCTGGCAGTCACAGGAACTTCGAACATAATGGGTGACGTCGGATGTGAGGCGGGGCCAGAAGTACTTCGCCTTAATTTTTTCAATTGTGCGAGCTGTGCCGACATGTCCGGAAGACGGGTCGTCGTGGGACGCTTCCAAAATTTCGTCACGAAGGTCTGCGGGGATGACAAGTAGATAATTCGTTCCAGTTCGGGGCTGAAATTCTTCTTCGCGAGGACGGAGTTTTTGAGGCTGAATGCTGGTAAGTTCCGCTTGAACGCTCTAGGCACGGCGACGTTTCGTCCTTCGAGGTAGTCGATCACTACGTGCAAGTCGGGGTCGGCACAATGCTGGGCGGCTAGGTCGCTCTCGGTAACAACTCCGAAGAACGCGCTGTCTTCATCGGAGTCTTGTGGTGGTGGGTCGACAGGGGCGCGGGACAAGCAGTCGGCGTCGGACTGTTTCCTGCCGTATTTGTAGACGATTGTAACGTCCAACTGTTGCAGGCGTAAAATTCAACCCCCCAAGACGGCCAAAGGGGTCCTTCAAATTGGCGAGCCAAAAGAACGCATGGTGGTCTGTCACAAGCTTCAACGGTCTACCATACACGTATGGGTGAAATTTTGAAATGGCCCATATGATTGCCAGGCACTCTTTTTCGGAGGCAGAGTAGTTTTTCTCCTTCATCGACAGACCACGGCTTGCATCGACCCGCTTTGCGTTTGCACTATGACGGCCCCCAAACCTATATCGCTGGCGTCCGTATGTATTTTCGTTTCGGCGTTTTCATCGAAATGAGCGAGCATGTGCGGGTTTTGCAGGCGTTGTTTCAGCTCGCAGAATGCTTTTTTTTTAGCGTTTTCCCAGGTGAAAGGGGCGCTATCTTTTGTCAGGTGCGTGAGTGGCTCTGCGATGCATGCGAAGCTTGCGACGAAGCGCCTGTAGTATGCGCACAGTCCGAGAAATCTTCGCACGATCTTTTTGTCTTTCGGTCTTGGGAAGTTCGCTATGGCTAATGTTTTCGCTGGGTCAGGCAGGACTCTCGCGGCGTTGACGATGTGTCCCAAAAACCTGAGTTCCTAGTAAACGAAGCGGCACTTTTCGGGCTTCAGAGTTAACCCCGACGAGCGAATAGCCTTGAGTACAGACTCCAAACTTGCAAGGTGTTCATTGAAAGTCCGTGTGAATACCACAACGTCGTCGAGGTAGACGAGGCAGGTGTGCCACATCAAACCAGCTAGCACAGTGTCCATGACTTTGAAACGTTGCTGGCGCAATGCACAGCCCAAACGGCATCACCTTGAAATCGTACAGACCGTCCGGGGGTGATAAATGCCTTCTTCTCTCGCGCAACACACTTCTCAGATAGAGCGCCTGAAGAAAGCGACGACGGCGCGCGCAAGTCTTCACCGATTAGGTTATACCACTCCACCGGTTAAAGATCAGAAATCAAGCATACCTTTGAAGATTCGAAAGCACGTACGAGTGGCCCCAATACCAAGAAATATGCATCCAGAGTACAACAAGGCCAGAAGAATTGCCCGAGGACGAGCCATGTCCGCCAGATATGCAAATGACCTAAATTACTGTTATGTGGATGCATCCCCTTATCCGCACCATCCGGCCCACGTAACTTGTGTAGTGAAAGGACGGGGCGAAGAGATCACATCCTGCACCATCAATACCTCAGCGATTGATACTGCCCAAGAAGCCGCGATAGCACACGCCATCGTCAATGCCCAATACCCAATCACCATACTTACCGACTCTCAGGCAGCGTGCAGAAATTACTTACAAGGTCGAATTTCTAAAACGGCACTTCTTCTTTTAACAAGACAGAGCATTCCCGAAGTTTATATAGTTTGGGTGCCAGGACACGAACCCCTTGAGGGGAATGAGGCGGCTCATGCCGCTGCCCGCAATTACATACACTGGGCCGTTTCTCTCACGGGGCAGTCACCACCTCATCCACCTAATCCGCAACCTCTCTTGCGCTACACAGATATATTGGCGTACTACCGACACAAACGGCAAATTTCCCCATTCCACACCACCACCTCACACGGGATGAAGCAACAACGTTCAGACGACTTCAAACTAACACGTATCCGCACCGTACCCTTCTTCATTCCCTTTATCCGACAGACTATCCCGCCACCTGCCACTACTGCCCAGCGCCCGGTACCATATACCATCAGGTGTGGGAGGGCCAAAAGACACCGGACCTACACCCAAACCCCAACCCCTCTATACAACATTGGACGGCGTGGTTGACCAGCAAGGACCCTACGTTCCAGCTTGACCTGGTGCAAACGGCCCGCGCAGCCAGCCGCAGCCAGGGGATCCTGGACTAGGCATCCCCTCCACCGGGCGGGTGCCCTAACAACTGCACCTGTTGTTTTAATAACGATTTGTTTCATTCATTCATTCTCGGTCTCTCTCGTCCAGTTCAATTTGCCAGTAGCCGGTCTTCAGGTCCATCGATGAGAAGTAGTTCGCGTGGAAGAGGTGGTTGAGGGCGTCGTCAATTCGTGGAAGGGGGTACACGTCCTTTTTGGTGATTTTGTTCAGTCTCCGGTAGTCAGCGCAGAACCTTAAAGTGCCGTCCTTTTTCTTCACGAGTACGACCGGCGCAGCCCACGGACTTTTCGATGGCTGTAATATGTCGTCGCTGAGCACGTCGTCGACTTGAGTCCGGATGGCTTCCTGCTCGTGGGAAGAGACGCGGTACGGTGACTGTCGGGTAGGTCGGGCTCCATCTTCGGTTATTATTCGGTGCTTCGCTAGAGGTGTCTGAGGTAGTTTCGAGTTCGAAATAAAACACTCGCTGTAGCGACGCAGCAAAGCCAATAGTTTGTTTCGTTGTTCTTGCGGTAGCGCCAGATTCACGTCGACGGAATGGGGAAACTTGAAGGTATTTTCGGGTGCGCGTTCATTATCGGCGACAGCGATCGCGTCACTTGCTTGTTGCGTTTCTTCGAGGAATGCAATTGCAGCGCCCTCGTTTAAATGCTGGTACTGCTCGGTGAAATTGGTGACCAAAACGTGGGACTTGTGTTGCTTAAACCGCACAACGCCTCTTGCGACAGACACACCGTGTTCGAGAAGCAAACTTTCGTGACTCTCTACGATAGTGTCGGCATCAGGAGCAGCACCGTCACAGTACACGGTGATCATCAAGCTTGCGCAGGGTGGAAGGGTGACATGATCATCGGCGATCCTTACAGCTGCACGGTGTTCGGGGTTCGGTTCCGGCGTCATAGAGTGATCGTAGGAAAACGTTATCGACGTGGTCTGCAGAACAAATATTGCGCCATTGTCTGTCAAAAAGTCCATTCGGAGAATTACGTCGCGGGAGCAGTTGGGCAAAACGACGAACACTGCAGGCGAAGTCGTGCCGTCTATGGTGACGCGCGATGTGCACGTTCCACTTGGCGTCACGAGGTGGCCGCCTGCTGTGCGTATGTGCGGACCGTCCCAGCTGGTCATAACTTTCTTCAGCTTAGACGCAAATGGTCCGCTCGTTACGGAGTAGTCGGCTCCCGTGTCTACGAGGGTGACTACATCAAAGCCGTCGATGGACACCTTGACGTCGGATGTCGGCTTTCTCGAGTTTTGGGTGCGTCGGGGCGTCACATCTCGGCTTGTGTGTGTTGACGGTCGGGCACTGTGCGTCGTCGTTGTCGTCGTCATCTCAGCGGACGTCTCGGTCAGGTCGGGTACGCGTCGCGCCGTATAGCTGTCGTCGTGTTCGGGAGTCTCGTCAGGGTTAGGTCGGGTCGTCGGGATGAGGGCATGTCCTGAATCACTATCTTGGGCGTGTCCTTGCGTCGTTGGAGGGTTTTCGGTTTTTCGCCGTAGAGCAACTTCACCTCAAGAAGTTGCTGCCTTTAGTTTCCGCCGCGTGGGCTGGGGGACCTTCCACGGGCGAAGTCAGCGTTGCTACGGCAGTTCGGTGATTGGTATGGGTAGGGCGACGGCGAACGGTTGGAACGCGCTGGGCCACGGCTGGTTTCAGATAGATGCTCATCGATCTCACGTGGTAGTTGGCCAGGGAGAGGGCGAGGTGCGTCGACGGAAAAACCACGCAGTCCGAGTCTCTTGTGTAGGCAGCGAACGTAGATATGGTCGGCCTCTCCGCAGTGGTAGCACAGAGGATGATTATTGGGAGTTCGCCATACGTCCATCTTCCTCGGCGTCTGGTTTGGGGCTACCGTGGGTCGGGCGGGTGAAAGTGGGCGGTGGTACGGCGGGGCCTCTTGACGGCGTGTTGGAGCAGGTCGGGGCCGAAGAACAGCCGCGGAGTATATCATAGCTTGTGGCTCTCGGGGTACTTGGGATGGCGTAGAAGTTCCCAACGCTTGTTGCACTTCTTCTCTAATCACTTCGGTAAGGGTAGTTACTTCGGGCTGCGGCGTCGTTGGGAGAAATTTCCGCAGCTCCCGTCTCACTACTGCGCGGATGGTCTCGCGTAGGCTTTCAGCCGGAATCCGCATTTTGTCGATGTAGTTCGCATTAGCCGTGCCAACAACGTTCCGCTCGTACTGCTTAGCACGCGTTTCGAGGGCCTTCTCAATTTTAGTGGCTTCGGTCATGAATTCGGCGACAGTTTTGGGCGGGTTTCAGATAAGTCCAGCAAACAAATCCTGCTTTACACCGCGCAATAAGAAGCGTAGCTTCTTTTCTTTCGTCATATCGGGGTCCGCGCGGCGAAATAGTTGCTTCATCTCCTCAACAAAAATCACAACCCTTTTGTTGGGGTGTTTCGTGCGCGTTTCCAACAAGAGGGCGGCTCGAGAGCGGCTCGCAAGACGGTGGCGAATGTTTTGAGGAATTCGCTCTTAAAGAGAGTCCAGTTGGTTAGAGAGCTTTCATAGTTCTCAAACCACGTTCGGGCTGTATCTTCTGGATAGCAGAAAACATGGCGGAAGGTTTCTTCATCATCCCACCTGTTAAAGATGCGGACGCGCTCCACTTTCTCCAACCAGTCCTCAGGATCTTCTCCGGGGGATCCCCGGAACGATGGTCGTTCCCGGGGCTGCTGCAGGACGATTGTTGACGCTCGTTCACCATGGTGTTGGTTGCAGTGTTCTATCTCTTGGGCCCTTCTGGCAGTACACCGAGTTCGGGTGGCAATCCTTGCAGTCGGAGGCTGGCTCTAGTTGGACTGGCCTGGCGGATTGCAGAGGTTGTCATAAAGGGTGCGTACCCCGCACCTCCACCAGAGGTCACAAAGCCAAAGACGACGCAGTTGTCTTGAAGGAGAAACAAGTTTATTGGAGCGAACTTGTGCTCCCCTAACAACTCAAAAGAATACAGGGGCGGCGAAACAGGGGTCAACAAAGTGACTTGCGTCGGCGAGCGTCGCAGAATCAAAAGCCGCAGCGTCTGCTTTGCAGGTTTTTATGTTTCGGCGCGGGAGTTTCTGGAACCGTCAATTCACATCCAGAACATTGTAGATCACAGAAGAATATTTTGGGCTAGCGGCGTTCGGGCGAAACACTCGGCTTATCTAAATGAGATAGCCCATACGGCATAAAAATAAAGAATGGAACACGTGCTTCGCATGGGACAGAGATAACAGATCCGGGCGCGGCCGGGTATTAAAAACAAACAATAAATAAACAAACCCGTATATGTTTCGCGACAATATCCTACTCAACGAGGCGTCAGAATAATTACATGCTACATTCCCTCGCACATGTGTAACCAAACGTTTTGGCAGAAAACTGCAGCGCATCTTCGTTGATATATCTTGCTCGGCGGGTGATGTTATGATATCATTTATGGTATCAAAGTGAACCTTTAAACGGAATGAATTGCTTTGTGTTTCCTGCAATGTTGAGTGGCCCAATGAGTCATAGAGTCCAGTGTCACAAAATAAACCTGTATTTAGGCACATCTCCACTGGCAATACCTAAGGCATTCCTGTTTTATTATCCACCCCAACCTATACCAAACTTTTGTATTTAACGTAGCGGGTTTTTAAAGGCAAATCAATTACAATGTCCCATTTTCTATGTTAATACTTGTTTGTGGAGCGACAAGAAAGCTAACCCTTCAATATTAGGTATTAAGTGATCATTTTTGGGGCGCCTTTTCAGCTGCTTTTCTCTAAGCTTAATACTTGTCTAGCTAGCTTTTTAATTAGTGCAATTTATACTGGCGATTATCTCCGGATAATAAAGGCTCCCATCTGATTTTAGCTTTCATATCTGTCGTGCTTGAATTTTTTTACCGGAGCTGTTTATCGCGGCAGTACGTTGTCCAAAGCGAAAATCATTCCTTTGTTCGTTCGCTCGCTCGATCGTTCGTTCACTCGATCGCATAGCCTCAGTGCCTCAACAGAGCCCCTCTTAACAGCAGAGATGTTTAAGCTTGAGCTTCATCCGGTGACGCGGCACCGTGTAGGATAGCGCAACGTGAGGAGCTCGCTAAAAAACCAACAAAATGGTGCACGGGAGGCCACACCTTAAATAGGGCGCACAGGACAGGTCACGCTACCAACACTGAGTTCGCGAAGCCAGATGCCTCAACCTCTAGGCCGTGCTAAGAAGGTACATTTTGGGATAGTTGTTAAAGGCAGTGGACCAAACGATCCGTGCCTGCAGTCATGTTATAGCACAAAGTTCTGAAATCAATATCACGTGCACCCATCGCGTCTCTGGCGAAGGAAGAAGAGACGCGAGCTCTTCGGTTTCTATAGCCTTGCACTCCCATTGCGAGCTCCGCAATACTTTGTAAAGACGATAGTCTTTCTTGTGCTGCTTAAACCCAGAAATTTTGGTCTGTCTGTATGTCTCTCTGTCTGTCTGTCTGTGACTCGATTCAGCGACCCGGCCAAAGCAAAAAAAGGCCTGCGCAATAGTCTTATACAGTCACAGCTAAATCTATCTGTCTATGTCCGTTGTAATGTTCATACTTGTCAACATTGTTGAAGAAGAACAAGACATTACGCAAATAGGAGACAACAAATAAATACAGAAGTGATATTTGCAGTGTTCCTTTATAAAAAAATCAAACAAGCTTGACTTTTGCGTAATTAAATACTTCATCAAATGCAGAACAAGAATTCACTCCGCCATTGCCTGCTGTCACCCGCGCCACTATAGCTTCTGGCGCCATTTTAAGAAATCAACCGGCAACAGTTACGAAAGGTTCCACTAGATAGGTTACACGTTCTGCTTGCAACGCATGTGGAGTAGGGAAACGCGGTTCTATAAACTTTGAAGTAGGGCGCCTCGATTAACGCGCGTCTTCGCCGTACGGCAGCGTTCGCATCGCGACACCCGGTTGGGAGCAATGGAACGCGGTAAATTTAAAATTATTTCAGCAAACCTTTGGCGTCTTCACCTTGGGAGGAGCGCGACGCAATAGGAACAACATGACAGGTGAGCGGGAAAGCGAAGGCAGGCATTCACTTCGCAAAAGCCGATAAAGACTATCGTCTTTTGACGGCATTTGCAACGAAAGTAGCAGATACGGTGCCAATTTTTAATTTAGGGATCGTTCTGTTTTAAAATTTACCTGAAACATAAAAACCTTTTTTTAACAATAAGCCAGTTTTAAGGCAATCACGACTCTGCATATTTACCCAATTACCACTGGTACGACGGAATTATCTGCCGATATTTTAAACACGTTTAAAGGAGGCCATAATCATTTGTGTGCTGTTCGCCAACATAAGGCATTGCAGGAGCTTTCCTAGAGCATAAAAACATCAAAAGAACTGGCGGTCGCGGGTTTATTTCCCGGCCGCGGTGGCCGTTTTTCTTATGGAGGCGAAAAAAAACGCCCGTGAGTACGAGATTTCGGCGCACGTTAAAAATCCCTAGGTGGTCAAAATTGATCCACAACCCTCCACTACGGCGCGCCTCATCGCCTGCTTTATGTTGGCGCGTTAAACCCTACAATCAATCAATCAAGTTAAAGGACTAATATTTTTTTACCCTACGTTCACGAAGAAGTGGGTTATACTTTTTTTATTCTTTTCGCTACACGTATTTTAAAGCACGTTCACAATATTGTACCCTGCAACAGAGCAACCGCACACACATGGAGGACAGGAAAGACACACGAGCGTTGGAAAAGGTGATGTGATACCGTAAAGGAAAAAGTGTTTGTTCACTGCGCTACAAACTTATTACACCAAGTCGCCCTGTCCCCTCGTGCCTCGTACATCCAACAGACTGGCTGGTGAGTAAGCACGAGGCTGGGGGAACATTGCGTGAAGGTTGAAGAAATGTACCAGTGCTATCGAGTTCTTACTTGAACGAGGATTTAATATTACGTGACCACCGTATGATACGCTAAATTGTGGCAGCATGCCTTGTCTGCATGAAGGATACTAAATGTCAGAGCCTAGCTTAAAATTAACTTGTTCGAAAGAAATATTGGGTTCGTGACTTTGTTTCGTCATAATTTCTTTCGTTTAGTTGCTCCGTGAGTTATGATGAGGCGTCACGTGCCAATGCTACCCAGGGGAAGAGGCGCGCAGCAGTGGGGGTTTTGAATTAATTTTTACCACCTGGGGATCCTTAAAGGAGCCATGAAGAGAAAACACAAGTTTGGTTCATCCGAAAGATTGCCTCGTTAGAACCATAACGGCACCATTTATAACGCAATCTCCGCTCAAATAAGCTACATAATTAGGAAAAAAGGAAATGAGCATGCGACCCATCAGCTCATTTTCCGCAACGGAACCTATAATGTCACTCGAGAATGCTCTGCGATTGGCGGAGGCTGGCAAAAGCAAACGCATGTTAGGCAGGGCTTACAGTTTGCATAGCGAGTTAAATGCCCGTGAAACACACTGCACATTCTTTTTATGACAAAGAACGGTGGAGTAAACGGTTGAAGTTCCGAACGAACACACAAGCGTGTATGCCAATGCGTACGAAATTACCGCCAGCGGACTCGATATCTCGCCGTCGCCACCGTCGCGCAGACGAATCTTCGGGTTCAATGCTCTTCGGGGCCAACGAACCGTCCCAGCATGCACAGCCGCGACCTTGCTTGGTATCGTAATCCCTTCACAGGAGGTTGGCCGTCATATCGCCAACCAGCAAAGGTAAAAATAGAAACAAGGGGAGTGAGGAACACAGAGCAGCAACGAGATAGTGCCACTCGTCGCACAGGTTTCGGTATGGAGGTCGTGTTGTCTTGCTGCTGTCGTTACGAGCTCTTTACAGTTTACAACCACTGAAAACTTCAGTTTGTTCGAGTACTTTACAATGAAATTTCGTGGCTGTGTTTTGAAATGCCCATGTAGTATGGTCAAATCGTCGAGGGAGTGCGACCTCCCCGCCGGTGAGATCTCCTTTCATGTGCTGCCCAACGACGAACCTCGGCGAAGCAAGTGGCTGCGTTTTGTGAACTTTGCAAACGGAGGAGAAAGAGAGCTAAAGGAAGTACGAGTGTGCTCGCTTCATTTCCGAGGAAGTGATTACGGCAGGGACCCGGACATGCTGGCGCTCGTCGCCGATTTCGTCAAATCGCCTTTCAAAGCGCTCTGACCTTGGGGAAAAAAATTGCCCTACACACCACGCATTGACGCTCGAATCTTTCTGGTCGGAGCAGAGAGCTCGAGCGAACGGCTTTCCATACACGACACCGGCCATCTGGCATAAGCGATACTGCTACTGAAATTGAAAATACGGCGCATACGTACCAGTCCGTATTCGTCCGTCGCGACAGGTCTGACGAGGCAGCGGTGTCGACGGCTGGGCGTTCGTCTGTTGTGGCTATCGCGGAATGGTCGCTTTCCCGTCCACCGCGTATCCCACAACTCTTGCCGCTCGTGCACTTAGAAGCATTGAGCGTTCAAGTGGTGTGAGGTTGTTAAATGCAAGCCCGAGCTCCTCGGCGAGAGTTTTGTTTTCCGGATCAGGCGATTCCACGACTAGGGCGGCGGGTGCACTAGGTTTTACTAGTATTTTTAAAATGGCCGCCGTCTCGGTGGACTCCCGCGTGTGCGTGCTATATGGAGTCGACATACTAAGTATCTGTTTCAGGAACCGGCTCGTATGACGCCATTGTTCACGTGACGAAATGTGCAATTTTAGCGGGATATTTAAAATTTTGGCTTAAATTGCCTTATTTCTCAGTGAAGAAAGCATCATTTGCTTCCGGGAAAGCGCTTGGGGTACTATGAAACACCTAATCTTTCGAATAAAACAAACTTTTGTTTTCTCTTCATGGCTCCTTTAAGGTGCGCCGAAATATCGAACAGATGGCCGCTTTTGCTTGTTGCCTTCATCAGAAACGTGTCCGCCACGACCAGGAACTGACCCCGCGTCCTTGCACTAAACAGCATAACGCCTTAGCCCCTGAGCCACCGCCGTAGGTTCAGTAGTTCCAACCCATGGTATGTCTCGTGGTTTGGAGCCACATAGAGGTGTTTCTATCTTAAAAGCAATAGTCGATGGCAGCGCTGGCGTATTTTGCGCTTGTCACGTCGATGTGTGATTGCGCGATATAAGGTTTTAAACTTCGCCAACTTGCAAAAAGCCGCTGTTTTACAGCGATTGTAATGTCAGCTCTTAAGCGCCCGGTCCAGTGGTTTAGCCTGGTCTGCCACCGTCAGCCTGCTTGTACCCCAGCAAACAAAAACGATACTGAAAAAACCCCGAGTTAAATAGAGCAGGAAAGAACAGGAGATAACGTGAAGGGGAGTGTGAGATAGAGTGAGCAGGAAAGATAAATAGAAAGTATGTCGTAAACGCGAAGGGGAAGGCGGTATGCTGAGGCCACGTGTGACTTGCTTGGAGGCGGTGATGCGCTGCCAGAAAACGCCATAGTAACGCGAGCCGTAGTGCATTCGCTAAAGATGGAATCCCTTTCCGACAGGCAGCAGATATGCGCCCGCATCGAGGAGACTTCAGTTCGGGTTGCTCCGAAATTTCGCATCATCGAGGGCCATAATTCCCAGCCTATCCCTGATATTTATTCTAGACATTTGCGTTAAAGTAAATTTCTGCTGAGGGTATGTTCGAGTGCCGGTAAATAACGACTACCTCCATGCAGCGGTGCCGGTAAATAACGACTACCTCCATGCGGCGAACTGTTAAACCCAACCTGTGCTGTTGTGGTAGAGCAAGTCTCCTCATCAAAATGCATGGAACTCAAATCGGCAACGCGTTTTCATTCACGTTGCGAAATTGCAAATTTATGTATTGGTAAAAACAGAAAAAAACACCTCCGCAAAGAAAGTTGAAGCGCTGATTGATATTCTTATGCAAAGCCTGATTACCGTCTTCCCTGAAAGTCCAATTCATGCGCACTTCAAGACGTGATAAATATGGACTGATGAAGCATTAACTCTATTTCACTAAACAGAAACACCACACCCACCTTACATCACTTACATTGTATGCGAGTCTCCTGCCATCAGCCAATTAGCGCTAGCTGCAAGTGTGCCCCGTGAAACCCAAAGGAAATGAATATAACTCGTATCGCCTCTCTTCATGTCTCTGTGCAACGCAAGCGCACAAGCATCGCGCACGGGTTGCAGTAAGGCAAGATCACCCGCGGATTCGTGTCACACTTGGCTACTCTCGGCTTTGGTGAAAACCGCCTCCGCAATTTATTTCGGCTGTACTGCCAAGCAGCCTAAAACCATTTTCTTGGTCCCGAAGTCCCACGGGCGCTTCAGTGTGTCCATTGCCACTTTGACGACTTTTCACAGCTTAAGCTTTTTCTCCATGAACCCTTATAACCTTGCATCCGATAGCACAGCCTTTTCCTTTCATTTGAGCCTCTCTACTATCCTTGAGGTTCACACACTTGTAATGAATATGCTGGTCTGCTTACAAACATGTCGGGGTGGCGATTGCTTGCCTGTGCAGTTGCTACACTGGGATCCCCAAAACCAAATGCATTACAAAAAAACTATTGTGCGGGAAGTAGTCGTACTTAAAATAAACGAGCGAGCATAGCTATTCAGAATTTTTCGTAAACCATGCCTTTACAAGTGACGGTGCACGCCCGCGTCTACGAGGATGAGGGCTCATTATTGGTTAAACAAAAACCATTCCTGTGTTTCTGGTTCGCTGTACCTCAAAAAAAAAATTACACCACAGCTCTCCCTCTTCTGATAACAAAAGAGCTGAAAAGCATCGTTTTATCTACGCAAAGCAATTCCCAAAACTGTTTTCTTAGCACTCGAACGGGCTAAACTCTTGTCAAGCATGGTTTTCGGCATTTCCAAAAAACATGTTGGCGAAAGCAGATTTCAACATATAATGTGCAAAGTCATTGCCTCAGCTTAACCTAAAGTTAACCAGGAGAGTTGTTTTAACGGCTATTTTTGTACATTCTGCTGTTGAAAGTAAAACTATAATTTTCGCACTTTTTATGTTGTTAGAACCGAGCGTCTGAAGATATAAAGGCGAGGAAACGACCGCGGTCCTTTTCAGCCACCCCGTTCATAAAACGATCGCTGCATAAAGTTTGGAATGCCCTTTTGTGTTCTTTTTTTTCTGAAGTGCAGAACCTATCTCTAGTTCAACGCGTCTTGTTCATTTTGATGCCCTTACATTAGCTTCTTAGAGGTTGAACCTACTCGCCTGCATTAAACAATTCGCTGTTGAACATTGCGTTGCTGTGCCGTCCTGGTCCCATGAATGATACATATATCAAAAGGAAAACTGCTATTTTGTGCACAAGTTGCGTACCAACATGCCATGCATTTGTTTTGAAAATTGAAAGATGTTTTTGATGTCTTAAAGTAATAACTACCCATTATTTGTAATTCATTTGTAATTTACTATTGAGTGACTTTAAAAGTGCCCAGAGAACACGTTGTTTTGCACGGGCATAGTTTTAAAAATGGGCCTCGTGCGCGCGCACTTGGCTGAAAATGTAATTTGAAGACAGTAGTCTCCTGCCGTTCGACGTAAACACCTCTCTTCTTATTTATATCACCCTTTCTACAATAGCCGGTTTTTGTACGGTACAGCGTACTCGGCCCTAAAATCCGCGGAGAAGGTAAAAACTACAAATAGGCGTACGCAAGCTTAAAAGGCCGCCTTTGGAAGATATTCAAAAAGAGCAACAAGAAAACTTCTACAGCTTTTGTCCATAATACATGAGAGGAACTGGAAGAAGCTATTCGCATCTCCCAATTCACGTGGCTCAAGGAAACGCTAACCAGCCGGGCTACACGTACCCGGCTGGACTATAGGCTTCCCCAGAATAAAAACAGAGGCAACGCATCCCTCTGCCTATCCGATAGTCCATCAAAGTCGCACCAATTCCTGAAAAAATGCATCCCATCTATAACAAGAAATGCCGAGAAGACCGGACACGAGCGCCGTGAAAACGCTTCCCGCGCTCTTAATGACCGACTTCTAAGCCGCCCGCTGCAACATCCGGCTAAGTCGCTTAACACCCGCGGTCTTCAACATTCTGCAAAGTGTGTGCTAGCTCCCCAAAATGCATATGATCTCGACCCCCGGACCCGAGTCCTTCGAGGAAAGGGAGGTGGCACACGCCGCTGCTTGCATTCGTACCCACCGTGTTATTTCTCAAGAAGGTTAAGAACGCAGCCCCTTCGCTTGCCCAAGCGCAGTATTGTTATTTCAGTTACAGCATTCCTCACCCATTACATCCACAAATTACGACAGTTCCCGCTGCCACACCCCCATTTCTATAGAGCGAAGGCGCCTGCCGTTTGCCGACATCAAACAAATTCTGTCCTGACGTCACTCTCCTTGGGCCGTGTACCCCACCGTCTACTGCACAAACTATAATTTCTGTTCCCAACCAGGTACGCTGCACCACAAGGTAAGGGAGTGTCAGAAAACCCCATCCCGTACCAGCAATACTCACCCAACGTACTGGCCATGGGCGGGCTAGTTGGCTAGCTCCGACCTCAATCCAGTGTAGCCTGGTGGAGAGGGCCAGGGCAGCCAGACTGGACCAGGGCTTCGTGTTGTAGTGTAAATGGTCAAACATCAGCACCTGAAGCTCGTCCTCATAACATTTTCATTCACCCACTCCGCTATCGCTCCTCCCATAACAAACACTGTGGAAGTTTCCTCAAGTCAACTCAATTTTTCCGTCTTTCCGTGCTGTGGACGATCAGGAGAATCATTCGTTACTTTTGTGGTGTGGATTGATGGGTTAGTTAGTACGTTGACATTCGTAGATCATAGCGCAGCACAACAGTCCGGTCGTAGTGCGCTGTGCAATCCTATCCCTTTTGTGTACACATACAGGACAGGACACCGCTGTGTCCGATTTCCTACGCCCCAACGTAGACCATTCTGCTTCAAGAATTTCGTAACTTTGGGATTTTGAATAACTCCGGAGTGTCTATGCTCAGGCTAGAGCGGTTTGTTTTATGGATTGGTCAAGATGTCTTCGAAGAGTATTGTTTTTCTGCTATAAAATCTGCTAGGTAGGTAGTTTTGCGCTAGGTACTTTTGTAATGAGGAGGTTAGTGTCTACCGGCAGAAAGGACGCGAGGCATTTCGCAAGGAACAGCGAGAATGAATCCACGAGACAAAGTACACGGCGATCAGAAAGTGCATAATCAAGAAGTAATAATAAAATCAAATCTTCATGTAAACAAAACCGCCATTATGGACAGTCTTATCATACCGAAGTTGGGGTGCACGTCTGATCTACGTGCGTCAAGGCTATTCAATTACGACGCTCTAGTTGCGGTTGGAGCGGTCATGGATGACCAATGGCGTGCGTTCTGGTAAGGAGCTTTCAGGAAAAAAAGGACTCCAAGCAGTGCCGAAACTGTCAAGTTACCGCCAGTCTTGGGACCAGTAGAAAGGTGCATTTTGGTGTTGAGGTATCCTGGGCGATCGCGTCCAGCAGAGAACACGCCGATGATCGAGCACGTGCTGTCTCCGACATTTCGCGTATTTCATCATCTTCGTCGGGTTCTTTATCTTCTCTGGATTTTTCCTGTATGCGTACGCGTTGAAGTACGCACCCACGCTTCAGTATCTCGTCTATAAGAGGTCCATGTGGGACTACCCATCTCGTTTACTGTGTCTGTGGGCAGAACATTAGCCTCATGTGGCGTATTTCTAATACGCACCTCTGCGAAATGCAGGTTTCACCTCTGTGGTTTGACCTCTACCGCTCAAGGGCAACCTTCGCCATTGCACCAAGACTTCATGATGTAGAGCGGTGCAGCTTGTGCTAAAACACTACAAAAATGAAGATGAACAAAAATGATCAGTTCAGGTCATACAAAAAGACTTGTTCATAACCGTTCGTGCTGAGGTTCGGGATATATCTCACTGAACTGGCGCGGCAGGATCAGTGTGCCGTGACAGTGAGATGGCGCGGCGTTACGGCGGGTGTGTTTGCAGGTCAAAGAAGAGGACTGGTTTGTGGACGCTGTCAGTTTCTCAAAGAAAAAGAGGTGGTTTGACTATGACATAACCAGCACGTTGACGTCCAGCCTAAAACTGGCCAAGGCCTCCATGCTCCTCTTGTCTCCTACTTGCAACCTCCCTTTCGCATCTTCACCTCCTTTAACTTTTTTTTCTCAGAAGCCTTCGTGGCATCGGCAGGAGTGCTTCTTTGTTACAACTTTAAAGCACCGTCAAAAGCACATCCTCCCTTCCTAAAACGCTAAAAGATATTTGTGTGAGTAAATCTATCAATCATTCAATCGATCAGTCAATGCGTAGTGTATAGCCCAGGTACCAAACTAGATTTTATTCTGGCGTCTTTAAAAATAAACTTACAACACACAAGTGCATCCGTACATTCTTCGAAAAACAACGAAACGGTGAGGCGAGTGAAATAAAAAAAGCTGAAACTATGAAAATGAGGTCATACCGATTCAATGATATCTTTCCCCTTTGGTTTCAACTATTACGAAAGTATAAAACACAATGGCAATGAAAATTTATCTAGACAAAGCGCACGCGGAGTTTTAAAAATTCACTCATGATTGCAGTACGCCCTCATATAAAATTTGTGCGCAGCGCTAACTCCACTCTTCTTGGTGAATAGTCATCTATGCTGCGTCTCAGGAAGTGATCGCGTGATAGCGAAGGCACGGCGGTGCGCGCTACTCTTCCGTTATCTCCCAAAGCTTCTCCGCCACACAGCATTTTGTTGCAAATCGTGTTTTAACGTTTCGCGCAAATGTCACATAGTTCCAATCAACCACAATCGAAGGATTAACGTCTGCCCGACTTCTGAGGGCGAGAGCGGTCTTCTGCAGCGGCTCATGACCAAAGTGTGAGAGAGGGGCCGTGAGGCATGCTGAATCATGGCGCCGGGCGCTCTAGGGGATTACGCCTTAGAACCGCGTGCCTCCCTCGACTCACCCTTTTCCCGAACGCTGCTCCTGCGTTTCATTTCTACCTGAGGTGTGTCGTTCGCCACCTAGGTTACGCGGACACCGCCTTCGGCTTTCTTGACTCCGCCGCCAAACCCCTATTCCAGGCGCCAATGTGCTACACAGTAAAACGGGAGCAAGAAAAGCGGAAATAAGGCATTGAAGATGGATATTCGAGTGCGCGAGACTAATTCAGGGTGAGAGAATCGTTCGACGTACACACATAAAACACTATGTATGGAACATATCAGCATTCTGGGAGTAGAAATGACATGTTTCTCGAAGGCAGTAAAAACTGGCACTGTCCATCGCATGACTTACCGGTACGAAGTATGGGGGTCTTCCGGGAAAGCTCACACTATCCTGAAAGGCTTGCATTTATAAGCAGTTGGGAATACGAAATAATTTCGTGAAGACGTTTAACTAGAAAACTCAAGTCACATCTGGTTCGTGCCATCAAACATTGGCTAGGATGATCAATAGCAATAAGTTCGAGCCACTGCTTCTAGGGCACCACAGGCAATCGTCGTGAATATATGGAAATCTAATTTGCAATTTAGAAATGATATTGGTGTTTAACGGGCACCTGCGGCTCCAAACAGCAGAGGCAAGCTCTAAAACAGAGATGCATACAGTAAATTTGAGCCTTAGGAGTGGGGCAAGTTTGATGAAAATTTTTATATTCTGCAGACCAACCTCAAGCAGCGAAGGAAGCGCTTACAACAATATTTACGTGAGCAGAGCAGTTGAGCGCACTGCCAAAAACCACTCCAAAATCAGGAGTGTCTACAATAGAAAGTAGGGGCACAGCTCTCCGAACATACCGGTAAATGATGGCGTGAGTTTTACCAGCGTAGTACAAGACGTTTGTTTTAATGCCACTCAAAAAAAGTTTGTTTACGGAGCGCCACTTGCTAAAAGCATCGAAATCGGACTGAAGAGCAATACAATCAAGGAGGAAGAACAGCAGGAGCGGGCATAACGTCAAGCTTCCAGCTTTGGCAAGCCAACCTCCCAAGACGCCGCATTTTCCTTTCAACGAGCTCCTCCGGTGCACTGCTTCCTTGCAGCTACCCACCATCATATTAGCATCTTCTGGTTTTAGGTGGGCGGGGCTGTTGCCCAAGCGCCGCTACCGAAGCCGCCCAAGCTTGCGCTCCCAGCCTCGCATTATGGAAGTATTGCTGATTGCCCAAGCGAGGCGAGGGCTCGGTCACATGTGAAAGAGCAAGCAGAGATGCGGGCGAATATTCACATTCACGGCTGACGTTGTGTAGGTCTAGCACACGGGGGTCAACATTTAGATGCGCCGAGCGAGCGTGTGGTGCATGGTGTTTGCCACGTTTGCTGCGACGACTCGGTGTGGCGTTTTACTAGTAGGTATAGCTCCAGCTTCCTTTGTCTGCGGTGCAACAATACCACTGGGGGACCTTTTTATCATCCATCAGCAGCCCCAATTCCTGTCTAGGTAGTGCGGGTATTAAGAGTAAATTTATGACAATTTATTACACGCAAGTATTTTTAGACCTCCCTTCTTACCATTCGTAATCAACAACTGGTCCTACACACCAGCCATCACCATAGCCTTTAATTCATTTTTCTATTTATCTGGCTTAAAAGTTTTAGTGCCTATTTTGTGTTAGTCACTCTTGTTCGGCACTCTTCGGACTAGCCTGCCTTGCGCCAATAAAACCCAACAATCTATTTATTTATTTATTTGCAATACATTCAGGGTAAAAAAGGCAGTACAGAGGGGAGTGGTTGCAAACGAAAACACAAACGTTTTACAAAATGCAGCTGTGAATATTACATTGAACAGAAGTTCCTAATTATACAGTTTTAGCTAACAGGCCTTATAGCAAACAAAGTCACGGGAATTATGAAAATTAGACCAAGAAAGTAAAAACGACAAAAAAATAAATACTGTACAGGATCAACACAACATCAAGTAATACAATACTTTGATGACCTAAATTACACATAATTGGCTAACGCACTTTTGAAATAAAGGCGATTTTCAATCATTGCCACTGATGCGGGAAGGCGGTTTCAGTCCTCAGAGGTGCGCAGTATGAAAGACTGAGAGAAAGCGTGCGTCTCGCAAAGGGGCAACCCGACTTTATGGGAATGATCCAGGCGGGGTGAAATTTAACTATGCGCCAAGTTAAGATCGTCCCGTAGCGATGGGCGATGAAACAGCCTGTGAAACAAGAGGAGACGGAACATTTTACGACGGGATGAAAGTGAAGGCACGTTAAGGCTGGATTTCATGGCTGCTATGCTTGCTGTCCAGTTGTAATTACAAAATATAAAACGAGTTGAGTTGTTCTGTACCATTTCAAGAGAGTGTATTAGGTTAGAATGACTAGGATCCCTTACTGCAGCGGAATATTCAAGTATAGAACGTATTAGTGTTGTGTGAAGAAGTTTTAAGGAAGGAGGGGCCGTTGAAACGTTGCGGCGGAGATAACCTAACATTCGGTTAGCATTTTTATTTACGTAATTACAGTGAACAGTCCAGGTCAGGTCGGTTGTTATATGCACCCCAAGGTATTTATACTTTGTCACGGATTGAAGAGGCGTGTTATCAAGGTAATAGGTTGGAAGTTGATGGTTTGCTCTCGACACGCGTAAAAATATACATTTCTTACTATTTAATTCCATGAGCCATGTTTTACACCAAACAGAAATGGAGTTAAGATCATTTTGGAGAGAGGTTATATCACCAATTACAAGTTATCTCCCGGAAAATTACGAAGTCATCCGCGAACAAATGAATATTAGAGGTAATGCAGGAAGGTAAATCATTATTGTATATAAGGAAGAGCAGTGGACCTAGTACGTAGCCTTGTGGTACGCCGGAATTAACCGCACTTGGCTCAGAGCTTACATTATTAACTGAAACAAATTGAGAGCGATTTTTTAGAAAGCATTTAAGCCATGTTAGAAGCCTGGGATCTATATTAGGTTCACTTAATTTGTGCAACTGTAAGTTGTGACAGACTTTATCAAAAGCTTTGGAAAAATCTAGAAATATGCAGTCAGCAAAGCTAGATTGATCAAGAATGACGTTTATTTGTGTGTAAAGGCTACAAGCTGAGTTTCGCACGAGAACGTTTTCGTAAAGCCATGTAGGTGACGCGCAAAAAATGAGTTAGACTCCACGAAGCTTGCAAGGTTAGAAAACAAAATGTGTTCAAATGTTTTGCATGGAATACTAGTAAGCGATATGGGTCTATAGTTTAATGGGGAATGCTTGTCACCCGACTTGTGAAATGGTACAATTTTGCCAATCTTCCATTCGATGGGTAATATGCCTTCGTGAAGCGACTGTTGAAAAATTTCAGCAAGAATAATGGTTGAGTAGGAACAGGTACGTTTAAGGAACTTGGTGGTGATCAGATCGCAACCGGGTGTGGATGAAAGTTTCTAGGACTTAATTACGGTTTTTACACCAACAGAATCTATCATTATTGGGAACATGACTCGGTAGTTATAGCATTTCTTAGGAGGCACAGGAACATTATTGGGGCGACAAAAATTACGAGTGAAAGAATTGTTGAGAGATAAAGCGCACTGCTCTGGGGCTACAGCGTCTCCGGAGCTATCGGTAAGGGTTATCATATGTTCACTGCTTGGGTTTATGACGCGCCAAAACTTCTTAGGGTCTTTAGATAGCATGGATAGGACAGCGGTATTGATAAATGTGTCTTTAGCAGATTGAATTGCTTTGATGTACACAGTAGACGCTAATTTGTAGGTATTCCTTCGGGCAGCGTTGGTGGAACGCTTTGCTAATCTGTATAGACGCTTCTTCGTTTTAGATAGTCGTTTAATGTGGTTATTGAACCATAAAGCGTGTACGTTTGTAGTGATACAGTAGACGGGAATGTATTTGTTGGTTAGTTAATCTACCTTACGTTCAAACAGATTCCAATTAGTTTGCACAGTGCGCTCGTCGAAACACTCCAGAAAAGTGTCAAGAAAATTGCACCGGTCATGATTACTGCCTTTAAAATTTGCTTTACTATATTCACACATTATTTTGGTGCTCTTAAGCGGTTTCGGACGCGCGAGTGTAATGTTGAACGACAGCAAATAATGATCACTTAAACCCGGTGCGTAGGTAGTGTTCGAAACAACGTCAGGTCTGGTTGTTAGTACGAGGTCAACGGTATTGGCGGTTGAAAGTGTTGTTCTTGTTGGTTCATGAACTGCTTGAGAGAAGGAAAATACAGAGCACAGGTCGACGAATTCTTTGGCTAATGTTGACGGTGGAAGGATGGTAGGTGGCTCGGTAGCCCAATTTATGTTAGGAATGTTGAAATCGCCCAATAAAATAAAGGCAGGTGCGGATAAGGAGAAGAAACTGTGCGTGTTATGTCATGAAGGTAGTTTATGAAGTCGGCAGTATAATCAGGGGGCCGATAGCAAACGCCCACGATTATTTTCTGAAACCCGAGTTCAATGATGGCCCATAAAGTTTCTGAGTTGGTTGGGGTAATGAATACAGTAGGATCTGAAGTTTTTCGAAATGGCCAAAAGGACACCACCCTCTGGGCGGTTATTTCGGTCGCAGTGATAAATTGTGAAATTATGAGCGGTTTGGAAAATTTGGTTGTTTTGTACGTGCGAGTGCAGCCAAGTTTCTGTTAATCAGACTATATCGGCGCCAATCGTATGTATGGCAGAAGGTAAGATATCGCGTTTGTTGGTAACACTCCAAATGTTCTTGAAGAGAACTGATACGCAAGGAACGTAGCGACCACTGCCCCTCACGCCTCCCTATGCGCTAGACTGATGCGCAGCACTCCCGTTGTGGTTTGTTGGCGCCACTTGGGGAGCGATTGCACTCACGGTAACAGTTACAGGATTGTAGATGTACTGTTTTAAAGCAAAGCTTTTAAAGCAAAGCTTTTAAAGCAAAGCTTTCTACCTCTACCCCTCATGGGTTCTTTCGCGACCGTTGGTGACACCAGAAAACTCCAGCGAACAAATAAAAGAAGTTACTGGCCCCGCCGGGAATCGAACCTGGAACTAATAGACTAACAAAGTGAAAGCCCGTTGTCCTACCGATTTAGCTACGAACCCACGCGAAGATCGGGCAAGACAGGTGGTGTACCAACCAAGCACATCTACGGGTTTACTCCTTGCGTTATTGCTGAATGCCATGTGATAGCGTCACGCGGCCACTCACGCCCGTGTAGCGACCCTGTGCGCACATTGCTGATGTGCTAAGAGTTATAAAAATCGAAGGAAGCTCCCACCAATGCATGGCATCTCACTTCTAGTACGCCAATGTGCTAAAGCCTGTGGCCTCCAGTGTTCACGTAAACAATCACAGCTCCCTGTCGTCCGCCCTCACGCCAAACCAAGGAATACATTCAAATACTCCTTGATGGCCAGGCCAGCATCAAGATCCTGGGTCTACATCTCCAGGCTAACACCAAGAGTTACGTTTCCTTGCAGCGCCTTAGAAACAGCATTAATCAAATCAAACACATGATCAGGCGAGTTGCCACCAAGAAGCGAGGCCTTAAGGAAGCCGGTACATTTCGATTAATTGAAGCTTTTGTCCTCTAGAGAGTCACTTACGTCACCCCCTCTCTTCTTCTCTACAAGGAAGATATAGAGATGCTTTCATAATGATTAGAAAGGCGGTCGAGCAGGCCCTTGGTCTTCTCATGAGGGCGTTTACACAGAGGCTGCTTAGCACGGGGCTCCACAACACGCTGCAAGAGCTGATAGAAGGCCATTTTTATAACCAGAAGGTTCGACTCAGAACTGCGGTGGCTAACCGCACGCTTCACCAGATTGGCTGGGCCGCCCATAATGTCACTCCGCTTGACGTAATCCCAGACTATTGGCGACTAAAACTAAAGATGCTCCCTTTGCTTAGAAATATGAACCACTCACATGATGAGGGTCACCGAAAAGCACGGGCTCAAGCGGTAAACACGACCCTCAGTGGGGATCATGCAGTTATCTACACAGACACCTCCAAACACTGAGAGCAGCAATACGCCATCATCGTGACTACCTCCAGAACCAACCTCCTTGCTTCTGCCTCACTCTAGATCGAAGACAGGGCAGCAGTGAAGAGGCAGCCATCGCGTTGGCTCCCATTCAACCAGGGGTTCGTAAGGTAGCCACCGGTTCCCAACAGTCCCACCTGAATTACCAGTCGGGTTGGGTGTGCTGACCTGCACTAAGCGTGCTAAAAAACCACTCCCCGAACGGTTCCATTCAGCTCATCTGGACACCCCCTCACGCTTCAATGGAGGGCAAAAAATACGCCCTCCAAACAAGCGTGCGGTTTTACCTCCAGTGCTATGGAGCTGCACGAGGACAGTCACCCGCTTGTCACATTCAGGGATATAACCCAGCATTATCGCCTTCTGAGACAGACCGCACCTTCGCCTTACCTTGACCTTTCCAGGGAACAACAAACTATTCTACGGCTCATACAATCCGGGCTCCTTCCCACAGCCTACGCCTCTTCACTTAATGCAACCGAATCGCTACGACGCTGAATGTACATTTTGCTCAGAAGTAGGAACACTCCGCCCCGTAATCGGGGTGTGTGACTTTAGCCCTGAGCACCGTCCTCTCTTTCCGTCAACTACCCAACAAGTGCAATGGCAGATGCTGCTGTCCAGGCCATCTCTGCCTACCCAGCTTCACCGGGTGGACAGAACACAGGCCACGCGGACTGCATATGAGCCCCTCAGAAAAAGGAATCAATCCCTAGGGCTGCACTCTGGGCCATTCAGAAATCTGAACAGAAGTATTTCTTCTTTCTCCTCCTCCTTCTCTGTCGCAAATCTCGTCGCCTCCGTCCGCATCGCAGAGACGGAGAAGTCAGATCGTCTAACACCGGGTTGGAGCTTATTTTAATTTGATAAACAAAGTTTCCACTCTTGTGCTACAGCAATACAACTCAATCAACCACTCTTCATGCATTGATTTAACCTTACCAAGAATATCTCTATGAAGTAATAAATGGTGTGGGTAAGTGCATTTCACTTTTCCTGGTTTTACTATTTGTAGAGCGATGTGAGTGAATTTAAATGACGTCGCATGGGTAATCGTTATGGGTGCCGTTTACAGCTTTGCTTTCGAACCACATTCACGGGGTGGATGGGCGCATTTTTTTTTGTTCATTACGAGCTTGTTGTACCGAATCTGGAAGTCGTCAGACTGAGTCTTGGTAAATTCGTACAATTTCTTTCTTGCGTGAGTGTACTGGCCGAAAAGTCTTCGCTTACTGAGACATCTTTTTCCATCAGTTTTTTGCACACGGACAGTAGTTTGTTTTTAGTCCTAAAATTTGAGAATCGAACAATAATTGGGCGGCATTTATCCTGGATGATATTGCCCCAAGCGATGCGCCCGCTCAATTGCAGTCTCGGGTAACGGGTCTAAAACGCCATGTAAAACTTCCCTTACGCGCACATCAGATTCCTCCCACGTTTCGCGGTCATCAGGTATACCTCGAAGAATGATGTTATTGCGCCTCGACCTGTCCTCCAGATCATCAACGCGTGATTGCAGGCTATCTTGTTCAATTGTTAATGTGTCAACGGAGCTCTGAAGGTGTAACATGTCCTCATCCATGCGATCACATGCTTTCATTTTTTCTTCTACGCCCTCTAAACTCTTCTGAATAGCGCCAATTTTTGTTTCAATGCTTTTCTGCCAGTTTCTATAGCTTTTATGTCGGCTATTAGCTCGGCGTGGTTCTTGGACGATTCCGTCTGCTGTGCATGAACCTCCTTGAGAAGATGAAAAATAATATGTGTATGCTGTGCAGGGTCCTCGAGTAAATTCTCTAGATCAAGCAGGGCCTGGGAACGGGTATTACGTCTCCCGGGATTTGTCTCGACGTCACCAGAACAGAGCGAAATAAGGATCATAGAAAAGCACTCGGAAAACGTTTCACATAATACGTATGGTCAAGGGAGCAGCAGTAAAGAGCGGTTATCACTCCGCTTAGCATGTAGCGAAAACCGTTTACACACCTGCGAAATGCAGTAGCGGGATACGTGAGACATGATGCCGGCGCTGCTCGCTTGCCCACTGAAGCGGTAGTCGTGCCAGCAGCTGTTTAAGTTGGCCGCTGGAACAGGTGACGTCACCGACGATGGGGTTGCGCAGGAATCCCGCCGCACTGTGTCAGGCCAAGCGTAGAAAAAGCCGTGTTCTTGATATTGGTCGTCAGAAGGTTGTCTCGGCGGTCGCAGCGGGACCGGAGTGCTAGTTGCAGTGAATATCGTCGGTGGAGATGGCAGCAGTAGAGAGAGAGAGAGCTCTTTATTAGATGAAAGCAGAGAGGTTTGCCGGCATGTTCCCGCCAGCATGCTACTCTGCGGGGATGGGGAGAAGGGAGTAAAGGCCCTAAAAGAAGTAGGGCAGAAGACAGAGTAGTAGCGTAATCAAAGCCTGCGAAATGCAGAAGCGGGATGCGTGAGACATGATGCCGGCGCTGTTCCCTTGCCCACTCATCAGGTTCATCATCAGGTTCATCATCAGCTCATCAGGTTCTTGTCTGCCAAAATTTATCTTCTGTACGCATCCGTACCGTTGCGGCCGCCCTGACTTCATAACCGTGTGTGAACCAATCGTTTTCCCCATGCGCAGTTCAGCAGCAGGCGCCCCATCAACCCAGAATCTCGACGTACTTAGCTGCTAATGCAGGTGCAGACTTTTGCGCCATTGTTAAAACGTACCATTTATTGATAGTATCTGACGAATTATGTATAAATTACTACCAAATACTATATTCGGGCAATTTACCGGGCCGAAGGGACAATTTCCTATTTTCTACGTGGACGTACGCGCTCCGTAAAACTGGCCTCCATCCGCAACTCCCCCCCCCTTCCCCCAACCAAGCACGTTGGCTACTGTGCGGTTATCGGACGTCAAAACTTCAATTTATTACACGCCTACCTCGATACAGTGGTAGCGTCGATATTGGAGAAATATGGTAATTATAAAATCTACTTCCTGTCTTTATGTGTTCGCTAAAAAAATGCACGTAATATAATAATAATGGCACACCACAGAAAACTCGAGAAAAAATAAACTTGGTTATCTGGAAATTACAATGGAGGCCGCAACGGTCGCC
This sequence comes from Haemaphysalis longicornis, assembly GCF_048455015.1. Lineage (NCBI taxonomy): Eukaryota > Metazoa > Arthropoda > Arachnida > Ixodida > Ixodidae > Haemaphysalis > Haemaphysalis longicornis. Next base: position 206,565,844 of record NW_027526335.1, on the reverse strand, counting down.
TGTGTTGCGCGCTTCCGAGCGTCTGCTACTGGCAGCGCTGCGACGGTGCTTTTCTCGAAAAAGAGGCCTCGTTCGAGCAACGAGTCTAACTCGGGCTCGTTCAATTTCACTTCTTCCTGCTCGAATTGAATCTCGTGCTCTGGGTTGTTGCTTCCCGTAGGAGTTTCTATGGCTCGGGCTCCTTTATTTCCCACTCGAGTGGCTGGAGCTCGACGCGTTACTCTTGCATCTTCACTGAATGTTCCTGTCTTTCTCGATCGAGTACGAGGTCATACTGCTGTTCTAGGCTCTTTTCCTCGCCTTCCTGTTTCTGCCTATGGAGCTACAGTTCTTGCTTTTTCTCCTCTATTTTGCGTCTCCAGACTGAGGCTTAGCTATCTCCCGGTTATTGATCCGCTCAATGCCTCCTGACAGCTCGTCATCGTCAGCCCCAACAACGAGTATAGCCTGTACCAACTATTGCTTTCTTTGCGCGTCCGAAACATCCAAGTGTAAGTCTTTTTGCAAATACGAGCAACCACATTTCTTTAGCGCCTTCAAGTTTATTGCTGGTCTAGAGTACTGCTTTCCCACTGCTCCAAATCTGTTTTGCGCGAATGCCCACTCGACAAAAACGCGCCTCCTGCAAGCTTGGTATCCTCAGAATCCTGGTAAAAAGCTGTGAAATAATTTACTGCACTCCCCACAGGCCGCCGTGACTTCCGCGAAGTCCGAAGCCGCCTTGACGTCCGTGGTGTTGAATCTCGCACCGCTTGTTCCACTTGCTCGAAGTTGCCACTAGTTGCCTACTGCCTACGAAGTTGCCTACTGCCACTAGTTGGTTAAATAAGAGAACGCTTCACATCATCGGGCTCCGTCGCCTCCATCATTCGCCGTAGCAAGGATGCAAAAGCTCCTGCTTGGTGACGACGACGAGAAGCCTACGACAAAACGTAACTGGTGTAGTAGCAGTAGTTGTAGTAGTAACTTAATTTGGCATAAACGTTGTGGTGATTGCGCCACTGAGCTGTTCACTCAGTCATCTGGACAGTGGGGCTCCCGGTGTTTGGGGAGCTCGGTGTCTTCAGCCAACTGGGCGAGGGCTTCTCGCACGTGGGGAGATGAGCGGAAGCAAGGCAGGAACAATGCCGTTACGGGTGAGGTTACAGTACAGGACTCAAGCAGAGTGAAACACTTGATTTGCTCCTTCGAATCGAGATAATCTTCTGCTTTCGCGGCCCCGTATTTACGCCCACAGCGCTAATAGTCAAACAACGCTCCTCCCGCTATTCCACACGGTGCGGACATAGTACAGACACGTACAACACTGTTTTCAGAGTTTGTGAGGACTCGGTGGTAGCGGCGCACGCTCAGTCTGGGGGAGGGGAGAGAGCAGATCTTTGCTGCTGCGTCAGCTGCCTTAAGCCAAGTGGCTACACAAAGCGACGAAGTTTGAATCACGGAAAGCGAGGCGCCCTTGCACCGAACGCTCGGCGGGATATGATGTGTCCGCGGTGGGCTTGCACAAGGAAAACTTTGCAGGACGCACGAACATGGTGGCGGAGCGCAGAATCGGGGCAGTGGATAACACAACGGAGACATGAGGGAAGAGAATTTGATGGCGAACAAATACATTATGACAGGTGCTGATAGGAGTAGTTCAAAAACAATGCGAAAGACTTAGCCTTCGTAGGAAATAAAAAGCTGGTGTTGTGTCGGTTTGTGTTAATATTATGAGCAACGACAGTCCTATTTATACAAGACTGATGTTTGGGTGAGTAGATATTCCATATTGTTAATACCACAGCGCAAGCAACAAACAAGGACGAGATGGTAAGCTCAACACCCAGGCGCTGTGTGCGGGTTCTTTCGCTGTGAATTCAATTATCAGTAGTCATATTTACAATCTTTCCGCACTGGGCGAACAGAGTAGAACCGTGGGCCTGAAAATTAATATTCAGAAAACTAAAGTAATGATCAATAACCTCGGGACAGCACAGCAGTTTCAGATAGGTGGCGAGGCAGTGGAAGTGGTAGGCGAATATATCTACTTAGGCCAAGTTGTGACCCCAGATCCCAACCATGAGGCCGAGATAATTAGAAGGATCAGAATGGGGTGGGGTGCATATGGCAGACATTCTCAGATAATGAATAGCAGCCTACCGTTGTCGCTGAAGAAGAAAGTGTATGACAGCTGCATCTTACCGGTACTCACCCACGGGGCAGAAACTTGGAGGCTCACTAAGAGGGTTAAACTTAAATTGAGAACGACTCAGTGGGCAATGGAGCGGAAAATGATAGGCGTAACATTAAGGGACAAGAAGAGAGCGGAGTGGGTCAGAGAGCAAACTGGTGTTAAAGACATATTAGTAGAAATTAAGAAGAAGAAATGGACGGGGGCAGGGCACGTAATGCGAAGGCAAGATAACCGCTGGTCATTAAGGGTAACAGAGTAGATCCCTAGAGAAGGCAAGCGTTCCAGGGGGCGGCAGAAAGTTAGATGAGCAGACGAGATCAAGAAGTTTGCGGGGATAAATTGGTCGCAGTTGGCACAGGACCGAGGTAATTGGAGAATAATGGGAGAGGCCTTTGCCCTGCAGTGGGCGTAGATAGGCTGGTGGTGATGATGATGATGACTATGATGATGAGATGCCCTGGGAGCCAATCCGGCAAGTCCAATTTCGCGGTACGGACAGCGGCAGTATAAGTGACCTGTTTCGCCGCAGTGAAAACATTGTGGCCGGTTTTTATTTGTCCGCCAGGCGTGTATGCAATATCTGCACCGATATACCGCTACGGCTTAAGCAGGTAATAAATGTATCATTACCCGTAATGTAAAACTCAACCCGAGTGAGGGATTTGTCTTAACTACGTATTAAAAGAAACTACGGCTTATGCGGGTACGGATCAACTATACTCCACTCTTATATATTGTATGTACCTGGTTTGACGCATTTGTGTACGTATAGAATATATCTATAAGATGCATATAGCCAGGTATACGTATAAATATGAAACAGTTGCCTCTTGTGTTTTTCAACAGCATTTCGGGACTAGTAATGGAATTCAGGTAGCGTCCTATATGGGTAGGGTCCCGTATACTTTTAAGCTGAGGTGAACTGGCTGTCTTTTTAGCAAAACATTGAGGAATGTAAGGTGAACGTTTGTTTTTTCATGTTGAACTGAGTGACTGGTTCTGTCGAATTTAAGCGCAAGAAGTTGCATGCCGTTATTTGTTTCATAATACAGTCTTTATGTAACACTTCTCCACGTAGAGAAGGAACACTTTGGGCTTCAGACTTAGAACATGGACTGTGATAGATTGATTGAGAGAAATGTAAAACAAGCTGCGAAAGGAACAGAAACTCAGGAGACTCTGCCGAAGATGTCACATCAGGTGTTATATGAGATTTTTTAAGAGTTTGCTCGGGGGCAGTACCGACATTCACTTCAGAAGCGAAACTGCCGATATACTTTAACTTGCTGGAGGACATGATCCGAGCTATACTTCGTCAAAACTGGACGCCACGCACTCACACTGACTCAAAACATTTTCTTCATATGCAATCACTCGCACTTACGCTTACCAAGGTAGCACACAAAAGAGAGCTTAAAGACGTCAACTTTTACAATTTCTCACTACGAAAGAAACGGCTTGTAAATATCCCGTAAAATCTGATTAGGCACTTACGAATGTTTTAGAGAGGTCTTAAATTAATTTTAGTGTCCAGAGGGTACTATCATTTCCAGACAGCCTTATTACCATGTTTGATAAGTCTTCTAAAATTGGTTTAAAAGTTGGATTTTCCCAGAGCTGTACCAGTGTGACTTTTCAATCACCACTTTAGATTGTTAGAAGACTTCTTGATAATACCGGCGGAGAAAATGTTTTTGCAAAGATGCCAAAAAATATTTTTTTGATTATTTAGAGCCGTATTATACACGCATAAAATACAGCTCTATGAAGCCGCTGCCCCACAACACGCCCCTCCCCGATCGGAATGTGATGACAATTGTCAATAAAGTCGCTTTGCTGCGTGCATTCGCACCCTAAAAAGCATTTGGCTTGAGAAAGCATTTTATTTGGGAGCAAGCAATATGGGAAGCACTGAGAACAAAAATGTCACTACCAGTCAAACACAATTCGGTGAAAATGAATACCTTGCACCTGCCAGAAGTATCATTATATAAGGACATTACATTGGTTATTTCAAAAAGACAATTCAGTACAAACAAACCATTAAACAAACGTGTTCACAACTTTGTACTTTTTCCTAATTTTAAAGCAAGAATGAAGCGCGAACAAAACATTGAAAACGAAAAAAAATAAATGGAAGAAACTTGAAATGCAAGAAAAAGAAGTGCAAGATTAGCATCAGGCCGACTTCTGTGTGCACTAGTTTATAGATATTTCAAGGCAAAAAGCAGCCCAAGTAAAACATTGTACAAAAAATCGTATATGCAAGTTGTTTGCACTTTCAGGTCCTAACATTGCAGATTTGATAATCGATATTTCAAAGCAAGAATGCAGCACAAATAAAACACTGATAAAAACACGACAAATACAAGAGCATTGTACAGTCCGATTCCAAAATTTGTACATTGGAAGCTTAAGCATTAGGAGCCTAAACAATAAAATGGAAGGACAAATTTCCTGCCAAAGTCAACAGCCACTTACAAAAGTGACATCATTAAACTGAGTTGATTTAGAAAAAGTACAAAGAGTATAATTCAAAGGCTAGGTAGAATGCAAAGGCTCACCTGGAGCCAGAAAATTTAAAAACGTTTTCCCAAACAAAAAAAAAAACCATGAATAGCATGGTGACATTTTTGTCCATTGAATTGCCACTGGAAGAAGAACTACAAGATCGATTTAGGCATAATTCTAAGCACTCACTCTTGCAAATTGCAGTTGGAAATGAAACATAAACGAAACATTTACAAAGAGCGTATAAATGAACGAGCGTACGCACGAACTTTCCTTGCGCGAGTGTTTGCTGCACGTGGGTGGATGTTGATGCGTAGCATTCTTTGCGGAGCACCCTCGCAGGCGGGACCGTGTTAGGCCGTGCGTTTCCACCAAAATGCAGATTTTGTGGAAGTTCCACCTGTAATCATCTAATAGCATAAGTGGAGATAATTGGTCGAACATAATCGTGAGAAACCAAAAAAATGAGCAATATAATAATAAAATACCGAAAATTGCAAGCTGTGTAACGGCCCGAATTTTGACAAAAATTCATATTTCGCGGAATTTCTTCCTGTCACCGTTATAATCGCTTACATGCAGATAATTTTTAAAAACGAAAAATATGAAACTGTAGTAAAATAGAGAAAATGGCATATCGTGTAACGCCCTTAGTTTACACAAGGACCCGTCGTGGTGGCTCAGTGGCTAAGGCGTACTGCTGCTGAGCACGAGGACGCGGGTCCGCCGCTTTTCTATTGGAGGCAAAATAAAAAACGCTCATGTGTGCACGAGATTTTGGGGCACGTTCAATATCCCCAGGTGGTCAAAATTAGTCCGGATAACTCCACTATGGCGCGTCTAATCCCTGCGTTTCATCGGCGCGTTAAACTCTACAATCAATCAATCAATCAATCAATCAATCAATCAATCAGTCAATCAATCAATCAATCAATCAATCAATCAATCAATCAATCAATCAATCAATCAATCAATCAATCAATCGATTGATCGATTGATCAATCAATAAACCAATTAATCAATTAATTAGGTAACTAAGTAATATAATAATGTATAAATAATTATTTATATTAGGCAATCAATCAATCAATCAAACAGCCAATCAATCAATCAATTGATAAATCAAGTTTACACATGGACGCAGATTTGTAGCAAATAACACGTGTAAATATAATGGTAGAGAGGCAGACATTTGCGCGGACACAATGTAAAAAAAAACTGGGTCCAAAAAACACTCTATACAGGCAGCATAAGACTGCTATGCATTAGTAGACAGTTCTCTCAATTATCTCAGTTTTACGCATTGACCGAGACATTTTGTGGCCCACTTGGCTTGAACCCTAAAGAGATGCTTTGCCAGGGTCAGATTTCCTATTGCAGCCACAACATGACATTAGGAAAGATCCGCTGGTGGCGCGTGACCTTCGAACAGAAGATGTCTTCACCTTGTATGCGTTCAAAGAGTCCACCGAGACCATCGCAGGCAAGAAAAACTGCTAATCGAACCCCCCACCACTAGCACAATCTTCGTGTAGCGAACGGCTGGACCAGCAGATCATGCGTGCTCCACCTGAAACACAAAAAAGGGAAAGGAAACACAAATGTAAGCAAAGAACAGACATGGGATCCAGGACACTTATGAGGGTGATCGGGGCGGTTTCCCAAAACATGTAAAAATAGCCGTTGAAATGACCCGACAACGCATTCGGAAGGAAACAATTTGCGCCAGGCACCATTCGGACGACACCAAGGGATCTGACTACGACACTCAAATAGTTAATGTACACAGCTTGAAAAAGGGACGGCAGCCTTGAAGACACCGTTTTCACGCCGAAGAAGGAAATGCTGAAGAACTCTTACCTGTCTACAAGACTGTCGAAGACAGGCTACTAATTTAAGTGTGCAGAAGTGGACAGCAAAGGCATATTCTGGGTGTTTCCAAACGACGGTGCCAGTGGCATAGAACTGGAACGAAGTGAATGTAATGACGGGACGCGGAATGGCCACCACTACTTTGTGGCCGGGGAATATGTTGAAACTTTATTACCATGATCAAAGCACCGATGAGATTATCATCATCGATGCCTCTCATTACGTGGGAGCAGCTCTCACTCGAGCTGGTTCAGCTTCCTTACTCGGCCATCTTTGTAAATCGAACAGACCACCATCGTGTCACCGGGACGTCGCTGCCTTTGGTCTTTGCTGTTACTCTATCAAGGTAATTTTGCACCTTTTCTGTAAGCGATTCCGGGGCTCGTTCGTTGCGTAAAACCTTTGTACCGTTGTAAAATATCAAAAGCAGTTTTCCTTTTTTTCTTTGTTCAGTTTTGTTACACATATTCAGACGAATACAGTTGCTTGTTGCCCAATAACCCTCTTAGGGCGTCAAAAGCAGCCTTGCCTATTTTGTGTACACCGAGGGTTGCACACTTGTCTATCTGAGAATGAGAGAAATAGGATAAGGGATGACGGTTGTAGGCACAAATGTCCAGGAAACAGCTGAAAACTTTTTGGCCAGAGCTTTGAAGAGAAGGTGCTGTGTTAACAACAAAAGGTGAAAAAAAGCAGCGCAAACTTTGTAGATATTGAAACAATAGGCAGTTCGCCTTTCCAAAGGTTAAGTCATTTTTAAGAAATTATCCATCAAACCCTATTCTTGCACGAAATTATTATAAACATCTTAATTTTTCTATTGCTTTGAAAGGCAAAAAAGAGCATTAGGATGAAAGACATAAGCGCATGAAGAATGTTTTATCAAAAAAGCATGTACAGAAATCCTTTGTAAGTTTATGAACATCAAGATATTCGTTGCTATATTCCTCTTAAAGTCGGTTACTCGTTCATTACTCTTCTTTCAACACAAAAATGTCTCAAAGAAATTTAGCATGTGGGGATATTAAAATGTCTTCAACACACAACCTAAACAGTGACAGCTTCTAAGGACGTACACTCTAGAAATTACTAATACCACGGGAGCGATGACCGGTCGGGATGTCAGCGCCTTAAGAATAATGAGATATGACCAGGCTTCTTGTGAATCGTCGCGGAAATTTATGGCGAGAGTACCAAAGCCTGATAACTTCTTTGATGTATGTATGCGTGCCAGCGAAAGTGGTCGTGCAAAAGAATTGCAAGAGAGCGTTTTATGATGCAAGGGCCACGTGCTCATCATGTAGGATGTATTGAAGCTCTGTAGCATTGTTTACTGGAAATTCTGCTAAAAATTCCTCGTACCAATCTTAAGAGTAAATTTTAATAAGAGATTCTTTCAATGCGGAGACAAGTTTTGTGTTTCAATTGAGTAATAGCCAAATGCAAAGTAACTATTTTAATACTCGTCAAGTCCATCGCATGATTTTCAATTGTGGCTGTAAACGTCGCCTAGCTGCCGCGTAAGAAATACTATATATTTATTTTATTGGCGTTGCCTTTGGGTTCTGTAACGAACTTTTTCTTTTTCTCAAATTTTGTTTAGGAGGATTGCAATCATTTTGAAAAAACTACTGTTTTTGGGGTTCAAGATACTGCAATTAGTCTCGCAAACCTTCAACTGTCAAACTAATACTTGTGCCCACGTTTAATTATATAGCTAAAATAAACAATCTGCACCATTCAAACGGACTGATGGCGTCGCGGTTGTTGCCATTGATACCGAAATTGATAAAATAAAAAAGAGTAGCATTATTGCTTGTGCATTAAAAGTCGATTCCTTGAATTTTGTAGCTTCCTTTAGTGAAAGGTCATTTGCGGCCTGTGAGCAAATATTAACTCACAACAAGAAAGCTCCAATGGCTGATCATATCCATCTAAACCATAAACCTCGACAAAACTACAAGAATATTTAAAAAGAAAATTTCCACCTCAAGATAATAAACCTCACAGTAATAAACAATGCTACCAGAACTGTATTCTTTTAATCTTCGCCATTTCTAATTTGAGCTTTCACCCGTTTTTCTAATATTTCCGATATTTTCTTTGTCGCCGGAAACTCTTTTCCCACGTCCTCCGTCCACGCGACGCCCCTACCTCTTTTCTCTAACCTGGTGAAATCCAGTCACTGGGGCACTATGAACGGCCATAGAGGCAAGCTTTCCATCCCCTGATCCACCGTGCCATATATTGTGCGCCCTGGAGGTTTCAAATGGCCTGGCCGAAGTAAAAGTGTACCAAAGGTTTTCGTATGAAAATTTCGTTACGCATTGGGCCTTCAGTGTGTACTAGCTGTACCTTTCTAAACCATATTGTTCGTCTAGCAGAAGAGTTAAATCTTTGATGTTGGGATGCATGAGTATGCACTTCCAGGAATTCCTGCATGTTCGTTTTAATTTCACACAAAGCGAAATTTTAAGGTTGGATTAACGGACTGGCGGCTAGGGATTGGAAACCTTGAGTACAAGGTCAATGCCGCAGCAATGTTTTTCCGTATGCTGGATCAAATCTTTTTGTTAAGGGAGCTTTTCGTGGTAGTTTTAGAAAGAGCAAAATTAAGAACCAGACAAAGACTGACCGTACTGAACCCGGTACAGCCAAAGAATCTTTAGAGGGCCATTACTGCACACTAAACGTTTTTTAACCATTTTTTTCAAAAGGGGTGTAGAATAAGAGTCAAAAGGGTGTTAGGAACCTATCACACTCATTTTCTTTATTCTCAACATCTTTTGCCGTCCTCTAAACCATTTATTTGAAAAAAAAGTGTTGTTCAACTTCATCACCCTTGATTTTTCGTACGGTGTAAAAAGGGTGCTTAAAAGGTCTTCAGCTGCTCATTCACAAATCGATGCAGGTATGTATGATTGCAATTTAAAGAACCTGGCATCCACTCGTACCCTTGTCAACTCGTAAAAAATGTTCACATGCTAAAAAAATGCGCCTGCAGTAACCACTCGTTTCTATATACGGTACGCCGGATGCCTCAAGTTTAGCCTAGGCACCTGTAATGTCCATTTGAACCTTTAAAATTAAAAATACTGTAGTTGTGTGGCGAACAGGGTGTTGACCGACTGCAACACGTTCGGCTTTGTGTAGGATGTAGAAATACTCTGAAGAGGAGTTCAGTTGCAAAAAAAAAACAGCGGAGGTGGGGGTTCATCTACTTTCTTCCGGTGTTTCTAAGGGTCGCTTAATTTGCTAGGTCTTGCAATGTTGTTGCTAAGCTAGGATAAACGTTGAGAAGTGAGGCCAAGTTTAACCTGATTTTACAAAGCTGTTCCAGTGTTTGCGCTACACTGACAGCGGCTCCAAGGGAGAAAGAAGCTAGATAACACTCCCAGCTGTACTGCTTCTCCAACCTTTACACCCATTCAAGCTGTGCCTTTTTTGCGTTTTAGAATACCAAAAAGACTGTATATTTTAAAGGGTACAATAGGAGGTGTATGTGTGTTTGCGCCTTCTGCGATCATACTCGAACAGGCTCCAAAGCCGGATTCACTCTTATAAAACCTTACCTACGATGGAAACCCTATATCGGAGGAGCAGTTCTTTTTACCTCTTTGTTTGATAACGCCACCGAACCTAGTACAAGCTTCGACAGCTTCACTTGTAATAAATTACCGCAATGTTCTTTGGGCTAAGCACCGTGAGGTCCAAAACATGCCCCGCTGGTAGCAAATATTCTGTCCAAGTCTGTGAACAGGTAGAAAATACCTGCAAAGTTGGTGGTGGCTTACACCCTTTTCTGAATTGGAGGTCGTTTCCTACACAGTTTTTTTTAGTTTCCAATACCGTACTTTTAGCTCTACAGCGTTACGGGAAAAAGGTTGTTGAAGTAATGGACCCCCTTCTTAAACGGTATTATAGTGGCGAGCATTAGCAGTTCCCTATTAAATAAAACTCTATGACATTGAACGTAATATCTAACTCGCGATTAAAAAGTTTTGGCAAATCCTCATGCTGATTTGTATATGTTCACATAAAAATACATGATTCCGAAATTAGGGCAGTAATATCTTTTTTTTTGCTTCAAGCCCACCGACTCTATCGGAGGACGTGTCCTTACGGGATAAAAAAAGAGAAAGAGAAGTTGTATTTTTCTAAGCAATTAGGCACTCGCCAAGAAATTATGCACTTACGCCCTTTAAGGCCAAAAAGTGCGTAGGAAAGTTTGCTTGTGCGTCATGCATAGAGTCACCACTTTGGAAAACTTGTTTATTTTCTGCAAAAAAAAAGCTACGAGGGCGTAGTTCCTTAAACGGTGTTTGTCGGCGTGGCAGAAATCATCTTACAAAGGCTAAACAACAGAACTCACTGAAGGTAGAGCCCGCGGCGAAATGGGAACGGCCGGCCGTGGTGGTTTTCAACAACAAAGAGGCTGAGAAATTCAAAAAAGTAGCCGCCCCGTCTCTACCTACCGGTACTGTGTTGTGCCCTAATGCATCTTGCACACCTATTGCCACTGCACCAAAACTGAGAGGCGGCCGGCTTGTCAAAGCAATGCAGGACCACGCATACTGTGAGTTGGAGTGGTACATCGGATTCCGCTGACATGCCATGAGGAGTACACTGCCTATATAGTAAGTTTCCTAGAATGCTGTGCAAGGAAACCATAATCCGGGCTTCCGGGCACTCTCCTACGCTCCGCTCTACATCTCGAGGCTCACTTGTAGCCGGCGACAGCGCTCTGCTTTCTCGCGAGCACGAATATTTACCAAGAGACAATGCCCTTGATTGTCATCATCAGCTAGCGGGGGACAATTCCCCGCGGGGATATGCCTCAGCTGGTACAAGTGGTGGTGGAAGTTCTCCGGTATCTTCAACACACCTTTTGGAGGGATTATCCGCAGAAAAAGAGGAAGATACCTGTCTTCTATGTGACAAAGGGAAGCTGCTAAATAATATTCTCAGCGACAGCAAGCACAAAGTGCCATGTCCTTCGCGTGAAAGAATCATAGAAGTGTTCTTTTACATTCAGGCAATGTTAATGGTGCTTCGCACAAAGCTTTCTCGTGCCGAAGGAACAATGGACGAACTTCGTTCACAAATAGCTGAATGTCGAGAGTGTGAAGCCACCCAACAACCTTCTATGCCGCGGCGGTCCTATGTGCACGCTGTTAGAGACCACCAGAATGTCTTGCGTGGCTCTCAGGGTCCCGCATCATCGCTTGCTCCTGCTCAGCCCACGCAACAACGCCCAGATAACGCCGTCAGCTTCGCCTAAGATCCGAATCATGTACTGCACATTACTCCGTTGCTTCCTTCTGTTCACCCCGGCCCCGAAACTATCACATTGTTAAAAGCGTCTTTCGGAAATGATCCACCAAGAATTGGCGTAAAACAGGTGAAACTTATCCCCAACCGTTCAGGGCTCGCAGTGATATCTGCAGACCGCGCATCCATTGACAATTTGGAAAAAGCAATTGAAGGAAATGTACAATTGAAAGCTGCAATCAAATTCACCCACCCTCCATGCCGCCTTCCCCAGTTTAAGATTAGTGCAGTTGACCCAAGCGTTGTTCCCGGCCTCCTTCGCACAAACATCAATGCTCGAAATGGATTAGAGGTCCAAGAAGAAGACTTCAAACACAGGACTTATTTCAAAGGCCGCACGGGTAACAACGTACATATCGTGGAAGTTTCGCCTTCTGTGTGCAACATCTTGAAAGGAAGGACCGTTTATTGGTTAGATGGACGTCATGTCCCATACAGGAAAATTTTTACGTTGCAGTGTGCAGCCGCTGCTGTACTTACGGTCACGAAGCGGTACGACCCAATTCCGAAAGTGTATGCTGCACATACTGCGCCGAAAAGCCCGCCGCTGGATACTGCACTTTGGCTGATAAGGAAAGGCTTGTTTGCAGAGAGTGTCGCGCAGCGCGGCGTCATTCAGATCACGTATTCAATGCGCCTTGCTGCTACACTGTAGAATCAAGGGTCTCACGCGTGTGTCAAAAAACCATTTATAAATGCACCCAGGCACCTTGCTCTTCCTCCGTTGTCTCTGCATAAAACTTTTTGTTTCCTGCTCACTGTCATGATAATAAATCAAATGACCTTCTTAAAATTTATTCAGGCAATTTGGATCACACCAGTGCAGCTACTTCTCACCTTGTTGATTTCATCGAAGCGGAGCACATCGATGTGGCTATTGTGTCAGACCCTTACGCTCGTGGATCAACAGTGCCCGGAGTGCCGCCCATTTGGCTCTGTTTCCTCAACTCAGTTACCCCACGTTCTATGGTTCTCATACCTAAGCGCAGATTAGACGTATTCCCCTTGGCAGTGTCTCCATACATCGTGGCTCTCCGACTTCAGCACCAGGAGTTCACCTTGCTGTTAATAGCCCCTTACGTGGCTTCATCAGTACCTCTTGACTTTACGTTGTCCGGTATTGAAGACGTTCTTCAGCGCCACCGAGTACCGAACTTGCTGCTGGCAGGCGATTTTAATGCGAGGAATCCTCTTTGGGGTGGCACCGTTCTAAACTCTCGTGGCATTCAACTTGCTCATCTCATTCATGAGGCGCAACTCCGAATATTAAATGACCCCATATTCATAGCCACATTTCACATTGCACATTCAGAGTCTAGGATTGATCTTACCCTCGTTTCCGGAACAATCTGGGATGGCAACCCCTTGTGGGAAGTTCGAGACACACCAAGTCTATCTGACCATAAATATGTGGTATTTGGTCCCAGTATGGTGCAATTATCGCAGAAAAAACACTTAAGCAAGGCCGCATTACAACATATGGTTGAAGAATCAGCAAGTGAATACTGGATTGAAGGTTTCACTCATCAAGCTATTGCTACACCAAGCTCCCTCAACTCGTCAGTGGACAGATTTTACTCTAAGCTGGACTGTTTCAAAAGAAAGTTTGAGCGGCTTCCGAAGCAGAACAAGGGAAACATGTGGTGGAGTGACGCCATTGCGAGAGAAAGATCAGCCGTGCGAGTGTTGCGCCGCCGGTACCAGCAGTGTCTTGACCCCTTTTTACGAGCGAATTACAAATTCATTTACTATCGGTGACTTGCTGCGTACAGGGAAAATGTTCAGCTTGCAAAGGACAAGGCTGTGCGACAGGCATGCTCGAGAGCGTCCGGCAAGAAACTTTTGCGACCACCTTTTAATGTGGCGTTTCACCAGCTTAGACCGCCCTCTGTTTTACCTTCACTACATGTGACGGACGACACTTTGACAACATCCACAATACAGTCGGCGGATCTGCCTATGCGGACTCACTTTCCAGTTGATGAACGTGATGATACCCTGGCCCACATGGCAATTGGAACCATAGTGGCTTGAACTCCATACCACACGGAAGAACAAGATGATGCATTCAAGCTAGAAGAACTGCAATTGGCCTCTCGAAATACAAATGCTAATGCAGCGCCAGGTCTTGATGGTGTCACAACTCCCATGGTTCGTCTTTTCGTTCATCATATTCCTAATTTTTTACTGTGTCTTTTCAACTCTTGTCTTGCGAATGGTCACTCTCCCCCCCCCCCCCCCCCCGAAACAAGCACGTGTCACCTTTCTGTTAAAATCAGGGCGCTCACCTACTACACCTTCGTACCGGACAATATGCATGACATCTATGATTGGCAAGCTTTTGGAAAGAATGTTAAATGGCCGCTTACATTATTTCGTACAACGATCTCGCTTACTTCATCCACAGCAATATGGTTTCACTGCCCGTCAAAGCACGACATCTGCCTTATTTGCTTTACGCAAACGTGTGCAGCTGTATAAAGACAGTGGGGGACTTTCACTCGTAATCTCACAGACTTTAGAGGTGCATTTCATAGCATCTGGCATCCCCGATTATTACATTTATTCCGATCTCATCATTTCCCCCCAACACATAGCATTTCCTGGAATCGTTTCTAAAGGGTCGCACCGTCTGCTTTGACACATTTTCCGGAAACACTACCCATGCCACTTCAAAAGGCTCTCCTCAGGGCTCTCCTATCAGCCCACTTTTGTGGAACGCATATGTGTATGATATTCTTTGCCTGCCCATGCCTCAAGATGCATACATCCAGAATAAGCGGATGACACCGTGATCATTATTCATGGTCGTACGCGTCGACAATTGGAGGTGACTGCTAACGTAGCCCTAACTAGGATAACTGCTTGGGCTGGAGCCGCAAAATAAAGTTTAACCCCGCTACATGCTCCTGCCTCCTTGTATCCAAGTGTGACCGCGGGGCTATTAGGAAACCAACCATCAAGCTAAACGCCGCAGTTATCAAGCAGGTGACGGAAATGAAACTCCTCGCAGTGATTTTCGACCATCACCTCACATTCGTGGCGCACACAAACCATTTGAAATTCATAGTTGAAAAGATGGCAGTTTCGCTCACAAGATTTGCCCGCAGGCATACCGTAGTCAGTCGAGCTCATCTCCGTCAGTTACATCACCTTGTGGTTTTTCCAGCAGTCTCATTCGCAGCGCCGGCATGGTGGCACATCAACCAACACCATCTACTGAAAGCCCGGGTACCCTCGCTGCTAAGATCTTCATTATTCGCCGTCAGCGGGGCGTATACTACCACACGGACCGCGGCCCTCGAAGTCCTTGCCGATGCGCTTCCGCTTCACATCAACCTAGACATCACAGTGTGCATGTTTCTCTTGTTTCATCACCAGTAACCAGTGACCTGCAACATGGCATCGTTCGATCCTTCTGATGTGGACCTGCCCATCAAGGTCGACACACACCCTGCGCGACGTCTTCGTGTCCGTTACGACCGTCTCACCTGAACGGAAGCAAACCGCAGGCTGCACTTCTCCACTCTGCACGCCTTCACAGACGGATCACACACGTCGACTGCATCAGGAGCAGCCTTCGTTATTTTGAATAGGGCAGACCATGTGTATGCGGTGAGGAAGTTCCCGCTGGCGTGTCCAACCACCTCGTTTGATGCCGAGGTGATTGCCATGCAACACCTCGTACTGTTTCTCTTGAACAACAGACCTTCCTGACCCGTCAGTATCTATTCAGAGAGTCTTTCGCTTTTATTGGCTCTCAATAACCCCTTTAATCACTCCGCTACCATTCATCGCCTAAAAGAGAATATTGCCCTGCTCTCAAATTTACTGCCTGTATCTATATACCACGTGCCAGCTTACTCTGGTGTGTGGTTGAATGAGCTTGCGGATACTGTCGCCCGCAGTGCTGCCACAAGAGGAGAGGAGGTTCGTGGAAGTTGGTCGAGAACCAGTGTGCGTTCTTTGCTGATGTAGGTCGGTCGCTTGGTATGGCAGGAGACGTGGAGTACTAAGAACTGCGCCACTCTATTATATCGATAGACCCCCAGTGTATTGGACCTTCCTTCCTATTTTCCTTCTTCCAAGAAGCTAGCTCACCTGATAACTGGACACAGTCGATTTCCTCATTACTTTCACTGTCTCAAACTCACGCCAAACTGTCAGTGCTTCTGCGGTGCGCCTGCCACTTCGGTTGTGTACTATTTAACAGAATACCCGAAAACGGCCAGCTATATTCAGAGACTTCCTCAGCTGTCGAGTTCACCGTTACAGCCACCACAGCTTCGTCTCCTTTTGGACAGTTCAACACCCATGAAGATTCTCATGGACCTCACCGATTTTATTTCCCGATCTATGCCCGAAATATGACGCTTACGTGTGTTCAGTGACTTTTTTTATTTTCTCGGTGTTTCTTTTATACCTTCACCCCCGCTTGCCGCCTTTTTAGATGAACTAACACCTAGATACGTGCCACCCATGGACTGCACCTCCGCGATATTGTGGGCCCAAGGTCCTTGTGCTAAAGCGTGTGACCTGGTGTATGTGAGTGTTGATAATGCCGCGTCAGCTCTGACTCGGGCTTTCTTTGAGGGTGCTGCACACACTTGAGAGTGGACCTGCTGCATTGTGCGGTGTTTTGTGCCGAACTGACTTGAGAACGTTCTTCCCTATGCTTCGTTTGATGCTCCTTCGCGCTTAGTTATCCTTTTAAACATTGCTTGGACGTCCTGCTGTTACGTAAGTCGGGGAATTTTTTTAATTATCAAATTGTTTTTTCTTAAAAATGTTTGTTTGGCTTTTTGCCCTAGTCATTTTATATTGGATTTAAACCTGCCATAGCCTAGCTTGAGCAGGTCTCGTTCCCCAAAGTTTTTTCTTTTTCTTGTAACGGGGAAGGGAGGGAACATAGAATTGGAATTAAAATTGGCTATATAGTAAGTTTCCTAGAAGGCCGTGCAAGGAAACCTTAATTCGTACTTAAAAAATAAATATGGGGCTGTTTTTCTGCACGTTATTCTACCTGCAGAAGCGAAGCAGCATTTTGCTAAATCCAGATTAAGGGCACAAGCCGATACCAGACTGAGCGTGAAATTATAGAAGCGAACTAGGATAAGGGCTGAAGATTGTCGGCACGAATGTCTAGGAAAGAGCTGAAAACTTTTTGGCTAGAGCTTTTAAGAGAACGTGCTGAATTAACAATCGAAATTGAAGAAAAGAAGCTGCGCAAACTTGGTAGATTTTCAAACAATGGGCAGTTCACCTTTCCGAAGGACAAGTCCTCTTTAAGAAATTATCCATTAAACTCCATTCTGGCACAAAATCAATATAAACATCTTCACTTGTCTATTGTCTTTTAAAGGAAAAAAACAGCAGTAGGATGAAAGACATAAGCGCCCGAAGAATGTTTCGTCCAAAAAGCATGCACAGAAATTCATTGTATATTTATGAACATAAAGATATTCGTTGCTAAATTCCCCTTAAAATCGTTTACCCGGTCATTACTCTTCTGCTTTAAACACTAAAAAGTATTAAGAAAATTTAGCATGTGGGGATATTTATTTGTCTTCAGCACACAATTTAAACAGTGACAGTTTTTAAGGACGCACACTCTACAAATTATTAATAGCACGGGAGCGACGACCAGTCCCGATGTCAGCGGCTTTTATTTATTTGTTTATTTGTGTTACCATCAGGGCTGGAGGGCGTTACAGAGGGGAGTGCGAAATACACAATAATACAGATAAAGGCAGCAAAACCACAATAAACAAACAGATTGGTTATGCCTGAACGAAGCAACCTCATTGCCGATTTCAGCTACGGACCGAGGCAGGCGATTCCAAGTTGTACAAGTTCTGGGGACAAACGAATCCTGAAACAGGTTTTTGCGACCCGAGGGAACGTGAACGTTGTGCTGATGGTCGATCCGGGACGACATGTAAGATGGACTGGACAATATTCTGCTTTTGGGGATGGGAATACAATGATAAATCTTGTGGAACACGCATAAAGGAAACACTTTTCCGCGATGTTCAAGAAGAGGGAATGATAGGCTTGCTTTCATAGATGTAACACTGGATGTGCGGTGATAATTTGAAAATATAAAACGCGATGCTCGATTCTGAACGCTTTCTCACCCAGAACAGAGGGACGCCGTGTTCGGAAGCCAAACAGTGACCGCATACGCTAGTTTTGCACGACCTAATGTCTAATAGAGAAGCAATTTTATTAGCCTGATAAAAGTTTCTTCGGAGATACCCTAATGTACGATTGGCGTTGTTAACAACATATCTGATGTGAGTTTTCCAGGACAATGTAGATGGTATGTGCACGCCTAGGTATTTATAGGCCGGGACATCTTCAAAAGATGTATTGTTAATAGAGTAAGATAACGCTTGGGTCTTACTTCGAGAAACGCGTGTGCTTTTGCACTTAATAATATTCAGTTTCAGGTGCCACACCTCGCACCACTGCAAAACACGGTCAACATCGGACTGAAGTGCTATACCGTCAAAATCACGGGAAATTTTCCTATGGAGCGCCTATAACAACCGCGGATCGTCGGAAAATTATATGGTGCAGCGCCGAGAGGTAGTGCGCCACGGACGACCAAGCCACCAAATCCTAAGTTCACTGAACCATCCCGGCCCGGTCTTATCAATGTAAAAGTTGATGACGTCCCGGTTCAACGATTAGTTGACACAAATGCGCACATATATCTGTAACGATTTCAAGACTTCGCAATAAAATAAAGAAACTTAGGATGCGAGCTCCACCTCGCCTGGTGCGCATGTACACTGCACGCGTAACAATTGATGGTCGTCCCATTTCAGTTTTGTTCCATGTGCTGCCGGAATGTCCCCGTGACCTCATACTGGGCCTGGAATTTTTGGGAGAACACGCTGCAATCATTGACTGTGCCTCATGCTTGACACGCCTTGAACTAAAACTGTCGACGAGAGCTACAATGGTCGCCAATATGCCCTGTCGTCTCTGCTCTACAAAATTGGTTAACGCCACGAGCTGCCACATGCGCCTCTTTGTCACCTTTCCCTCCAGTTGAAGACGCAGATTACATCAACTCGCGTATCATGGACATTTCGCTCTCGCGTGACGTGTCTCTTCCTCATACCGTCGTGACAGCTCAAAATAAACAAATCGGCATCTATGTTCTCAATGTCGGACACGTGCCCAAAATTCTCCCAACTGGAACGTCTCTTTACCTCTTTCGGCCTCCCCGCACGGGGCACCTTGAGTATTTATGGTGACGGTGTTGGCGACACCGCGGACCCCGAGCCCCCAACATAAACTGTAGCCTACCGTGGTGATGTGTTTAAAGGTGAAGGGTAGAAGCCTCAAACGGTGGCCGTCGGAGCCCAGGTCAAGCTCTGGCGGATGGGCTCCCTGTCTGTTTACCAGTCAGGGAGCTCCGGGACCTCTCAGGCTATCAGGGTAAGGTTTTAGAAGAAAGTACCGCCGTCCCCTGCTTTTTTTCTATGCTGTATGAAAAATTCAACCCCCCCCCCCCAAACGTGATCGGTCCCTGAAAAGGGGCCGCACCGAAGTATCTTTCCCTCCACTTCCAAGCATGAGCTTCCCAAAGCCAGACAAATACTCTCGTTTCCTTGTTATCGAATCTCTAGACGCAGCCCGCCCTCTTGCTTCACAATCAGTATTTTTGATTACAAAATACCTTGATGGAATAATTGGGAAAACCTACAATACCAAAAAACAACGCACAGGCGAAGTGCTCGTCGAGCTAAAAAACCAGCAGCAGGCAACCACACTTCTTGGTCAGACGAAAATGGTCGATCAGGACATCAGGGTCACACCCCACCGCAGCCTGAATAGCTCGCAGGGTGTGATATCTGAGGCAGATATTCTTAACGAGACAGATGCCGACATTCTTGAAGGTCTAAAGGATCAGGGTGTCACAGCCGTGCGGCGCATCACGATGCGTAGAGATGATAAGATAATCCCCACGATACATATTATCCTGACCTTCAACTGCTTTTCACTTCCTGACCATATCAACGCAGGGTTCATCCGATGTTCCATTCGTCCTTACATTCCGAACCCGCGCCGCTGCTTGAAGTGCCAGCGGTTCGGGCACGGAACCAACTCCTGCCGTGGTCGTCTGACCTGCGCAAAGTGCGCTCAGCATGACCATCCATCTGATAATTGTCCATAGTCAACCCTCACCTGCGCCATCTGCCAGGGACCCCATGCTGCCTACTCTCGAACGTGCGAGACGTTTAAGCAGGAAAAGGCGATCATTAATGTGAAGGTAACTGAGAACATCACCTTCCGAGAGGCGCGAAGGAGGTTCGCCTCTTTCCGCCTGGGGAGGTACGCCGACGCGGCTCGCCGGGGGGCGGAGCGGCGTCTGGTGTCCACAGGGACGCAGTTCAGCGAGTCTGACCTGGTCCCTCCGCTACCCCCCCTGGAGTGCCTCAGGCAGCCCAATCCGTCGCCACGCAGCTTGCTGAGGCAGCAGCGGTTGTGGTGACAACCTCTTCCGGCGGGACCGGTGCCGATCCCGCCTCTGTCTCCCCATCCTCCAGTGCGTTGGAGGGTACCGAGGTGATGGACACCACGGGCCCCGCACCGGTTCCCAACGCCACCGCACCGCCCGTGCCACCTCTGGCGCCCCGGACGCCCTCGGCGGTGGCGGCTCAAACGAAGGGCTCCCGAGGGGGGGGGGGGGCAAGTCCGGGGGGCCCAGTCCGTCTGGCACCCCTCAGACATCCGACGAAGAGATGGATGTCGGGCCGTTCCTGCCTGCAACGCAGCGCAAGGAACGCGTCCCGACGCCAAATCCTCCCGACAAGCCAAAAAAGACGAGTCACAGCCCCGAAAGACGACACATAAACAACACAATCCAGTAGCTCCGAACACTTCCTAATGGAAAGAGAGAACATATTACAATGAAACTGCAGAGGCCTTCTGAATAATCTTGACGACATGTATGAGATTCTGCATAGCAATCACCAAGTGTAATGTGTGTTCAGGAAACACATTTGAATTCTAAACACACAAATTTCCTGAATAGTTACCTGGTATACAGGAAAGACAGGGATGGCTGCACACACTCTTCTGGCGGTGTGGCCATAATCGTCCGGAAATCCTTAGCATGCCACCCTGTCACTTTAAACACTATCCTTGAGGCTGTAGCAATACGCTTAATAATATTTAATAGGTTGATAACGGTATGCTCAATATACATTCCTCCTGATGTTACACTTTTGAGCTCTGACTTCGAGGCGTTGGTTGACCAGCTGCCCAAACCATACATTCTAACAGGCGACCTTAATGCTCACAATCCTCTTTGGGGCTCTTCTCGTACGGATGCCCGAGGTCGCCTGATAGACAGGTTTCTTACATCCTCTGGAGCATGCCTTTTCAACAATAAACAGCCTACATATCATAACATAGGTCACAACACATACTCACATCTTGACCTGGCTATTGGATCTGCAATTCTCTTTCCATGTCTTCAGTGGGGTGTGGGCACGGCCCCATATGGTAGTGACCATTTCCCCACTTCATTAACGTATATAGGTACAGGCTAGAGCAGTCCATCTTCCCATAAAAGGTTTAATGAAGCAAGAGCTAACTGGAATACATTTACAGAGACATCCAATCTGCACCACACATTCATAGGACACCAACACGTTGAAGAAGTTTCCCAACTGCTCACGGCGCACATCCTCGACGCCGCCGAAAAGTCCATTCCCCACGCCTCTGGTGCCCCGCGCAACCAGCGGAGGCCGTGGTGGAATGAGGACTGCAGGCGGGCGCGAGAGGCCCAGAACAAGGCGTGGAGTGTCCTTCGTCGGTACCCCACGTCGGGTAACCTCATTTTGTTCAAACGGGCCAAGGCGTTAGGAAAACGTGTGCGTCGTGAGGCAAAACGAGAGAGTTGGCGTTCCTTCATAACATCAATAAACTCCTACACAGACACACGGAGAGTATGGACAAGAATACGCAAACTCAAAGGACAACTAACACACAGCCTGCCTCTGGTGAGCACTACAGGGGACACACTCGAAGACCAAGCTGACACACTCGCACAACACTTCCAACGGATTTCTAGTTCAGCACAATATTGCCGCGAACCATACATTGGGTTTGTTTATTTGTGTTTTGCTTTTACCGCCCGGCTGCGCCGGTCTGTGTTATCTCTGCGCCAAGGGAAGCGCGTGTTCCATTCTCTCTTTCTGTGCCGCATGTGTTATCTGTTGTGATAGGGAGAGCATTCCGATCTAACGTGAACAGCCCAGAATAATCTTCGTGGATCTACTATGTTCTCGATGTGAATCGACGTTTCGAGAACCACGCGCGCCAAAAGATAAAAAGCCTGCAGTGCGAAACGCCGGGGCATTCGATTCGACGACACTCGCCTGTGCAAGTCACTTTGTTGACCGCTGCTTCGCCGCCTCGGTATTCTTTTGAGTGGTTAGGGGAGCACAAGTTCGCTCCAATAAACGTGTTTCTCATTCAACACCACTGCATCGTCCTTGTCTTCGTGACATCTGGTGGAGGTGCTGGGTACGCACCCTTTATGCCCACTACAACCTCGAAAAGCCGCCAAGCCAGTCCAACAAGAGCCAGCCCCCGCCTGCAAGATTTACCGCCCGAGTTCGGTCTTCTGCCAGAAGGGCCCAAGAGAAGGAACGCTGACACCAACACCATGGTGCAAGAAACAACGTCGCCAATCATCCTGCAGCAGCCCCGAGAACCGCCATCGTTCCGGGGAGCCCCCGCTGAAGACCCCGAAGAATGGTTGGAGAAGTTGGAGCGCGTCCGCATCTTCAACAGGTGGGACGACGAAGAAACTTTCCGGCATGTCTTCTTTTACTTAGAAGATGCTGCCCGAACTTGGTTCGAGAACCATGAGAGCTCTTTGACCGACTGGACTCAATTCAAGAGGGAGTTCCTTGAGACCTTCACTACCGTGGTGAGAAAAGAGCGAGCTGCGCTTTTGCTTGAAACTCGAACGCAGCACCCCAACGAAGGAGTCGTGATTTTCATTGAGGAGATGAAGCGACTTTTTCGTCGTGCGGACCCTGAAATGACCGAGGAAAAGAAGCTCAGGTTTCTAATACGAGGAGTGAAGCAAGAGCTTTTTGCTTGTCTAGTCCGTAACCCTCCGAAGACAGAGGCCGAATTCGCGTCTGAGGCGGCCGCGATGGAGAAGACGCTATAAATTCGAACCAGGCAGTACGACCGCCCTGTCAACGCGCTGTTCTCGGAGACCATCGGTGCTGCAAATGGAAGCTCCGATACATTGCGAGACACCATCCGAGCAGTGGTCAGGTGAGAGCTTCGGAAGCTTTTTCCAACGACACCGCAACCTCAAGTGGCTTCCCTGACCGACGTAATCCGAGAAGAAGTCCAAAACGCACTGGGACCTTCTACGCCGTCGGAAGCACCCCGCGAACCACAAGCCATGACCTACTCCTCGGCTGTTCGTCAACCCCGCCCTGCTCCAACCCGTCGTCAAGAGGCTGAGCCATACCGCCGTCCAACGCCGCCCGCCCGACGCCCTGTAGACCAATACCAGACGCCAAGGAAGACCGACGTGTGGCGAACGCCCGATAATCGCCCGCTGTGCTACCACTGCGGAGAGGCCGACCACATCTACCGTCGCTGTCCCTACAAGAGGCTCAGTTTGCGAGGGTTCTCCGTCGACGCCCCACGCCCCCGATACGGCCAGCGCCCTGCTGAGATCGAAGAATACCTCTCCAACACCAACCGAGGACCAGCCCGCTTCAACCGTTCACCGTCGCCCTACCCGTCTCAGTCACCAAACCGCCGCAGCACTGCTGAATTCTCACGTGGAACGTCCCCCAGCACACGCGGGGGAAACTAAAAGCAGCAACTTCGGGAGGTAAAGTTGCACAACGGCGGAAAAATGAAAACCCTCCAACGACGCAGCGACTCGCTGAAGACCATCATTCACGACATGCCCTCATCTCGACGACCCGACCTAGCCCTAACGAGACTCCTGAACACGACGACAGCTACACGGCGCGACGCGTACCCGACCTGACCAAGACGCCCGTTGAAAAGACGACGACAACGACGATGCACAGTGCCCGACCATCAACACGTACAAGCAGAGATACGACGCCCGACGAACCCGCAACTCGAGGACGACTGCATCTGACGTCAAGGAGTCCATCGACGGCTTTGACGTAGTCGCCCTCGTAGACACGGGAGCTGACTATTCGGTAATGAGCGGACCATTTGCGTCTAAACTGAAGAAAGTTATGACCAGATGGGACGGTCCGCACATACGCACAGCAGGAGGCCACCTCGTGACGCCAAGTGGAACGTGCACATCGCGCATCACCATAGACGGCACAACGTACCCTGCGGCGTTCGTCGTTCTGCCTAACTGCTCCCGCGACGTGATTCTCGGAATGGACTTTTTGACGGACAACGGCGCAATAATTGATCTGCAGACCAAGTCGATAACATTTTCCTCCAATCACTCCACGACGCCGCAGCCGAACCCCGATCACCGTGCTGCTGTCAGGATCGCCGACGATCACATCACCCTGCCACCCCGCGCAAGCTTGATGATCGCCGTCTACTGTGAGGATGCTGCTTCTGACATCGACGCTATCGTAGAGAGTGATCGAAGGTTGCTTCTCGACCGCGGTGTCTCCGTCGCAAGAGGCATTGCGCACTTTAAGCAACGCCAATCTCACGTTTTGGTCACTAATTTCACCGAAGAGTAGCAGCATTTAAACAAGGGAGCTGCAATTGCGTTCCTCGAAGAAATGCAAGGAACAAGTGATGTGATCGCAGTCGCCGACTTTGAACGCACACCCGTAGAAACATTCAAGCTCCCGCAGCCATTCGACGTGAATCCGGCGATACCGCAAGAACTACGGAAAAAAGTATTGGCTTTGCTGCGTCGCTATAGCGAATGTTTTTCGTCGAGCGCAAAACTACGTCAGACCCCTCTAGCGAAGCACCGAATAATAACCGAAGATGGAGCCCGACCTACCCGACAGTCACCGTACCGCGTCTCTTCACACGAACGGGAAGCCATCCGGACTCAAGTCGACGACATGCTGAGCGATGACATTATACAGCCATCGAAAAGCCCCTGGGCTGCGCCCGTCGTACTCGTAAAGAAAAAAGACAGCACATTAAGGTTTTGCGTTGACTACCGGCGACTGAACAAAATCACGAAAAAGGACGTGTACCCCCTCCCCCCAATCGACGACGCCCTCGACCACCTCTGCCACGCGAAGTACTTCTCATCGATGGACCTCAAGACCGGCTACTGGCAAATTGAAGTGGACGAGAGAGACCGAGAGAAGACTGCATTTATAACCCCAGACGGCCTATACGAGTTCAAGGTGATGCCGTTTGGGCTGTGCACTTCACCAGCGACGTTTCAAAGAGTCATGGACACTGTGCTAGCTGGCCTTAAGTGGCACACCTGCCTCGTATACCTCGACGACGTAGTGGTATTCGCTCGGACTTTCGACGAACACCTTGCAAGGTTGGAGTCTGTACTCAAGGCCATTCGTACGTCGGGGTTGACGCTGAAGCCTGAAAAGTGCCGTTTCGCATACGGGGAACTCAAGTTCTTGGGCCACGTTGTCAACGCCGCGGGAGTCCTACCTGACCCGGCAAAAACTTCAGCCATTGCGAACTTCCCAAGGCCAAAAGACAAGAAGGACGTGCGGAGATTTCTCGGGCTGGGCGCATACTGCCGGCGATTCGTCGCAAACTTCGCACGCATTGCAGAGCCACTCACGCGCTTGACGAAAGATAGCACCCCTTTCAGCTGGGAAAACGACCAAGAAAAAGCATTCGGCGAGCTGCAAAAACGCCTGCAAACCCCGCCCGTGCTCGCTCATTTCGACGGAAATGCCGAAACGGAAATGCATACGGACGCCAGTGATATAGGCTTGGGTGCCGTCCTTGTCCAAAAGCAAAGCGGCTGCGAAAGGGTAATCGCCTATGCTAGCCGTGGTCTGTCGAAGGAGGAGAAAAACTATTCTGCCTCTGAGAAAGAGTGCCTGGCTATTATATGGGCAATTTCAAAATTTCGCCCATACGTGTATGGAAGGCCATTCAAGGTTGTAACAGACCACCATGCGCTGTGTTGGCTCGCCAATTTGAAGGACCCCTCTGGCCGTCTTTGGCGGTGGAGCTTGCGCCTGCAGGAGTTCGACGTTACAGTCGTTTATAAATCCGGCAGGAAACACTCCGACGCCGACTGCCTGTCCCGCGCCCCCGTCGACCCACCACCACAAGACTCTGATGAAGGCAGCGCGTTCTTCGGGATCGTGACGGAGAGCGACCTAGCCGCCCAGCAGCGTGCCGACCCCGACTTACGCGTCATAATCGAGTACCTCGAGGAATGCAACGTTGCCGTTCCTAGGACCTTCAAACGCAGTTTACCAGCATTCAGCCTGAGAAACTCCGTCCTTGTGAAGAAGAATTTCAGCCCCGGCACAAGAGCGAATTACCTTCTCGTCATCCCCGCGGACCTTCGTGACGAAATTTTGGAAGCGTGCCACGACGACCCGTCTTACGGACATCTGGGCCCAGCCCGCACTATTGGAAAAATCAAGGCGAGGTACTACTGGCCCGGCCTTACCTCTGACGTTACCCACTACGTCCGGAGCTGCCGTGACTGCCAGCGACGAAAAACGCCGCCGACAAGACCCGCCGGACTTCTGCAGCCGATCGCCGTCCCATCGAGACCATTTCAACAGATTGGAATGGACCTTTTAGGCCCGTTCCCTACGTCACGATCGCAGAAAAAGTGGATTGTCGTAGCGACAGACTACATGACGCGCTACGTAGAGACCGCCGCTCTTCCGAGGGGGACTGCACAAGAAGTGGCGAAGTTCTTTATAAGCCAAGTTGTGCTGCGACATGAAGCCCCGGAAGTCGTAATCACAGACCGCGGAACGGCATTTACTGCGGAGCTGATGCAAGGAGTATTACGCTACAGCAACACGGATCACCGAAGAACGACGGCGTACCACCCCCAAACGAACGGACTAACAGAACGTCTGAACAAGACAATCGCAGATATGCTGTCAATGTACGTTGACGTTGAACATAAGACTTGGGACGAAGTGCTCCCGTATGTCACGTTTGCGTACAACACGGCTATCCAGGAGACGACACAGCTGACGCCGTTCCAGCTTGTCTACGGTAGAAGGCCGACAACGATGCTCGACGCCATGCTTCCGCACGTAGAAGACGACGACCTCAACGCCGACGTCCACGGATATCCTCAACGTGCGGAGGAGCCCCGCCAGCTCGCTCGAGTTCGTATAACGGACCAGCAGCTGGTGGATGCGGGCCGCTACAACCTCCGACGCCGAGACGCCGAGTACCAACTAGGGGATCGTGTGTGGGTTTGGACTCCCATCCGATGACGCGGACTCAGTGAGAAGCTCCTGCGACGGTATTTCGGACCCTACCAGATTCTACGACGTGTTGGCCAACTTACCTACGAAGTGATCCCCGATGGTGACTCCGGCACATCACGACGACGCACGCGGCCTGAAGTCGCCCACGTGGTTCGCTTAAAACCTTTCTACGGACGATGACCAACTTTTATTTTCATTTGTTCGGACTGTCGCTTATGTTAGCATCGGGTCGATGCACTCTTAGAGGGGGGGGGGTAATGCCGCGAACCATACATTGGGTTTGTTTATTTGTGTTTTGCTTTTATCGCCCGGCTGCGCCGGTCTGTGTTATCTCTGCGCCAAGGTAAGCGCGTGTTCCATTCTTTCTTTCTGTGCCACATGTGTTATCTGTTGTGATACGGAGAGCATTCCGATCTAACGTGAACAGCCCAGAATAATCTTCTTGGATCTACTATGTTCCCGATGCGAATCGACGTTTCGAGAACCACGCGCGCCAAAAGATAAAAAGCCTGCAGTGCGGACGCCGGGGCATTCGATTCGACGACACTCGCCTGTGCAAGTCACTTTGTTGACCGCTGCTTCGCCGCCTCTGTATTCTTTTGAGTTGTTAGGGGAGCACAAGTTCGCTCCAATAAACGTGTTTCTCATTCAACACCACTGCATCGTCCTTGTCTTCGTGACAATATACAAACACTTTCATGAAACACAAACAAATGGCCCAAAAGAAGCCTCTACATGACAATGACAGGTCAGCCGCTTCTTATAACTCTGAGTTCACACTTCATGAGCTGAGGGGTGCTCTCAGCACGTGTAAACCCTCCGCTCCAGGCCCAGACAACATTACATATACAATGATACAGAACTTACACACAGACACTCTTGTAACACTTCTTCACCTTTTCAGCAAGATATGTCTTTCGGGGCACATTCCAAAGTCTGGAGGGATGCCATAGTTGTAGCATTTTTGAAAGAAGGGAAGGACCCTTCTTCTCCCGCTAGCTATCGACCCATTGCCCTGACCAAGTGCCTGTGCAAGCTTCTCGAGAAGATGATAAACCGGAGGCTTGTGTACTTTTTGGAGTACAACGGTCTTCTTGAGAGCTGCCAGGCAGGCTTCAGGGCAGGGAGATCCACAAACGATCACCTTGTGGCACTAGAGTCATACATTAGGATGCCTTCATTCACAAACAATTATGTCTTACGGTGTTTTTTGACATAGAGAAGGCCTATGACACCGCATGGCGTTATGGCATACTTACTGACCTTAAGTCGTTCGGTGTCTCTGGTAACATGTTAAATACCGTTATTAGTTATTTGTCAGAGAGAACCTTTCGCGTCAGAGTTGCTTCTGCAGTGTCAAAGGTACACGTGCAGGAAAATGGTGTGCCGCAAGGTGGAGTTCTAAGCTGCACTCTCTTCATAGTAAAGATGAACTCCCTTGGGAAGGCACTGCCACCTACAATTTCTTACTCTTGTATGTAGATGACGTGCAGATATCGTTTAAATCTTGTAATATGTCAATATGCGAACGTCAAGTCCAGCTCGGCGTCAACAAACTTGCCAGCTAGGCAGACAAGACTGGTTTTAAATTGAATCCTGCAAAAAGCTCCTGCGTTCTGTTCTCTAGGAAGCGCGGGATTCTTCCAGACCCAGATCCTTCCAGACCCAGATCCTTCCATTACACTTAATGGCGTGTCGCTTCCTGTGAACAAGGAGCACTAGTTTTTAGGTGTTGTGTTTGACCAGAAACTCACATTCATTCCACACATCAAGAAACTTAAACATAAATGTCTTAAAACAATGAATACCTTGAAGATTTTCTCCCACAATTCGTATGGTTCCGACAAAGAACTCCTACTACGGCTCTATACTGCTTTGGTTGGGTCTCGTTTGGACTATGGCAGTGTGGTATATGGGTCGGGGAGTAAAACAGCATTGCGAATGCTTGACCCAGTACTACACTTGGGGATACGGCTTGCGTCGGGTTCTTTTCGCACTAGCCCTGTCGAGAGTCTATATGTTGAATGTAATAAGTGGAGCCTTGAGAACCAGCGAACGTACTTGGACTTACTTTATGCTTTTAAAATTTCATCTCAGAATAACCACCCTTTTTATCCTGTCCTTAACGATACATCCACATCTGTGCTGTTTGTAAATCGCCCGTCCGTTACTCCGCCTTTTTCACTTCGAGCGAGAGAGCGAGCCTCGAATCTGAGTGCTTCGTTTTTAGACGTGTACAGGTCATCCTCTTTAAACATTTTACCGCCTTGGCAAGTTCGCCCTGTTGCCTGTGACCTTTCTTTTATAAAGCTTGACAAAAATCGGGTACCGCAAGCTGCAATACTGCAGCACTTTCTTTCTTTGCAGTTCAAATACCCACGTGCTGAATTCTACAGTGACGCTTCTAAAACCTCCACTATGGTGTCATGCGCTGCTCATGGTCCGAATTTCAATGCAGCCAGAACCATGAGCGTGCAAACAATTTTTTCAGCAGAAGCGTACGGAATTTTACTGATTGTACGACATACCCTTGAAAATCAAATTCCCAATTTTATCATCTACACAGATTCTTTGAGTGTTGTTCGCACATTGTCATCGCATACACCCCCCAAAAATCACATAGTTAATCTTTTATTCAACACTATCATATCGGTGTATGCGGAGAAGCATCGGCTGCTCCTCTGCTGGGTCCCAGGACACGCTGGGATCGCTGGGAACGAGTTGGCAGACGAGAGGGCCGGTGCTGCTGCACTCAGGAACACTGTAGACACAACAAGCGTACCATATACAGACCTCAAGCCACACATAAGACAACATCTGGGCAGAACATGGCAAACACACTGAAACGAACAGACAGACAACAAACTACATGTAATAAAGCCACACTTTGGACGGTGCACAGCTGACTCACACAACAGAAACACAGAAGTCGCTTTGGCTAGGCTACGGATGGGGCACACGCATGCAACTCACTCGTATCTGCTGACGGGATGTCCTAGACCCCAGTGCGGCAGGTGCGAAGAGGCCCTATCCGTAGTGCACATACTAATAACATGCAAGGCACTTCACACCGCACGACGCAAACACTTTCCAGAAATCTACAGACAACAAATCCCACTCCACCCATCGAACTTCTTAGGCGATTAACCAATGTTTACTATAAAACGTGTTTTTAATTATCTATCAGAAGTTAAATTTCTGAATCTCATATCGTATCATGCATAATCACAACCTGGCCCTCTACACCAGCCATTCTTATTGTCTTTGTTTTTACTTCTGGTGCTATTGACTTCTAGTATTGCCTTTGATATGTGGTAGCTAACCATCTTTTTTTTGGCGCACTTTGCCCCAGTTGGTCTTGCGCAATGAAAATGCAACCATCATCATCATCATCTTTCGACCTTGAAAGGCTCCGATATCTTCAGTTGGCCTGCATCCGTGTCCCCGTCATCTTCGCATGGTCCATGCCCTCCTGGTTTTCCTGAAGTCCCTTTCGACCTTATGACCGCCACAGGTCGCACGTCTGCACAAGCGGAAGAACTTTGCCGCGTGTTGACCAGTTATCGCGACATTTTCGATCTCGCCAACCGTCCCTTAGGCCAGACCAATCTATTGAGACACAGCATTAACACCGGCGACGCAACCCCTATCCGTCGACCCCCGTACCGTGTGTCTGTAAGTGAACGCCGAGTGATTCAAGAGGAAGTTAAAAAATGCTCGCTAAGCACATTGTCGAGCCTTTGTTTAGGCCATGGGTGTCGCCCAAGTCTTAGTGAAGAAAAAGCTTGATAACACATGGAGATTCTGTCTGCATTATCTGCACCTGAATAAGATAACCAAAAAACACGTTTACCGGTTTCCCCGCGTCCATAATGCCCTCCTATCTCTGCTCGGCCCTTCAACCATTGAAAGTGCCGTCCGAACCATTTTTTCCGAATTGGCCTCGACCTCTTGGGTTCACTCCGACGTAGACCGCTGGTAACACGGGGGTGGCGGTGAGTTGCGGGTCGCTTATGCGACCCGGTATGCTATAACCAGTGCTCTCCGCCCGTGCTTGACTAAACATAAATTGGCCCCCGCTTACCATCCCATTGTGTCGTTGCTCTGCCGTACGTAACCTTCGCGTAAAATTCCTCTTACGGGTAAAACGGGTGATTCCCCGTTTTAACTGCCACACGGTCGACACAGATTCAGCTATTGGACACTTCTGTTACCCCTGGATCAAGCCGCCTAGAATATACCCGCGGAGTCACAATCAAGGCGGACGCAGCCGTCTTACGACATCCCAAGCCTCCAGCAAGCTTCGCTACGCTCAGCACCGCTCCACAGCCCAATTTCATCCAGGTACCCGCTTCCTTGTGTGGACACCTATGCTTCGTGTGGGCCTCTCAGTGAAACACCTTTCTCGCTATTCTGGCCATGCTTGAGTGGTGCGCAAGTCGCTCACGTGACTTACGAGTTATCACCAGTCCAGCCCTCGGCTGCACAGCCACAAACAGACATTGTGCACGTTTTCCGGCTCAAGCGATAGGTTTGCCACAGTCTAACTACTCAGTAAAGGACGTCAGGGCGGCCCCTCGTCCCGGGGGTAATGTTAGCCGTGGGTGATGTGAATGACGACGACGAAGATGAGGGACGATTTTGTGTTCGTGAAGGAAGACAAGCATCATGTCATATTCCGTCCCGCATTGCTTTAAACAAAAAATACTGAGAATAGTGTTAAAACAGTGTGTTCCCTTTGCTTTTATTCTGGTAACATTTCAATTAATGTGTTTTTCAGTAAAAAATTTGTCGAGTCAGAGCTAGTCCTGTCCTACTTCTTTTTGTCGTCCGTCTGTGGGCGCTGTAAATTTTTCATCATCAAATGTAAAGGCAGAGGCAGCGCCGCCAGGGCTCGGCCATTCTACTGCGTATCTTGTGCAAGGCGGCTTTGTTGCGTGGGAGCAGATGAGAGGTGTTCTGATACCGGACACGACGGCGCCTATGGCCTCGATAGTGAATTTAGAGAGCGGTTGGAATTCCTATGTGCGATTCCGAATGCAACAACGGTACAGAAGTTTGTAAGTGCTGAAGACAATGGACAAGCTGTTAAGGACACAAGGAGGGCCAATGGGTACCGCTATTTTGGTTGCGGCACCGAACCTGACCATGGGAGTGCTGGAAGCGCCGGCGCTAGCCTCCTTTTCTCCTCACCCGAAAGTATACTTCAGCTATGTCGATGATGGTTCTTGCGTCATTCAGAAAGACGCGGCGAACAGCTTGCTGGCCCACCTCAAGAGTATGAAACGTGGAATTCAGTTCACGTAAGAAGGGGAGGCAGGTGGCAAACTTCTGTTTCTGGACGTTCTCGTGTCTCGACAGGGCAGTTTCAGCGTGTACCGTAAGGATACATACACACGCTGTTAGCTGAACTTCAGCTCCGTGCACTCAGATTCCCACAAGATGGCTGTTGTTAGCACGCTACTGCAGCGTGCTAAAATATTGCGCTCGAATCCCGAGGATGCGGTGGTGGACACGGGAAACGTACGGGACGACTTCGCAAGCTGCGGCCATCCGAGGCGGTTTGTAAGCGCAACGAAACGCCAACTGACACAACGGGAACAAATGGACGCGCCTCTTCTCTCGAAGAAGCGAGCCCCTGTAACTTACACTCCAAGAACAAGCAAATAGTAAGCACGTGTATTAAGGGGATATGACGTGCAAGTGGCCCACATTCCAGCCAAACAGATGCGCCACAAGCCCGGTAGAGTAAAAAAACCTGCCCAAGGAGATTTTCCCCGGTTATACGAGATAACGTGCGCAGACTGCAGCGGTGTTTATATCGGGCAATAAGGAAATTAAACATGCCCGTGACGTAAAGAATAAGAGCGTCCGCAATAATACTTTACCGAACACGCCGTCGTTAATGACCACAAGATTTATTGCGACAACGCAAGAATCGTCACGGCAGAAAACATGACAGCATCGCGGCTTCATCTGGAATCACTAACCATTCAGACCTTATATAACACAGTCAATCGTAACGACAGAAATCTAAACCCGATCTACGCACCCTCTTTGCAGCGATTACTGAAGCCCGCCTAAACGACCCACTTCTGGTTATGCAATAATTGTGAACAGCGCTTCTGTGCTGGAAGCCGAAACGTCAGTACGTTTTGTTTGTACTAGTCGGTGTCTCTTTTTTGTTCCGGACACGAGGAAGTTGTATGCAATATCCTTGGGGGGACATTACCGATGCCGAAGAGAAAAACCTAGTACTGGCCCTGACAACGTTCCCAATCGCTTAGTGCAGCCGATCCGAGTTCAAATTCGCCACTACTGTGGCGCAGTGTACAACACCGATTTTTTTTTATAGTGTTAGTAAGCTTGAAGGCAAAGTTGTGAACGTTATGGAACGGAAAAAGAAGCAAGCGAATTTTACAAACTTTTTCATCTTACAGTAGGGGTGGTGGCGGCTACGTTGCAGTTCCAATTTTCCGCGCTGTGAGTAAAAAATCAGTAAGGTTGCTGTTATCGCGACTTAAAAAAGCTCTCAGTTATGTTCGGAGTTTTCAGAGAAGCTTGAGTTGGGCGTATTTTCTATTTGGTATAATATATGCATCGAGCTATTTCTCGCTGGGAGTTTGGTATATCTGTGCGCGACTGTAGCGCAAACTTTTTTGCACTATTACACCCATATCAACCATAACCCGAAGCTATCAACGATGACAATAATAAATAAAGCTATTGACCCATGCACGTAATGTCTCTCAAAAAATGGAACGGTTCACTCTTCAAGTAAGAGAAATGTTGTTCATTGTGTACCGTGCTAGTATGGGCGATCCAACTCCCTTCAAATATGTTTTGTGCCACATGCATTGAGCTATCGTGTCTGTTTACTATTTTAATCATAAACTGGTGGGTACTAGCCAATTTTGATTAGCATCACGATTGTTATTTTTTGTTAAGTAGGTGACCACCTAGTTTGACGCCATAAAAATTACAAGGAAAAAAATTCCCTCGCACTTCCCCGAGGGGGAGAGTGTGTAAGTGCAAATGCACGGTTGTTGATTGCGCGATTACGGTGGATATCGTGATCTTGGAGTGGAGAGGAGGCGCCCAACACCCTCAGTCACTGAGCGGAGAGAGGAGGAGGAGAGTAGCGCCCGCCGTTACGGCGAGGGCTACACGAGCGCCCTCACGTGTCGGAATGCGGAGCGCCCGCTACGCGAGCGAGAGCTCTCCCGCCCGAAGTGGAGAGGAGGCGCCCAACACCCGCAGTCACTGAGCGAAGAGAGGAGGAGGAGAGTAGCGCGCGCCCATTTCCCCCCGTTGCTAGGGAAGACGAGGAGGAAGACGAGGAGCGCGCGCACCCGCAGCTGTTGCTATGCGGACGACGGCGGCGGACGATTCAGGCTCGCTTAAGAGGTGCATTCGCACCTAAAACGGGATCGGCGACGACAAAGTTTACCGCCTTTGCTGGGCGCACACAGCCGGTTCCCTTGCTGACCTTTAATTCCCTGTGAGGCGAGAATTTTTTTCTTCATGCGCTTTCTTTCTGAAAGGGGCTCGCCAGGGACGCGTTTGCGTTCAACCCGAAGACTGTTGGACGGACTTGTCTCACGGGTAGGCAAAGGATGTAAGGATTTCCGGTTGGTTCGCTGCAGTGTGGCTTCTGGTGCTTCGCGCCTGTTTGGAGTACCGACACACACTTTAATTTGTGAATCGAATGATTGATATTTGTTCCCTACAGCACGCCAATTGTATTGTAAGTTAAGTTAGTCCCTCTATTTTGCAACTCTTGGCATGTCGCCCTCAATCAGAATTTCGATTCCTGGTGCGGTTAAAGTCAGGTGCGGACTACAAATGGCGCCAAGAGGATCCGGGTTGTATTCCGTGGAAAGCAGCGCGTTGGCCTTCTTTTCATTTCAGCGACCGCCACGCTCGCCCATGTTATAAATAAAATCGGTAACTGCGGCTAGATTTAGTGCCCCGTTTACCGTGGGAGTTGATAGCTCCAGGTGCTCCGTGCCCAATGCATTGTGGTTTAATGTCGTGTAACCCACCTAAAGAGCCAATGTTCTATGACCGCGATATTGGGTTACTGCGAACCATTACAGATAACCGCTCCCACGTCCAGGGCGCGCATGTGAGTTAAGAGCAACAGAAATTCGCTTAAAGTGTATACTAAATTTGACGTTCCCAGGAGATATATATCCTCGGGAATTTTAAGGCCAATGCACTAAAGTGTTGATTTGCAATAAATCCGGCGTCCTTAAAAAACATTGCTGTAATCCCCGCTTTGGGGATGATTGTATGCCAAGTTGTAAACGAGTCCCACAGCGATTACCCATGCGACATAACTTGCATTCACAGACTCGGCTCTACAAAGGTGTGAGAGAGACAGAAGAACCTTTATTTAAGCCCAAAGTTGTAGAAGGAAGGAGATGAGGGGAGGAAGTCACCTAGCCTTACTTGTTAGATGGCGGCCATGAGCCCATGGTCCCTAGCGGCACCTTCCGCCAGCTGGACGAGTAGTTGTGAGTCGGGGTGAGAGCTGAGCAAGTCAGCCTCCTATTGCACTAGAGGTCTTATGTTTAATTCTCGATTAGGTGAACGAGGCTTCTGTGAACATGCCCTTATGATGTGTTGTAGGGTGGCTTTGTCTGCGCACCACTTGCATCTGTCGGCATACGTGTCTGGGTAATATCGGTTGTAGAGAACAGGGTTGGGGAACGTGTTCGACTGTATTCCTCTCCACGCAGCCGACTGCCATCTCTTGAGGGAAGACTGTGGTGTAGGGTACTTGAGGCGGCTCTACCTCTAGCGGTGCGTAATCTCCCTGTACGTGGCCACCCTGTCTCTGCTCCCCGTGAACGTAGGCCCGATGTCGCCGTCAAGGTCAGCCTGGTTGCCGAAAACTCAGGGTGCATCGTGAGCCAGTTCATTCCCCGGCAGAGACTAGTGCGCTGGTGCCCATACAAGGCGAACATGCCTGATTCTGTCGCCAATGAACGTCGAAAGAGTTTTGGCCCCTGGCCGGAATATTCGTCCCGCCAGGAAGTTTCTTATTGCCGTCTTGGAATCAGAAACAATAATTTTCGCTTCCGTGGTAGCTATTGCGAGCGCAATAGCCGCTTCTTTCGCCACCTATGGGTGCGTCGTCAGGATTGTGCCCGAGGTCACTGAGTTTCCTTGCTGGTCTACCATGTCTACTGCCGCAGCTGGTAGGTCGTGATAATCCGCAGCATTCCCATAGAGGACATGTGGGTTCCCGCACAGCTGCCGGTGAAGTGCAGAAGCTCTGGCGATTGTTCTGTCTTGATGATGCTGCGGGTGCATATTTCGTGGTATGGG
This sequence comes from Haemaphysalis longicornis, assembly GCF_048455015.1. Classification (NCBI taxonomy): domain Eukaryota; kingdom Metazoa; phylum Arthropoda; class Arachnida; order Ixodida; family Ixodidae; genus Haemaphysalis; species Haemaphysalis longicornis. Next base: position 206,529,199 of record NW_027526335.1, on the reverse strand, counting down.
AGAACAATGGATGTATGATCGAGTGCTGTCATCCAGAGAGAATTTTATACCATGTTGAGAGACGAAGGGGACGCGCAGAGACCTTAGAATGGCGCGGCCTGTCTCGCTGCATGAGAGCCTGTGCAGCTCCGTTATCCTTTATGCTTCTACTAGCTCTTCCATGGTATTGTGTCCCCCCATTGCTTGGAAGCGCTCCGTGGATGCCATGACGGATAGTCGTACAGACTGCTTGTAGGCTTTTTGGATGATGCACTGAAGCTTCTCTATTTCTGCCGGTTTGAAGTTCAAAAAAGAAGCCACGTATATGATGCGACTTATAATAAAAGCATAAACCAGGTGCAGTAACTTTGTTCCTTGAGGTCGTGGTGTTTGTTAGATATGCAGGGGATCAGCTATGCGGCTACACTAAGCTATGATATGCTATGCGGCTGATTTGCTCCGCACTAGATTTCAACGTCGATATAGTAGCTGAAAGCAATTCTGGAATTGCACATTGGGGGTTGAGGTGCGGCCTGATCCCGGCGACCATTGCCGGTAACGCACTCCCTCACCAGAGCAGGATTGGCCACCCTGGTGTAGTAACGGCCACAACCTCCCATGAATACTCGAATTAATCCACGGCCCTCAGTCCCCAGCGGCTGCGAAGCAACTGACAACGGCGGCGGTCAGACCTGTGACGTAGCAGAGGGTGCTAAGAATACCTGGACCCGGACAGGCCGTCATTGGAATCTGAACCTGGCAACGTTTAACACGAGAACCCAATCCAGTGAAGCAAGTCTAAACGTGTTGTTCGAGGAATTAAAGGGCATTAAATGGGATGGTATAGGGCTTAGTGAGGTAGTGAGGTTAGGAGGATGGGTGAAGCTTTTACGGTGCTGAAAAATGGACACGTGCTATGTTACCGTGGTCTATTGGACAGAAGAAAACTGGGAGTGGGAATTCTTGTGAATAAAAGCTTAGCTGGGAACATATAAGAATGCTATAGCATTAACAAAATAGTAGCAGGTCTTGTAGTTAGGCTCAATAAGAGGTACAAGTTCAAGGTGGTACAGGGCGATGCCCTGAAATCCTGCCACGACGACCAGGTAGTGGAACCCTTCTATGAAGATGTGGAATCGGCAATGGCTAAAATAAAACAGTATACCGTATTTATGGGGCACTTCGATGCTAAACCAGGCAAGAATCAGGCACGAGACAAGGCGGTTGGGAACTATGGTCTGGGCTGTAGAAATAGCAGGGGGGACCTACTAGTTGAGTTTGCAGAACAGAATTTATTTATTTATTTATTTCAAAAAAACCCTAAAGGCCCTCTGGGGAGGGTCTTACATAGGGTAGGGGGGTTACAAAGGTGTCACATAAACTAGAACAAAAGCAAAATAAACACAAGAACTAAAAAATGGCAGAAATATTTAACACTGGTAGAGTGAAAACAAATATAAAAATTTGGTAGAACAATAAGAACAGCTATTGGTACAGTAATTAGAACAAACTACACCGATTATAACCACAAGGTATATTTCCACGTCATCTGACAACGCAAGAACTGAATGAAATGAGGCAGTGAAATGAAACATAATATACGTTGATATTTTTGCTCAAAGCATTAGTAAATTTTGTGGTATTCGGTTTAGTAACAATGTTTGATGGTAGAATATTCCGGTCTATTGTGGTACGAGGAGCAAATGATTCGGCAAAATCAATGGTATGACATGTGATGCGTTTGATTTTGCATGAATGATCTCGACGCGGAAAAATGGTGGCGGGTTCACAGATAAATTCGTTATGAAGGCATGCATGGTAGTACAGTTTATGAAATAATGTTAAGCGAGACATGTTGCGAATAACCTTCGCATAATGAATACCTTCCTTTGTAAACGGGAGAGCCGGAAGTGGACGCGGAGGAGCCCCAATGGCGACCACAAAAATGAGATAGACTTCATAATATGCGATAACCCTTGCGTTGTGAAGGATGTGGAAGTTGTCGGAAGGGTAAGCTGTAGTGACCACCGTATGGTAAAATCCCGAATTAAGCTAGATTTGAGGAGGGACCGTAGCGAGCTAGTACGAAAAAAGCCGATTAACGAACTAGCACTAAGGCGTAAAGTAGAAGAATTCAGGATCGCACTACAGAACCAATATTCAGCTCTTACCGAGAAAGCCGAGCTTACGACATAGGAAGCCAGCGACATTCTTACACGCATTATCAGGGAGTGGGCAGTAGAAGTCGGGGGCACGATCGCTAGATAGGATACTGGTAAACTTTCCAAGGAGACGAAAGATTTAATTAGGAAACTGCAAACCATGACAACCTCTACCCAAGCTGACAGAATAGAACTAGCGGAGCTATCGAAGTTAATATATAGGCGGAAGACAGCTGACATACGGAAGTATAATATGCAGAGGATTGAATACGCTGTAAAGCACGGAGCTAGACTGAAAGCGGTGAAGACGCGTCTTGGCGTGGGGAAAAATCAGATGTATGCACTTAAACATAAGCAAGGCAATGTGTTCACAAATAGGGATAAAATAGTCACAGTGGCCGAGGAGTTTTATAGGGATCTGTACAGTAGCCGGGACATCCAGGATAATGCCGAACGAGAAAGTAGTTCAGAGGAGATAGGCATCCCACCAGTAACGACCGAAGAAGTAAGGAAGGCCTTGAAAGAAATGAAAGGGGGCAAAGCACCAGGTGAGGATCAGATAACAGCAGACCTCTTGAAGGATGGCGGAGAAATTGTACTTGAAAAAACTGGCAAACCTGCATACAAAATGCCTAAATACCGGAAGTCTACCGGAATCTTGGAAGAACGCGAACATCATCCTAATCCATAAGAAAGGTGACATGAAGGACTTGAAAAATTACAGGCCGATCAGCATACTGTCAGTCGTCTACAAGGTACTTACTAAGGTAATCGCTCACAGAATTTCTGCAACCTTAGATTTCAGTCAACCTAAAGAACAAGCAGGGTTGCGTAAAGGTTATTCAACATTGGACCATATTCACACGATCAATCAGGTGATAGAGAAGTGCGCTGAGTATACTGAACCCCTATATATAGCCTGCATAAATTATGAGAAAGCATTTGACTCGGTCGAAGCCTTAGCAGTCATTCAGGCACTACGAAACCGGGGGGTCGATAAGCATTATGTAAAAATACTAGAAAATATCTACAATGGGTCCACAGCTACCATCATCCTCCATAAGGAGAGCAGTTAAATACCTATAATTAAGGGTGTCAGATAGTGAGACGCAATCTCTCCAACGTTATTCACAACATGTTTACAATAAGTATTCAGAACGTTGGATTGGGAACTGGTGGGAATAAGGGGAGTAATACCCCAGGTGGGAACAGGTGGGAGTAATACCCCAGAAACCTCAGATTTGCTGATGGCATTGCCTTGCTAAGTAACTCGGGGGATGAATTGCAAAGCATGCTTTCCGCACTGGACGAACATAGTAGAACCGTGGGCCTGAAAATTATTATGCAGAAAACCAAAGTAATGATCAATAACCTAGGTACAGCACTGCAGTTTAAGATAGGGGGCGAGGTAGTGGAAGTCGTAAGCCAATATATCTACTTAGGCAAATTGGTGACACCAAATCCCAAGGAAGAGGCAGAGATAATTAGAAAGATAAGAATTGGGTGGAGTGCATACGGCATGCGTTCTCAGATAATGAATGGCAGCCTTTCATTGTCCTTGAAGAAGAAAGTGTATGACAGCTGCATCTTACCGGTACTCACCTACGGGGCAGAAACTTGGAGGCTCACTAAGAGGGTTCAACTTGAATTGAGAACGTCTCAGCGGGCAATGGAGCGGAAAATGATAAGTGTAACATTAAGGGACAAGAAGAGAGCAGGGTGGCTCAGGGAACAAACGCGTGTTAAGGACATACTAGTAAAAATTAAGAAGACGAAATGGACGTGGGCCGGGCATGTAATGCGAAGGCAAGATAAACGTTGGACATTAACGGTAACAGAGTGGATCCCTAGAGAATGCAAGCATTGCAGGGAGTGACAGAAAGTTAATGAGTAGATGAGATCAAGAGGTTTGCAGGGATAAATGGGTCACAGTTGGCACAGGGCCGTTGTAATTGAAGAAATATGGGAGAGCCCTTCTCCTTGCAGTGGGCGTAGACAGGCTGGTGATGATGATGATGTGAGGATGATAGTAGCTGTGTTGGCTCCATTTGCTTGAACACGAAATGCAAGTAGGCGAATGCAGTCGACGCGTGGAATCAGGCTGCCCTATATATACACTTGAATGTGCTGAACATCTTTCTTTCTTCTTCCCTGTTGAGGAGGTTGGTAGAAAAAGGTTCTCCGATTTTTTAAGGTGAGCAGGCAAGACCACTCGGGGTGATGTAGGGGTGGACTGCATCGGCAGCTTGCTGCAGCCTTTCCTCCTTGTCCCCATCACTGTCTTCATTCGCCCAGATTGTAATATCATCTGCTTAGAGGCTATGTTGGATTCCCGGGATAGCCTCTAGGAATGGAGGCCTCTCGATCATGGCAACGTTGAAGATGAAGGGCGAGAGTACGGATCCCGGTGGTCTGCCCTGACTCCCCATTTGAATGAGATACGATTCAAACCCTCCAAGCGTGAGACGTTCCGTGCGATGAGACAGAAAGTCCTTGATGTATGCATAGGCACGGCGCCCCGCTCCAAGCTTGGCAAGATTGTATAAAATGGTATCGTGTCTGACGTTGTCAAATGCCTTGGGGAGGTCCAGGCCAAGTATAACTCGTGTCAAGGTCCGAACCTTGAATGTCCATAATCTGGTGTTTTAGTGGCAGCAAAACGTCTTGCGTGGAAAGCTTTGGCCTGAAACCCACCATTGTGTGAGGAAACAAGTGGTCTGTCACCACGTGCTCCAGAAGCTTGCCCAGGCAAGACGTAAGAGGAATAGGCCGTAAGTTCTCCAACTTGAGTTCCTTGCCCGGTTTCGGTACGATGGAGATCTTAGCTGTTTTCCAGACGGGCGGGATGTGTCCTCGCGCCCAGAGACTTGTTCCTGCGCCGTGTGAGGGCGGCTTTAGAAGGATTGTCCAAGTTAATCAGCAGTTTATTCGTGACTCCATCCGGGCCAGGCACCGATTTGGTTCGGAAGTTTGTTAGTGCAACTCGGATTTAAGCCTTAGTTAGAAGCCGGTCAAGTTCGGAGTTTTCAGGCCCAGTGTATTCTGGCAACGGCTCTCGGTCTCCCTCTTTAATGTAGAGGTCATTACTAGTTCGCAAAAGTTTCTGCTCATCACCACCATATGCATGTAGGAGAGCGAGCAGGTTATTTCGCTGTACCGTTTTACCTCCGTTTGGGTATAGGAGGCTTCTTAACAATAATGAAACTAGAGGCGACGGAACATAGGATCTACAGTGGAAAGTGGAATGGAGCGTCTGGCGGAGGGGAAGAAGGAGGCGGCGCATGCGACTATGGCGTCAGAACGGTTGTTTTTGGCAGTTGGTGCATAGTACTTGACTTAAAAAACAGCGCAAAAAGACGATTTTTATTCTTTTTTGTCCCAGAACTGGTTGAAGTTTTCAACTCCCTCTTTAGTGCTTCTTAGGATTATAACAATAAATGTCCTGATGCTGTCCTCTTAATCAGTACGTCAGTCTAGATTTATTTATTTTGTTCAAATGGTTATTGATAGAAGCAATGTCTCCTATGCCATAAATTTTGTACGATTCCGTGGTGTGTTGTATGGCAAACCATCCATCAAGGATCACATCCATCGAGAAATTACAAGTCTGGAATTCAGGAAACAATTTTACACAGCAGTGTAGACTACCAAAAATTACTTTGCAATAATGATGTCGGCATTGAATAACAGTTATGTTTGATGACTCAGCTGCAGCATTTTCACGCATAAAAACAATCTTTAGTAAACATAATAGACGTTACTTTATTCGAGCAATTTCTGTGCATGCATAGTTAAAAGAATTGTTCAATAATTGACTGACAATAACGTATTACAATTTTATTTTATATCATAATAGATCATATTATATTATATTAAATTATATTATATTATATTATATTATATTAAATTATATTATATTATATTATATAAAAAAGCCTGAGCAAATCCGGTTGCAAATCTTGGAAGCCTAAAAAAAAGATAAAATTATAGCAATTTGTGAACTTTATAAAACTGGAATTGAAAGAAACCTCCCAATACTAGTCGAGGCAGAGAACAAAATAGTCGCACTGGCAGCTCTTCCTTGTGTGCAAAAGATGGTCAGAAACTTGTTATGCTTCATAATTAAAAATGGTGCATTGAAGTATAGAACACACAAACAATCAATAGTCCTAAAACAATCTTAAAAAGTCTTAAAATGTTTTGGGGTTGTGAAGATAAAAACGTATTAAGATTTGTGGTTCGACTTGCGTGTTGCCTTCATTCATCCACTCCCCCAGTTTCAGCTGTAGCTGTGTCCTTCTAGCATTATTTAGAGACAGGGACGTTTTGAACTGCTTTATGCTCTAGCCTCTTGTGAAGAGACGTGGGGTTCATATTGCCACTAACCATAAACTGGATGTGTTTATTCATGTTTTTGCTTTTATTGCCCGGCCACTCTGAGGCTGTGTTGTCTGTGCCCAAGTGGAGGGCACGTTCTATTCCTTCTTTTTTTCTTACGGGTTATCTCATTTGATAGGGAGAATATTTTGCCCTAACGCCACTAGCCTACAACGGTGTTCTTTTAACTTCAGTGTTCTTCATGTAATTCGACGGTTCGAGAAACACCGCGCCGGAAGATAAATGCCCGCAGAGGAGACGCCACAGCATTCGATTCACCGACACTCACTTGCACACTTCACTTTGTTGAATGCTGCTTGGCCACTTGTGTATTTTTTGAATTCTCAGTGAAGGAAAAGTTCTTACTAATACACCTGTTTTTCCTTCGAGGCAACTGGGTAATCTTTGGCTTCGTAACATCTTCTGCAGGAGCTGGCTATGCAACATTTATTCTCCCTGCTCCTCCTTGAAACCGACAAGCCAGCCCAAGCCGACCAATCCGCCGACTTCAATGTTTACCAGCCGAGTTTAATCTTCTACCGGAAAGAACCAAGAGGAAGACAGCCGCAACCGAGAAGATGTTACATGAAGCCACTCCCCCCATAGACTTGCAACAGCCACGGGAACCACCATAATACCGCGGATCTACCGGTGAAGAATCTCAGGACGAGTTGGAGAAAGTGAAGCGCATCTGGATCTTTAACAGTTGGGATGACCAGCCTGCCATTCACTCCAGTCTGCCGTTGTGCGAAAACGGCCAAAAATTCGCACATTTTTGGCATTAGTGGCGGCGGCGTCATGGAAGTTTACTAGAACTGGAGGGCTTTTAGGCGTCTAGAAAACGTGCCGAAGCCCTGTTCTTGGTCATTGCTCGAGAAGAGCGGTACATCGTCTTTCATTAGTCGGGTCAGTGGTTCGCCGATGTTTCGAAATCCCTCTACAAATCGTCTGTAATGCCCAGAAAGGGTCGCACAGCTTTCCTATCGCTTGTACGAAGAAATGACTGTATGGTCTACGGCAATTATTTTCTTGGGAGCTGAACGAACACCGGGAGACTTACAATAGGACCAAGAAATTTGAGTTCTGGAACCACAGATGACACTTTCCTGGTCTAATGGTGAAATATGCTGAGCGGATAGCCTCCATGACACTTCTGAGCAGTGACAAGTGGTCGTGAATTGAACGAGAGAAAATGACGACGTCGTGCAGGTAAACAAGACAGGTCAGCCATTTCAGCCAACGAGAACGGTATCCATCATGCGGTGGAATGCATCCGGCGAACAGCATAGGCCGAAGGGTGGCACGTAGAATTCATGCAGGTCGTCTAGTGTCACGATTCCGTGTTCTCGCTGTCCCTCTCGTCCTATTCAATCTGCCCATATCCAGATTTCAAGTCCAACGAAGAGAAGAATTCTGCATCGCGCAACCGATCCAACGTGTCGTCAATCCTTGGCAGCACATAAACATCGTGTTTTGTCATACTGTTTACTCGGCGTCATAAACGCAGAAGGTAAGCGTGCTGTATTTTTTCCGCACAAGTACGACAGTTAAGACCCATACGCAATTCAAGGCCGGGAGGACATCATCGCTTAGCATTTCCTCTACGTGCTGTTTTATCGCTTCGCGTTACTTCGGGGACATCATGTAAGGGTGCTGGATTCGTCTGTTAGGCTGCAGTGCTGCGTCACAACAGTCTGGCATACCCTGGACGTCGTGACGAAGCAGTCATAAAATTCCTGCACGGGACTCATTAAAGCATTCTCCTGAGTGGCGGAAAGGTTCTGGTCAACCTCGAAAGGCAGAATGACGGTTTGTACATGCAAATCTGCCGGCGTAATGCCTACTGTAGTCACATACGTAAATCGGCGGGTTCCCCGATTAGTGCAATGGCAGTATTTTTTGCGAGATGTCGCCGCTCATTGCAGAGATTGTCGAGCAGGCCGGCCATGCGCCCATTTTCCGCCTTTAGAAATCCTCTCGCGATGCAGATACCTTTGTGTAGAATTAACCGCGTCTTGCCTTCGGCAATCCCATCATACTCCTAAAATGGTTCGTTCACGACGTTTCCACTTGTGAAGGGGGAAGTGCGACTCCGTCGTCGTCAATGAGGCGCATAGCCGGAGCGCGTCGGTGTTCAATGTGTTCCTTATGGTTTGCTTCGGGGAAAATCTGATTGTGGATTCATAAAGTAAATTACTGCACCATTTTCTTGTAAGGAGTCCATACAAAGCAATGGGTGTTTTGAGCATTAGGGTAGATGCATGAAGTTGCCGATGTACGTGAACCCTTTGATTATAATACGAGCAGTGCACACCCAATGATGATGATGATGAGGCTTAGTGGCTTCCCTTTTGTAAAGGGGTGGCGTTGCACAGCGGCCTTAGTCGCAACGCCACTGTACAATCACCTGGCCAAAAAATGCAAACAAAACAAATTAAAAATCATTTCAAAAATATAGTCAAAAATATTGTCAAATAATGTCAATAATGTCAACCCACAGGACTAATAGGGTGACCCCTAGCGGTGTAAATCTCCAGGCAAGTCCAAGGCGGTAGCCCATTCTTTTGTGTGGTGGTGAAAGGCTTACTTATAACGGAATGGTCCACCCCAGTGTCAGCCACCGCAGTAATCTTTTGCCAATCGTTTTCCTCGAAGACATCGCATGCTACGTGTTGGGTGGTACTGCTCCCTGTCTCCGCCTGGTAGCTTGCCTCTCGCCCTGCCTGCTTCTCGAAGTGGAGGTTCTTCGTAAAAGTCAACGCCAGCAGCCACACCTCCTGGGGCCTAGGAGCTGTTTACTCTGCTTTCAGGGCTGCGCGATGGACGGTAAGGAAAGCTGCAGCAAAGCGTGGTCTCGAGGATCGGCGTCACATGGGCGACGGCGTAGGCGATTCTAGGCGTTCCAGCGCCAAAACTTTCCGGCATTGGGCGAGGTAGTCTACAATCATCTGCGGCTGCTCACCGTTCGTAGGAAACGGCGTATCTGGAGTAAATCCTTATACAGTGATATTGACATGCGCCGTATACTTGACCTTCTTCTCAGCAGTGTAAAAACAGTATTCTACGGTCAGGGGTGCGGCACACATCACTTTTTCGGGGTTGTCTGTCCGGCTGATTTGGCAGGCTGCTGCAACGCCGGGGGTTGAGCGTCGGTGTCGGCGCAGGGGTCGCGATAGTAGGTGGCCAGCGCTGGAGGCGCTGCTGTACATTAGCTGGGTACAAGAATGTTCGTTCTTCCCGCTGTGGCTCCTCTGTTGGCTCAGATATCCGCACCGCTCATCGGACTTCTTCTCGTATGATTTGGTCGGTAGACACCGTTGGAGCTGACGACTGATGCCGTCGCAATGTCTGAAGCTCTTCTGGCACTATTTTTCTAACCAGTTCGCGCAAATCGAGGCCGCTGTTCTCCAACCCTGTCCTACAGCTTGCATTGTGGAGACGTCGGGTTCAGTTCGGCAGTATTGCATCACCCTACGCTGTAGTGCGCTTGAACTGCGGCTTCCTCGGTGGCAAATTCGGCAACTGTTCTTGGGGGAGTCCGCATCAGCCCTGGCGCAAGTGGTGCCGTACCTTCTTATCATCCGTCATGGCGTGATCTTCGCGCCCAAAAAGACGGGCAATTTTCTCGGTGTACATGGCCACGGTCTCGTTGTGGCGCTGATTAATGGCTTGAAAATAACCTTGTGCTTTTTCCTTGCTGTCAGTGCTCGTCTGAGTTCTTCTCCCGAGATGAAAAAAAAACTCACGCTTCTCAAACCACTACCGCCCCTATTCTTCAAAACAGAAGCACACGTTTCGCAACTTAAGGCCGTTTTCCTAGCGTTGAATGAAATTACCCGTTCGAAGTTGTCCAGCCAGTCTTCCAGGTAATTGCAAGGCTTACCGTAGAAGATGTTTAGTGTACACGGCTGCTGAACCACGAACTGGAGAGGGCCGTCAGTCAGGTCAAGGTTTGCAGTGCCGGCGGGACGTCCTGTCATCTTGGTTGCCCAATCAGGTAGGGGTCCGGGGTCTACCGGCAGTCCTAGTAGGTGGCGGCTATTTTGTTCGTGAACAGGCGACACTTCGACGTGAACCCACCTCGGCGACTGGGCTATCACGTACACGACACCTGCAGGGATGGTTACAAGTAAAAGGTAAACTCTGTTTATTTACCAAGGCGAGCTTGTGCCCATAAGTAATGAGCTCCTGCTAGCTTCAAGCTGTCCACGGTATGCTCCCTTTTTTTCACCAATCCGGGCGCACCCCTAGTCCTCTTTCTTGCCTTCGAGCAACGCCTAACGGCCGAACGAGAAGGTACCCCGCAATAGACACGGCGGGAAGATCAATCTATACCACAGAACGTGCTGCAATATGCTACTGGTGTTTACATTTACAAAAGTTATTTCTTTTGCTGCTTTGCACGACGTAGAGGTTGGGTTCATACTTCTGTTCCATCGTTTTTTACACGAAATTGTTTTATACCCGGGTACATCAGGATCTCACCACGTCATATCTATCACGGAAGTGACGTAGCTGGAAAGAGTAGCATTGACGCGGTGGCGCGCGTGTTCGAGCCCATGCCCTCTAGAGCTGTCTCGTCCCAACAGCAGGTACTATCTTGATCACAGTTAGGGTGAACACGGGAGCTCGTGTAATTCCGTGCGTGGGAGCCGCCTGTCGGCGTTCCGGGTAACTTCGCACACGCATCACATTGCCGCGTTGCAAACAAACTGCGCGTGCGTGCGAAGTTTGATCCGCTTGATCGCTTGATCCCTGGCGTCACTAGTTGTTTGCCGTTGTAGCCAGGGGTACCCGTAGTCATTATTAGCCTGGCTTCCTTGTTTGCGTGTAGTCGTCATAATGATCGTTATCATAATCGCTATCAGCCTATCTGTGTCTACTTAAGGGCAAACGCCTCTCACATGGATCTCCAATTGTTTTAGAGCAGTGCTAAGTGCGACCAGTTTATCCCAGCAAACTTCTTGATCTGCTGAGTCCATCCAAATTTCTGCCACCCCTTGCCACGCTTGCCTACTCTAAAAATCCCATCTTTTACCCTTAGATATCAACGCATATCTCCTTTTGCCTTACATGCCCTGAAAAGAACCATTTCTTCCCATTATGTGTACTAATCTGTCCTTAGCACGCGATTGTTCCCTGACCCAGTCCGCTTTGTTTGTGTCGCCTCATGTTACACCTTGTGCTAGAATGTTTCCAATACCACTGAAAGTTCGCGACTGCATGACGCGACGACTCACCGTGCCTGGCGCCTGTGTGGAACCACGTGTCTCTGATGTCACAGTTGCTACTTAAACCGCTGCGAAATAAACGGCGGGGATTTTTCTTGCTTGCCTATCGCCTGGACTGCCAGCGCCTCCTGTCTTTCGCCGATCACGGAGTGATAGCGGCGGGCGCCGCTACGACATGATATAAGAAGTGGGTAAACATATAGTAGTCATCATCATCATCATGATCATACGCCCATCTACGCCCACTGCAGGGCAAAAACCTTTCCAATAGTTCTCCAGTTACGCTCGTCCTGTGCTAATTGCGACCACTCTATCCCCGCAAACCTCTTAATTTCTGCTGCCCATCCGACTTTCTACCGCACCCTGCCAAGCTTGCTTTCACGAGGGATGTATTCTGTTATCCTTAATGACAAACGGTTATCTTTACTTCACATTACATGCCGGCGCAGACCCGTTTCTTCTTCTTAATTTCCACTATTGTGTAGTTAAATACGTTTGTTCCATGACCCACTCCGATCTCTTATTGTTCCTTAATGTTACACGTGTCATCTCTCCTATTATTGCTTGCCGAGTGGTGCTTAGTTTTATTTGAGCACGTTTAATGAGCCTCCAAGCTGTTGCCCCATAGGACAGTACCGGTAAGATGCGGTTATCATGTCTTCAAAAATGAGTGGTAGGCTGTCATTCAGTATCTGGGAATTCCTGCCAAATGCACTCCACCTCATTGTTATTGTTCTAAATATTCCTGCCTAATGGTTGGGATCCGATATCACTACTTGGACTAAAGATATATATTTGGCTACCACTTCCACTGCCGCCACCCTTCCTCAAAGCGTTGTGCTCTCTCGAGGTTATTAGGCTTTCTGCTTCTCTTTCTGCTTAATAATTTTTAAACCCTCTATCCTATTTTACTTGCCCTGTGGGGTAGACATGGTGTGCAATTCGTTCTCCCAGTAACTTAGCAAGGCGTAATCAGCAAATGTTAGGTTACTGAGGTATTCTCTATTAACCTTTAAGGTCCCCTGTTCCGAACCCAGTGTTCTGTATACCTCTTGTAAACGTACTGTTAATAACATTGGAGAGGTTGTGTCTCTCCATCTCCCGCTCTTTCTTATATGTACTTTGCTGCTCTCGTTATGGAGAGCGATGGTAGCTGGGGATCTGTTTTAGATATCCGACAGTATTCTTACTAATACTCGTCTACACTCAGATACCAAAAAGCCTTAATGGCTGCTGAGGTTTGGACAGAGTCGAATGCTTACTTGTAATTTATGAAGGATATATATTGAGGTACAATTATACTCCCCACATTTTTCTATCACCTGAGTGATCGTGTGAGTATCGTCCATTGTTGAATGGTCTCTACGAAACACTGCTTGTTCTTTAGGTTGAGTGAAATCAAGGCGGAAGAAATTTTTTATGCTTATTAATTTTGCACCCTCTGTCCTACTCTACTTGCCCAGTGCGGTAGGAATGCTTTGCAATTCGTCCTCCGAGTAACTTAGCAAGGCGTAATTAGCAAATGTTAGGTTTCTGAGGTAATGATTTTGTAGATGACTGAATGAACGCTGAAAGGCCTGTAATTTTTATCTCTTTCATGCCGCCTTTCCTGTGTATTAGAATGCTATTCCCATTCTTCAGAGATTCCGGTGTGATTTCGGTCATTAGGCACTGGGCATACAGGTAGCCCACTTTTTCTTGAACAATTTCCGCGCCATCCTGCCTTTTGTCCGCCAGCCACTGCGGCGGACGTGGTATTTTCCTCCGGAGCCGCTAGTCACCCGCCAGAAAAAAAAATGGGGACAGGCGCCCCCGTACACGGAATAAAGTGTACTCGAAGCCGTTCTACAACGCCGGTTTGTACCATGGGGTACGAGAATGTGGGAGGTACGTCGGTAATGCTGGGCACCAACCAGTAAACATTGGTACAAGTACCCCCTGCACAGGGGATCTCGTGTTGGGAAGTTACGTGACTTTGTCGGAAAATGTCCCGGTGGAAGGGGTCGTTTTCTGCTGACGCCGACACGGAAATGTTCTCAGCTGGTTGGATGTATACTGCTTCAAAGCAGTAAAAATAGAAGCCCGCTACTGCGAATCATGCAGAGAACTCTGAACCTAGACGTCCGGTTTTTCTGTTGGCCATAGAAAACTCAAGCTCTTACACGTGAACGCGGCTAATCCTTCATTGATCGTTTCAACGCCACGGACTTGGTTGCTGTCACCCACCCATTCTGAGTTTATTTTCCACACACTCCCTCGCCCGCCAAGAAACGCAAGGGTTAGCGTCAAGAAAGTAGAGCCGTTGAATTTCCCGCGTGATTTGGTTCCCAGATTACAGGTCGTGTCACAGGTACGGGTGATTCCGTCACGCCCGGATAGCAACTTCGCCACAAGATCCAGTCTCCAAAACGTTAGTTTCTATCCTTCGTCGTGGATTTCAACTATGTCTCTTATTGCGAGTCGGTGTGGCCGATGTGAGGGCGTTTCATGAGCACACAGCAGAATCACAAGGTATTCGTTCTATCAGCTTTGTCATATGCACTTTGTGAGTGTTGGTAGGTGCCTTAATGGTTATGGTGAGATCTCGAATTAGGCTATATTTGAGGAGGGCCCGTAACAAGCTAGTACGAAAGAAGCTGATTACTGAGCTAACAGTACGACGTAAAGTAGAAGAATTCAGGATCGCGCTGCAGAACCGATATTCAGTTCTAACCTAGGAAGCCGAGAGTACGAATCAGGAAGCCAGCGACAACCTTACACGCATTATCACGGACTGTGCAGTAGAAGTCCGGGGCACGATGGCTAGACACGATAATAGTAAACTTTCACAGAACACGAAAGATATAACTGGGAAACGGCAAACCATGACAATCTCCAACCCAGCTGACAGAATAGAACTAGAGTAGTTTCCGAAGTGAATCAATACGCGTAAGACAGCTGACATACGGAAGTACAATAAGAAGAGGATCACATACGCTGTAAAGAACGGATGTAAAGAACGGAAGGTGTATGCACCTAAAGATAAGCAAGGCAACGTCATCACAAAAAGGGATAAAATAGTCACAGTGGCTGATGAGTTCTACCGGGATCTGTACAGTAGCGGGGACCACCGGGAGAATGCCGAAGGAGATAGACATCCCACCAGTAACGACCGAAGAAGTAAGGAAGGCTTTGAAAAAAATGGAAGGGGGCAAAGCGCCTGGTGAGGATCACATAACAGCAGACCTCTTGAAGGATGGCGGAGAAATTGTACTTCAAAACTGGCAAACCTGTATACGCAACACCTAATGACAGCAACTGTACCTGAATCTTAGAAGAACGCGAAAATCTTCCTAATCCATAAGAAAGGTGACATGAAGCACTTGAAAAATTACAGTCCGATCAGCTTACGGCCAGTCGTCTACAAGGTACTTGCCATGGTAATCGCTAGCAGAATTTCTGCAGCCTTAGATTTCGGCAAAGCTAAAGAACAAGCAAGGTTTCGTAAAGGTTATTCAAAAATAAACCATATTCACACGACACATCAGGAGATAGAGAACTGCGCTGAGAATACCGAACCCCTATATATATTCCTCGTAGATTATGAGAAAGCATTTGACTAGGTCGAAACTTTAACAGTCATTCAGGCATTACGAAACCAGGGGTAGATGAGCATTATGTGAGAATACTAGAGGATATCAACAATGGGTCCACATCTACCGTCATCCTCCATAAGGAGGGCAATAAACTACTATAACGAAGGGCGTCAGACAAGGAGACACAGTCTCCCCAATGTTATTCACAGCTTGTTTTCAAGAAGTATTTAAAACGTTAGACTGGGAACAGGTGGGTAAAGGGTTAATAGAAAATGCCTCAGTAACTTTAGATTTGCTGATGTCATTGCCTTGCTAAGTAACTCGGGGACGAATTGCAAAGCACGCTTTCCGCACTCGACGAACACAGTAGAACCGTGGTCGACACAATTAATATGCAGAAAACCAAAGTAGTGATCAATAACATGGGGACAGCACAGCAGTTTGGGATAGGGGAGAGAAAGTGGAAGTGGTAAGCGAATATATCTACTTAAACCAAGTTGAAACCCCGGATCCCAACCATGAGGCAGAGGTAATTAAAAGGGTCAGAATGGGGTGTAGTGCATACGGCTGACGTTCTCAGATAATGAATAGCAGCCTACCGTTGTCCCCGAAGAAGAAAGTTTATGACAGCTGTATCTCACCGGTTCTCACCTACGGGCCAGAAACATGGAGGATCACTAAGAGGGTTCAACGTAAATTAAGATGACTCAGCGGGCAATGAAGAGGAAAATGATAGGTATAACATTATGGAACAAGACGAGAGCGGAGTGGGTCAGGGAACGAACGCGTGTTAAGGACATATTGTTAGAAATTAAGAAGAAATGGGGGTGGGTAGGGCATGTGATGTGAAGCCAAGATAACCGTTGGTCATTAAGAGTAACAGAGTGGATCCCAAGAGAAGGCAAGCGTTGCAGGGTGCGGCAGGAAGTTAGATCTGCAGATGAGATCAGAAATTTGCGGCATAATTGCGAAATATTAGGAAAAGCCTTTGCCCTAGGCCCACTGCAGGGCAAACGCCTCTCCCATGGCGTCTAGACTCTTACCCAGTTGGCGAGGGTTTGAATGGACCCAGGTTCTGGAGCAGGCCCGTGTTCATCTTGCCAAGCCAAACGTGAGCTGAGGTTAAGGGATGAGGTCCTTCGGCATTCGTAGACAGGTGCGTCTAGGGCCGGCTGTTTTCCGCCTCCTCCGCCTCCACTTAGCGCAACTTGTTTGGCAGTTCCTCATCTACCAGGGAACTGTATCCAAGGGTACGTCTTATTGTCTTTTTTGTGATTCGAATCACTTTTTCCCACTAACCGCATCACGACGGTGCGTTCTCTATGTTGAATTTGTAAACAACGCGCTGCCCTCGGAAGGCGTCTTGTATGGTGGAATCAGTGAGGGTGAGGAAGGGCTTCAAACAGTGTTTAAAAGCGAGGCTATTGTCGGAATATAGTGTGCCGCGTAATCCGTGGCGAGGAATGGAGCGCCTCAAAGCGAGCTAAAACTTGACGCTGCCATTCCCATCGTCAATTCCAGGTGGAGAGCACGTGTATTCCGCATGAAATTACGGCGACGTACGCTTTGACTGGGGAAGGATCTTAGGTACAGCAGGACAGAGGACCGCAGAAGTCGACGAACATGACGGAGAATGGGCTTGTTGCCCTTACGCGGTCATGTGGGAATGTTGCCTTCGGGGCTGCTTCAGGTGTCATCCTGCGTCTTCGGGACGACAAGCACCGATGCAGCGCTTTCTGCACAGTCTGGCGTCCTCTAATAACCCAAAACCGATGGCGGATCGCTGAGCGTGTCGTCTGTTTTAACATGCGACGCGCACTCGTGGGTTGCAGTATAAGCAGGCAGATTAAATTCCGCTTTCCGGGCACAAAGATCGGATGGCACCCTTTCAAAGGAGACTAAGCAATACAGTCACGCACTCGCGTGGATAACGCATGTGGGGTCCAAAAAGGGATACAGACGAACCAGTATGGAATTCCCCACACCACGTTTGTCGTTGGATGAAGCTCTGCGATCTTGGCGTAATGATTCCTGCTGTACCTCGAGAATCCGGTCTGTTATCCTTTCGGATCTTCGTGAGCAGTCAGTGGCCTGGCCATCGACGGCCGCTGCGTTAAAGCGTTATTTTTGGAGCGTCTAATCCAGGCCATTACTCTACGTACTAAAAGTAGCTAGTATAAACAAAAATTCGGCATACCGGTTCTGGCGGCCAAGATCCCACCGGGGACGCCGCGGCTAAGGCTGGTGACGGGTTGACAAGGTCAGCGACTTCCTCGGGCTGGTTAGATGGGTGCTGGTTTTGTAGATGAACGATTCGAGATGATCCGTACATCCAAAGCTCGGAGGTCCTTAGGACTGGAGCATTTACCCCGCGTGTGGTGAGGTCGCCAGGATGTTCTTGTTGCTGCAGCGCACCAATCTGCATCCCTTGGTTAAGCTCTGGATCTCATCGATGGGATTCCGGTCGGAGGGTCGCCGCCGGTAGTTTCTTCGGATATCCAGTGTAGATAGAGCGCAAAACTTTAATTAAAACAAGTAAATGCTTCAAAAAGGCCCGGTCATTTTTAATGCCTTGATCTCGAGCCGCATCCACAGCGATTTCGATCAAGCGCACCTTATCTTCGAGGCCAGAGCAAAATAAGGCTGTCTCCCAAAACTTTGTGGAAAGGTGAATTTTGCGGGTGCTGTTGAGATTTGTCGCAGAGGCACACTATGCTTCTGAGAGTCCCAGGCTCACCACACAAGAGGCAGAGTGGAGAAACGTGTGCCCAGTCAATGAGGTGGAGTCTGTTGGGATGTGGAAATGTCCTGCAGGGCGCTTCATAATACTTCCTGGTATATAGGTAGCAATTTGTCCGCGGAAGAGTAGGTTTTTTGGGACAGCCTAAAGAGATGCGTAATTTCCTGTTATGTGACAACACCATGCATACGCTCGGCCGTGGCTTCATCAGCGCTGGCTCGGCTGGTCAAATCTGGAGTCACGAGGTTGGCGATCTCGTTGGCGGGGATGCCGCTGGGAGCTAATTCATGGAATAATCGAAGTGTTGAGACGTGCAATCGACCATTGGCGAAGAGAGGGTACGCCTGCGGGGAGTTGGTGATTATAATGTAGGCGTCGCCTTAGCGAAGCGCAAGTGCTATTGCAGCTTCCTCGGCTTCGAGAGAACTGTGTCAGGGGATTGAGATTGTACGCATGTATTGCTTGTTTAAAGCGACGATGGCTACTATGCCTGCCCTTGTGGGGCCACATGCTGCGTCCTTTTGGCTGCAGATGATGTATCTTCGCACAATCTAAATATTGTACTGGCTTGGGCTTCTCTGCATTTATCGTAAAAGACAAGTTGCATATTCAGTGGCAATACGTGAACAATTGAGTATTTCCTGGTGGAGAGCGGTACGTTTTCAGTAACGAGAGCTAGATGGCTGAGTGGGGCAGCAGCTTCAGGCGTGAGAGAATGAACCTCCTCGTTTCGGTTGCTTCTTAGCTTATTCTTTGGCTAGACAGGTGCCCCTCTATTTACTCCTTGGCCGATTTGTGGATGCCAAGTCCATGTAGCCGTTCGGTGGATGTGGTTGCCGTGAGATCTATGCCTTGCTTGTACGCCTTCCTGGTAAGGATGTTTATTTTCTCAAGCTCTCTGGCTTTGAACCGGACGTAACGCATAGCGTCCGTAATTCTATACTTGACAAAAGCCAAGACTAGGCGAAGCGTGTCAGCTTCTTAGAGGCCATGGTTTTGGTAGCGGCACGTGGTATCGTATGAATACCCTGGTCTGCTGTGATTTTAGGCTTGTTGATCAGAAAGGTGTTGGAGCACTCCGACTGGGTCATCACGCTTCGAAATGACGCAATTATATATAGCCTACGAGTTGGGTGATAGTGGGTGAACCTGTGGGTGAGTTTCTGGTGGTGAAACCAGGAGCAGCTCAGTCTACTGGGGTGCGCACCGGAAACTACGTTATACGACGTAGGCAGCCACCACATGCGCTGCCTGTTGTCTGCGGCTCTCCAACTCTCTGATTCACCCTGTGGACGACCAGATTGTTATGTCGTCAGCGTATAGGCCATGGTAGCGGTGATTGTATAGGCCCCGGATGTTGTCATGGATAGGCCGCAGGCCTAGATGGGCAATATTGAAAGGATAGGATACAGTAGAACCTTTTTTAGAGTTCCACGCCCACGCAATAATAAGGGGTCCACAGCTCTTTCTCCGACGACTTAGACAGCTTTCTTCCAGAGAGAAAATCTTTGATGTACCCTGGCTCCACATTCCAGTGTGTTCAACCTCTGCAAACATTGTGTGTTCTTGACGTTATAAAATGCCCATTTGAGGTCCATTGCGAGGATGCCAGTGGGGGAGGCACAAGTCGCAGGGGCCATCACTTGCTCTTTAAGTTGGAGTAAACTATCCTTTCTGGACAGTTCTAAATGAAATCCCGTCATCGTTGGCGGGATTTTACCAGAGTATTTTAGGTATGGTTGAGTTACTCTAGGATTTTCCACACACGATGTTAGAAAAATAGGTCTCAAATTTTCCAAGGCTCGTGGTTCAGCTGATTTTGGTACTAGGCGGACATCCGCTGCCTCCCAATCATCGTGTAAGATTCTAGCATTAAACATTTTGCTGGGCTGGGTCGTAAATTATAGCAACGAAGGGTCGTCGACATAGACAAGTGTTTTGTTAGTAATTTGGTCAATTGCTGGTGCCGTCTGGAGACTTAGATTTTAAAGCCGGGTTAACTACGTGAATATGGATATCCTCGACGAGAGGGTCGTTGATGGTGGCAATGGGTCCGACAGCTGCGTGGGGAATTGTGGCGGCAATGTCTCCGACAGTTGCCTCTCGAAGTACCGGCGTTTGAGAGCCGAAAGGAGATCCGCTTTACTGCTGGGAAATGGGGAAGTACTCTGGCCATGTTGTGGTGGGATTCCTTCTACTTTCTGTCGGTCTGATCAAATACCGGAGCAGTCTCGAAGCTTTCGATATGCTTAGTGTGCTTCGAAGCCCATAGCAAAGGGTAAGCCGATATGATCTCGCTAGCTTGTTCGCGTAATTCACGGCATTCGCCTAAGTCGAGCAATGCTCTTCTTGAGTTTGCGGTTCATGTGCTGCTTTGTCAACGTGTTGAGCAGGCTTCGGCGAGGTTCCTATGTGAAGCAGGCAGGTGTCGATGCAAGAGGAGGCAGTGGAAGTATGTAATGTTTTCTAATGAGCTTTGTTAACCCGGAATAACTCTGTAATTCATTCTTGGATGGCCGAAAAATGGTCTGCCTTGCATTAGTCTCGTTCTGCTCCTATTTGTCCTACCTTCGTACAGTCTGTAATACGGGTGAAAACAGTATTTTAGAGTGGTGGCCAGTAGCGCACGGTAGCTACCATGGTATTCGTTCAATTTGTGCCATGCAGCATGAGGAATGTTTTTTTTTTTGGAAGTGAGATCGGGATTGGTGTCTCTTGTCAACTCGTGCCGATTCTTGTATTCACCGTCGAATTGAATGTGTGAGGTCCATGTTTTCAATAAGTCTGTAGAGCAGGTTGCCTGTGGGGTTTGTGTCTTTATGAGCACATAACTATTTGGCCATGTTGAAAAAAAATTATACTAGAAAAATCTGGAAAATTATAAAAGGAATTGTAGGAAATTCTCGTGCACAATGTAATCTTCCTGTAACAATAAAAGAACAAATGGCTGAAAGCTTCTTTTCAGACTTCACTAGTATTGGCACTTCGTTGGTGTCTAGTCATACTGGCTCTAACTACATGTGTTTAGCAAGCTCCATATTCAATACCTTAGTTACTCACGACATTGAGTTAGGCGAGCTGTTATCTACAGTGAAAAATTGTGCAATAAAAAAACCCCAGGGCTGGATGAAATCAGAGTCCGCCTGATCAACAAGAGAGAGAGAGAGAGAACGCATTTTAATGGTACTGACGAGGTCTGTCCAGCAGATAGCCTAACATGCTACGTCAGGTGAATAATGACACAAATGAAAAAAAAAGAAAGAAAGAAAAAACGACAAGCGGTCTGTAGACCGAGTTCAGTAGCTCGAAGTAAAAGTAAAAGAAGTGTTAAAACACACTAGAGAATTGTTCTAACGCACTGGGGAAATGTTCGCTTTCAGATTTAGCAGAGTTCAGGCAACCACGGAGCGACAACATGGGGTCATGAGATCACTAGGTCAGGTCACTAGATCACTCGACATGTGCTACAGAACCGTGACCGTCACCTTTGCGCTCTCAAGGTCTTAGTGGTGTCCCAGTGAACATTTCGGGGCTGTGATCACCGTGACTACTAGGTTGGCGGCCAAAGTGTTATGATTGCTCGTGGTCGCTCCGCAGTTTCCTGAACTGTGCCTAAATTCAAAGTGAACCTTCAGCCATTGCGTGTTTACCCCGTCTTTTATTTTTAACCTGATCAACAATAACATAGACATATTGTCTCCATCTTGTGCCACATTTTAATATGTCCTTAGCCACTTCGTCCTTCCCTGAACCTCTAGAAATCACCATGGTATTATCCGTATTCACAGACGGTGATTGCTCTGACCCTTCGTGTTACCGCCCGAGATCAGTTCTCAGTATAATCAAGAACGTTTTAAAAGCAACTTTCGTCTCGAATAAACAAATTTCTAAAAATAAGAAATACTATGTGCGTAACAGCATGGCTTCCGTACCGAATACTCTACTTTCACTGGAGTTGAAACATTGACACAAAATTTCAACACAGCTTTAAATAGCAATAAACTAGTTTCCATAATATTTCTTGACCTTCAAAGGCATTCGACACTATCGAACACAGCATCCTTCAGAACAAATTAAATAACTATGGCTTTAGAAATGGGCGCTTTTAACTCTTCTCTACTTTCTTAAATCATCGTAGCCACGTTGTTACTCCAGGCGGCATCACTTCGCAAAAACCGATACGCACAGAGGTTTCACGGCGATCGGTCCTGGGCAACGTGTAATTATATTATATGTAAATGACTTACCTCTGGTTATTAGTTCCGCCGAGCTGCTATTGTACACAGACAATGCAGCTTTATTATTACGAGGGAAAATATGCAAGAAATCGAAACATAAACATATACCAAAATTTGAAACATAAAGTCCTTAGGCGTAGTCTTTTCAGAAACACTCAGCTGGGATCTACAAATCTCCAAATACGCAATAAAATAAATGAAATAAACGGTATAATATATAAACACAGGTTCTCTCTTCCAATAAGAGTGAAGTTAGTTTTATACGATGCTTTTTTGCTTCCAGTCGTAACATATTGTCATACCGTGTGCGGAACAACAACAAAGAAAAAAATTTAAAAGTTACTTGCAGCACAACCCCCGCACGGGGCACCTTGAGTATTTATGGTGACGGTGAGCAGCGACACCGCGGTCCCCGAGCTCCCATACATAAGCCGTGTCCAACCGTGGCGGAGTAATTAAAGGTGAAGGGTAGAAGCCGTAAACGGTGGCCGTCGGAGCCTTGGTCAAGCTCCGGCCGATGGGCTCCCTGTCTGTCTACCAGGCAAGGAGCTCCGGGACCTCTTTGACTACCAGGGTAAGGTCAAAGAAGAAAGTACCCACGCCTCCCTGCTTTTTTCTATGCCGTATGCATAAATCAAAACCCCCCTCAAAACGTGATTGGTCCGTGAGAAAGGACCCCACCGAAGTTTCCTTTCCATCCCTACCAACCATCAACATTCCGAAACCTGACAACTATCCTCGTTTTTTGGTCCTTGAATCAATAGATAAGTCCAAACCCCTCTCTTCCCAGAATGTTTTCCTCGTCTCAAAGTTTCTTGAAGGAATCATTGGCAAATCTTTCGAGGCAAAAACACTACGAACAGGCGAAGTATTAGTTGAAGTCAAGACGCAGCAGCAAGCCACAAATCTCCTGACCCAAACCCGCATGGCAGATCTGGACACCACTGCCACACCCCACCGCAGCCTCAAAAGCTCGCAGGGTGTGATATCTGAACCAGATCTGCTAAGTGAAACAGAGGCCGACCTTCTGGAAGGCCGGAAGGATCAGGGCGTTACCGCTGTCAGGAGAATCACCATCCGTCGTGACAATGTAAAATACTAACAAAGCATATTATCTTGTCATTCAACAAATCAAAACTTCCTGAGCACATCAATGCTGGCTTCATTAAGTGTGGTATACTTCCGTACATACCTACCCCGCGGCGCTACTACAAGTGCCAGCAATTCGGGCACGCTACAACTTCATGTCGCGGCAAAACAACCTGCGCGAAATGCGTCGCTCATGACCACCGTACTGAAAACTGTGACTCTACTACCTTCACCTGTGCAAACTGTGAATACCCGCACGCAGCATGGTCCCGCAGCTATGAAAAGTTTCAATTAGAAAAGAAAATCATTACATCAAGGTCACTGAAAACATCACCTTCCCCGAGGCGCGGAAGAGGTTCGCCTCTTTCCCTCTGCGGAGGTACGCCGACGCGCTCGCCGGGGGCCGAAACGACGTCTCGTTTCTGCAGGGATCCAGTACCGCGAGTCGGACTTGGCCCCGCCTCCGCCCCACCCTCCTGGGTTGCCTCTGGCAGACCAACCCGCCTCCGCACCGTTCGCTCTGCCAGCAGCGGCTGTGGGGGCAACCACGTCTGGTGGAAGCGATGCTACATCCTACACTTCCACTCAAGCATCCCGAACCACAGGCGAGGGCGCAGAGGAGATGGACATGGAGGAACCAGCGGCACCTCCCAACCCCACTGCACCGCCTGCGCCATCCGAGGCGTTCCTGAAACCATCGGCGGTTGCGGGCAAGGAAAAGCGCGACCCAAAGGGTTCGCGGTCCAAGGAGCCTGATCCCTCAGGCGCTCTGAAGACATCCGAGGATGAAATGGACGTCGGTCCGTTCTTGTCTGCGGTGCACCGCAAGCAACACGTCCCGACGCCAAAGCATCCCGACAAGCCAAGAAAGACAAGAGTCACAGCCGCGAAAGACGACACATAAACAACACAGTCCAGTAGCTCCGAACACTTCATAATGGGAAGAAAAAACAGTACAATGTAGCTCCAGAGGCCTCTTTCAAAATCTTGACGATGTAAATGAAATACTGCATGCTAATCAGTCGAGTGTAATGTGTGTTCAGGAAACACATTTGAATTCTAAACACACAAATTTCTTGAACAGCTACCTGGTATACAGAAAGGACAGGGATGGCTGCGCACCCTCTTCTGGGGGTGTGGCCATAATGAAATGGACGTCGGTCCGTTCTTGTCTGCGGTGCACCGCAAGCAACACGTCCCGACGCCAAAGCATCCCGACAAGCCAAGAAAGACAAGAGTCACAGCCGCGAAAGACGACACATAAACAACACAGTCCAGTAGCTCCGAACACTTCATAATGGGAAGAAAAAACAGTACAATGGAGCTCCAGAGGCCTCTTTCAAAATCTTGACGATGTAAATGAAATACTGCATGCTAATCAGTCGAGTGTAATGTGTGTTCAGGAAACACATTTGAATTCTAAACACACAAATTTCTTGAACAGTTACCTGGTATACAGAAAGGACAGGGATGGCTGCACACCCTCTTCTGGGGGTGTGGCCATAATCGCACGGAAATCCTTAGCATGCCACCCTGTCCCCTTGAACGCTGTCCTTGAGGCTGTAGCATTTTGAACAATAATATTTATTAGGTTGATTACGGTATGTTCCATATATATTCCTCCTGATCATGCACTTTCGAGCTCTGACTTCGAGGCGTTGGTCGACCAGCTGCCCGAACCATACATCCTAACAGTCGACCGTAATGCACACAATTGTCTTTGGGGCTCTACTCGTACGGATGGCCGAGGTCGCCTGATAGAGAAATTCCTTACATCTTCAGGAGCATGCCTTTTCAACAATAAACAGCCTACATACCATAACACAGGACACAACACATACGCATACCTTGACTTGGCTATTGGCTCCGCAGTTCTCTTTCCTCTTCTCGAGTGGGGTGTGGGCACTGATCCATATGGCAGTGACCACTTCGCCCCTCACTAACTTTTATAGGTAAAGGTCCACGCAGTCTATCTTCCCATACTAGGTTCAATGAAGCACGAGCTAACTGGAACACGTTTACAAAGACATCGAAACTACACCACACAATCATAAAACACCTACACGTAGATGAAGCCGTTCAACTCCCCACCGCGCACATCTTCGACGCCGCCGAAAAGTCCATTCCCCACGCCTCTGGTTCCCCGCGCAACCAGCGGAGGCCGTGGTGGAATGAGGACTGTAGGCGGGCGCGGGAGGCCCAGAACAAGGCGTGGGGTATCCTTCGTCGGTACCCCACGTCGGTAAACCTCCTGTTCAAACGGGCAAAGGCGATGGGAAAACGTGTGCGCCGTGAGGCAAAACGAGAGAGTTGGCGTACATTCATAACATCAATTAACTCCTACACGGACACACGAAAAGTATGGACACGAATACGCAAACTCAAGGGACAACAAATACACAGCCTGCCCTTGGTTAGCACCACTCGGGACAGACTAGAAGACCAGGCTAACACACTCGCACAACACTTTCAACACGTGTCCAGCTCTGCACACTACACAAAAACACTTTCTTGAAACATAAAGCCTCTTGTGAAAAGAAGTACCCGTGCGACAACAACAAATCACAGACTTCTTACAACTCCCTGTTTTCACTACATGAGCTGAGGGCTGCTCTAAGCACGTGTAAACCCTCAGCTCCAGGCCCAGACAACATCACATACACAATGTCACAACACTTACACGCAGACACACTCAAAACACTTCTACATCCATTTAATAAATAGTGGCTTTCGGGGCACATTCCAAGACCTTGAAGGGAGGCCATAGTAGTGGCTTTTTTGAAGGAGGGAAAGGACCCGTCGTCACCCACAAGTTACCGTCCTTTAGCCCTGACGAGCTCCCTGTGCAAGCTCTTCGAGAAGATGATCAATCGCAGGCTGGTGTACTTCCTTGAGTACAATGGTCTTCTCGAGAGCTGCCAGGCAGGCTTCAGGGCGGGGCGCTCCACCAATGATCAGCTTGTTGCGTTGGAATCCTACATAAAAGATGCCTTCATTCACAAACAGTTCTGCATTACAGTCTTCTTTGATATGGAAAAGGCCTACGACACGACATGGCGATACGGCATCTTGAGTGACTTGAAGTCATTCATTGTTTCGGGCAACATGCTTAGCACTCTTTCTAGCTACATGTCTGAACAAACTTTCCATGTAAGAATTGGTAGTGCACTTTCTAATGTACATGTTCAGGAAAACGGCGTGCGTCAAGAAAGTGTTTTGAGCTGCACACTCTTCATAGTGAAGACGAACTCACTCCGTAAGGCATTGCCACCAACCTTTTCTTGCTCAGTTTATGTAGATGATGTCCAAATATCTTTTAAATCATGTAATATGTCAATCTGTGAACCGTAAGCCCAGCTCGGCGTGAACAAACTTGCTGGCTAGGCGGACACAAACGGCTTTAAGCTGAACCCCGTAAAAATTACTTGCGTTGTGTTCACCCGTGGTCGCGGGATCCGTGTGGACCCTGACATTACTCTAAACGGCGTGTCGATTCCTGTCAAAAAGGAGCACAAGTTTTTAGCGTAATATTGGACAACAAACTAACATTTCTTCCTTATATAAAAATGCTTAAGCAAAAATGCCTAAAAACTATGAATATCTTTAAAGTTGTCTCTCACCAATCGTACGGTGCAGACAAGCAGCTACTGCTGCGTCTTTATACTGCACTGGTAGGATCTCGCTTTTACTATGGCAGCGTCGTATATGGGTCTGCAACGAAAATGGCACCAAAAATTCTTGACCCAGTTCTGCATTGGGGGCTTCGCCTTGCTTGTGGCGCCTTTCGCAATAGCCCTGTTGAAAGCCTATATGCAGAGTGCCACAAATGGTCCCTGTATCACCAGTGCATATATACTGACTTGTTGTATGCCTCTAAAATCATGTCTCTGGCAAATCACCATCTTAACTCGACCACTCATGATGCATCCTCACAGCAGCTCTTTTTAAATCGTCCATCTATTCCCATGCCGTTCCCTCTCAGAGTGATAGCAGAAGCTTCTGAGCTAGCAGTGTCATTTTGATTTTATTCCACCATGGCAAGCCAGAGATGTTTCCTGTGACTTGTCCTTTGTGCAGTTCGACAAAAACAGGGCACCAAGGGCAGCATTTCCTCTTCCTGCAGGATAAGTACCAGTGTGCAGAGTTTTACTCCGACGCATCAAGGACAGCTGATGCGGTGTATTGTGCTGCGCATGGGCTGCACGTTAACGGGGCAAAAAGAATGAACTCCCACAACAGCATTTTTACAGCTGAAGCACACGGCATTTTACTTGTTTTAGACCACATTATCCAACATCAAATACCAAAGTACGTAGTTTTTACAGATTTTCTTAGTGTTGAACGTGCACTTTTGTCTAGAAAACGCTCAAAAAGTTATGTATTGAATCTTGTCTGTAAGGGCCTTATGGTGGCATACGCATCAAGTTTTGAAATAACAATATGTTTGGTTTCTGAGCATTGTGGAATAGCTGGGAATGAAACCGCATATGAAATGGCCACTGTTGCAACACTCTTTAATTCAGTGGGCATAGAAACACTGCCGTACACAGATATGAAGCCACACATCAGACACCAACTTCACAACACGTGGCAAACACACTGGAGCGAACAGACAGATAACAAGTTACATGTAAGAAAACCTCACTTGGGACCATACGCTAATGATTCACACAACAGACACATTGAAGTTACCTTAGCTAGGTTGCGGATAGGCCACACACATGTACCACACTCACACCTGCTTACTAGCTCTCCAATACATGGGTGTAGCAGGTGTGGGGAGGGCCTATCCGTAGTCCACTTCCTAATCACATGCAAGGCACTCGACACAACAAGACACAGACACTTCAAGGAAGTATACAGACAACACATTCCGCTACACCCTTCCTTGTTTTTGGGTGATAATGCCGTGGTCTCTGTGCAACGCGTTTTTAAATGTTTTTCTGATGTTAACTTTTTAAACCTCATTTCCTATCATGCGTAATCGAACCTGGCCCTATACACCAGCCATCACCATTTCCGTTAATTGATTGTACTGTTATTCTGGCTTTAGTAGCCACTATTTTCTTCTAGATACTTTTGTTAGGCGCTCTTTGCCACAGCTGGCCTTGCGCCAAAAAACTCCAACCATCATCATCATACTTGCAGCACAAAAACGAACTGTTAGACAAATTTTAAATGTACCATGGTAGGCACACACCGAACGCTACTTCACATAATTTCATGTAATTAAAGTAAATACCTAATACCCCTTTAAATTGCTAGTTATGTATAAGAATGAATACCAAGAAACAATGAATCATTTATTTCCATGCCTCAACTCAGACGCAACGCCACTTCTTACAACGTACGCCAGCGCCTGGCGTGGTTCCTGCATTTTTTTCGTACTAACTATCGACTACATTCCTTCTGCTAAATTTTGCCATTGTATCTAAATTGTCTTGAAAGTAATAATATCTGCCTCAAAAAAACTCCAAAGAAAAAATTGTCTACGGTTCTTTACCTGTTCGAATCAGTGTGAATTATCTTGATCAGACTGCATTAAAATGTTTGTCAAGCAGCAAACAGCTCGCACAGGAAACTCCTTGTGCTGTGTTTTAGAGGTTTATTTTGGGTTTAATGCTGTGCCTTTAAGATATGTGCTATGATTTTTACGCCTGTATTTATTTTAATTTTTTTGTTCTCGTGCAAGTGTGCTTTTGGACTTTATTTTAACCTTCTTAGCGGCCGACATATAACGTAGACGTTAAAATTGTGCTTTGGCCAATGTACAAAGCGAAATGTAAATGAACTAAGCTGTCGGATTGGGGCGTATGGGGTCTTCAAGCTGCATTGTTTGCAGCTTTTTCCCATGCGTCCTCTCTCTACTGCACCACAGCAAGAGAGAAATAACGTTTCAATTCAATTATAATACTGTGCATACATTGGAAGTGTTGCACCTCAGAAGGGATAGTTGGGCTTATTGGTTTATGATGCTGGGTCCACTGTACCACCGCATGGACGGAACACAAGATAAAAACTACAAGACGAACGCTAGGCTTCAACTGATTTTTTTACGAAATACACATGCATGCTATGTCGTCTATCAGTACCCCTTCTGCGGCATTTTCTGCAAAAAAACTGTTGTACCAAAAGCAATCAAAAACTCCCAAACATATAGGCGATTAAGTTCTCTCTTTCATCTTTTTCTTTTTTCTAGCACATGCGCCGACGACTGCAGCGTGTACGTGTATTTTGTAAAAAAATCAGTTAAAGTCTGGCGTTTTTTTACTGCTTTGGGTCCTCTTTTGTTTCGTCTTGCAACCAGCACAATGTAGCCAGGATGCGGGTTCGATTCCCGGCCACAGCGATAAATTTTCTCGTGGAGGCTAAAAGCGCAAGCACAGTGTTTTAGAGATTTCGGTTACTTAAAGATCCCTGGCGGTCAAACTTAATCCTGAGCCCACCACGACTTTGCGCCTAATCTTTTGAATAGTGTCGTCACATTAAACCCGGAAATCAACCAACAACGTACATTGAAGAAATTCTGGATTGGGGCAACGGGTTCTCGGGTAAGAATGGTCGAAATCACTTTTTCTGGGGTTGATGTGAAAGCTATCTTCTTTAAGGTTTGTGGTTGATGAATATCTCTAGCACCGCCAAGAAGATTTACAGCTGGCAGTAATACCCTTCTTGAGGCCGTTCAGAAGGTGTCTGTTACTACTTCGTTGGGTGTTTCCGTCAGTGTTGGGCTTGCTAGCAATTTCGTTTCTGTCATCATTACCTAAAATGTGTTACTAAAATGGTCAGTATTATCAACGGCCGCAGGAACTCCTAGCTGCTACATGGTTTCATTCGAGCGTAGGGACTACAACGCATAGAACAATGCAGCTTGATGAAGCAGCTGAGCGGCTGCTTAAAAATGGCTAATGGCTGGCGGCAGAGCTGCGTGCTAGTGGACAAGACTATTAGGACATACTTGAGACTGTCGCCATGTCACCTAGGTGCAAGTACACTACAGCGTCATGGGGAACCACAAGGGCTGACGTAGCCAGAGATCTGTACCGATAGCACAAAAGTGGCGAGTAAACCGGGAAATACTAAAAGACCTCAAACTGGAGTAGTTTTCTTGGTCCTGCTGATGTAGTTTATTTGAGGGAAATAACGCTCCACACCGATTTTATTCCTAATGCAATATGCTTGTTTCAGATGGCAAATGTGAAATGCCTCAAGACTCACGCCAAATGTCTGTTCTGTTACTTTTGATGGCTGGTTGCTAAGGTCCATTTTTTTTCACTCCATCTAATACGTCCTACGTCACTGTGTCGTGACGACATCGCAGTGATCCCGCATTGTTCGTTCATCTGGATAATTGCACCTTGCTGAAGAGAACTTTAGTGTGTTTCGATAACGGTACCCAACTAATGATAATTTTAGCTCATTTTCTCGTTTTTTGATTCGCAACCCACCTCAAGGCCAAGATCATTATAAGCATCATTCATCATCATCATCATCATCATCATCATCACTAACTCGTCATCACAGCATCATTAACACGTGATAATTTATTGCTGAGGCTAAAATCGGTCGGCGCAACCTTGAGCTTTGGTCGACGATGATTTTTGACAGCAGTTCCGGAATCGCTAAAGCAGAGGCTTTATATGTTTCATCAAACGTACAAAGTGTGGTCGGGATGAACAGTTATGATACAAATGCCATAAGACATCAACATCTAGAACAGTGCAGTGTGGCTGGGTGGGGCTGCACATGCGCTGTTGCTCCGCTATCGGATTCCTTACGTAAAAAGTCATAATGTCTCCACCAATTTTTTTCTTGCACTTTCTTAGCCCTACTACTGAGCAATAACTGGACATCCGCGATTGTATAGCTTTCTGAACAAACTTTCCGACATCACTTGCGATTTTTGGTATTAATGCGCTCGAGCGGAACCTGTGCTATGAGGCGTGCCATAATCCAGCACACGAAGTTACTTTTTCAAAATTCAAGATATTGATCGTATGCTATTTGACAACCAATTTTTCCTTCCCTTATCCAGTGCAACTTGTTTGCGTCTTTTTATTATGTAGTAAGCTTTTGCAGTGACCTTTCTATTTCGGTATTGCTTTTTTAATTCGCTTATGTCATTTCTTCACGCGCTGTTATGACGGTGTCTTTTAGGTATTTGTTTTTCTTTTTTAGTTACCGTTTGTACAAATTTTATCAGCTACTGCTTTCTGTAATTATTAATAAGGCTGATCGCTCATTCAAGCTGCTCTTATGTGGTCTTTGTCCACGGTTCCTGGCCAAATACTGAACGGGCCAATAAATAAAATGTACAAATGTTCAAGTTAAAAGTGGCCCAAAGAGTTACCATCAATCTTACCCGTGACTTTTCAACGTCATGCTTTACACGTATGCTTTCCAGGTATCGCATTAAACAATTTTGATACGATATGGTGGACTTGCCTGACGGCCTTTGAAACTAGACACTTTCCAATAGTCCTGGTAAACGTCACCGTGCCTGTACACGTAGAGTAGAAGTTAACCAAATGGCCATATTGGCTTCTCTAGTAGTAGTAGTAGTAATAACTTTATTTTGCCCAAAAGTTGTGGTGATTGCACCACTGAGCTGTTCGCTCAGTCACCTAGACAGCGGGGCTCCCGGTGTTTTGGGAGCTCGGTGTCTTCAGCCAACTGGGCGAGGGCTTCTTGCACGTGGGGAGCTGGGCTAGAGATGGCAGCCTCCCACTCGGTTAAGGATGATATGTTATGAAGGATGGGATGATTTCTTCTACGTGATGCGGGTATTAATAGGCATGACCAAATGATGTGGTGAAGTGATGCTCGTTCCACAGAACAAAAGGGGCAAGCGTCCTTATATTCGCCAGGATATATGATGGACATGAGATGCGGAGTGGGGAATGATAATGTTTGGAGCTGCCTGAGAAGGACTGCATGCCTTCGACTGAGCGATGGATGCGGTGGTGGAAAAATTGTCCGATCCTGGCGGAAATGGTCAAGGATATCGCCGAAAGTATGGAGACGGTCCTTATAGCCGAAAGGTTGCGGGATATCTTCAGGAGTCCTATGAGGCTCTCGGCGAACCATATCTCGAGCAGTCTCATTGGCTCTCTCATTTCCCATCAGGCCAGAATGTGCCGTTGACCAGATGATGCGGAAGGTCCGGCTATGAGGTGTGGGCCCTTGCGAGATGGTTGCCAAGGTTTTAGATGATACCCTGCCGTTTAAAAAATTTAGTACGGCCGATTTAGAATCGGTTATGATGTTAAGATGCGGAGACCGGCTGTGGGCTATGGCTAGACCAATTGCCATTTCCTCTGCCTCAGTGCAGGAAGTGCAGCTTACAGATGCTGTAGCGATGGGGCTCCCCTTGGAGTCGACCACCGCTAGTACCGATGCGTTCCTGTCTTGATATGGGGTGGCATCGGTGTATACCACAGGAGACCCCGGTGGGTGTTGTTTGGCAAGGGCCTTCGCTCTTGCCTCACGGCGTTCCTTATTGTGGATGGGGTGCATTCGCCTAGGCGTTGGGGACACTCTGATGACATTCCTCAGAGGAGACGGAATGGCAACAAGTCGCGTGTAGTGTGGTGTTTGGGGTACCAGGCCCAAAGACCTCAGGATGCACCGACCGGCAGAGCTGCGAGAAAGCCTCTCTAGCTGTGCGGTTCGCTGTGCCTCTATAAGTTCGGAGAGGGTATTGTGTATCCCTAGGCGCAGTAAGTTTGCAGTTGATGTTTGTTGGGAGAGGCCGAGCGCTCGCTTGTGTGCCGTACGGATGAGGCTATCAACTTTCTCCTGCTCCGTCTTCCGCAGGGTGAGAAACGGCAATGCGTATGTAACGCGCGAGATGACGAAGGCCTGCACCATCTTTATGAGGTTGGACTCCTTGATGCCCTTGTGCCTCGTCGAAACCCTGGAGATGAGTCGGGTGGTTTGATATACCCCCTTCTCGATCTCTCTGAGTGCATCTGTATGCCGGCCATTAGCATTTAGGCGGAGTCCCAAAACCTTTATGGAGTGGACTATGGGAATGTTGGCTCCTGATGTTGTGGTTACGGTTATTATTGGTGGGATTTTATGATTTGGTTTGTAGATGAAAAGCTCCGATTTTTGGGGGGAACACGACAAGCCGCGCACGGCTGCGTACTCCTCAACGGTTTGGGTTGCCCGTTGCAGGGCTTCCTGAATTTGGCCGTCGGAGCCTCGAGCAATCCACAGGGTGATGTCGTCTGCATATATGGAATGATGTAGGTAGGGTATGTCCGAGAGAAGGGCCGGAAGGTCCCTCATGGCGAGGTTAAACAAGAAAGGTGACAGTACTGATCCTTGGGGCGTTCCTAGGCTACCCAGTTTAATGGGGACCGATTGGATGTTTCCGAAATGAAGGGTGAGTGTACGAGATGAGAGGAACGATTTAATGTAGTACGTGCGCTCTCCAAAGCCATTCTTGTTCACAATCTGTAGTATGACCGAGTGTCGCACAGTGCCGAAGGCTTTGGAGATATCTAAGCCGAGGATAACCTTAGTTGTGTGCTTTGGCGCGTATGCCGAATCCAAAATGTGATGTTGTAGTTACAACATAAGATCCTGAGTGCATAGATGAGGGCGAAATCCTAGCATGGTGTGAGGGAACAGCTGAGTCTCTTCGGCGTGTTCAGTGAGTCGGGTCAAAACAACTTGCTCTAGTAGTTTCCCTAGGCACGATGTTAGGGTCTGTTAGGGTCTGAGATGAACGATGTGTGGCGGTTTCCCAGGCTTTTTAATGAGTATGGTCTTGGCCGTTCGCCATTTTTCCGGAATTTTACCCTGTGTCCAACATTCATTAAAAAGTGCCGTGATTCCAGTAATGGATGAGTCATCCAACTACCGAAGAATGTTATTAGTAATCTGGTCAGGGTCAGGGGCCGACCTAATGTTTAGCTTATAAATGGCAGCCTTGACCTCGGCTTCTGTAAAAGGTGAATCTAAGGCGGCGTTGGCCTCTCCGGTGTATGGCGAGTGTTCTGTTGGAGGGCCTTGTGGTATGTACTTGTGTAAATATGTGATGAGTGCATGTCGCGTCCCCGGATAGTTGTGTATCAAAAGGGACACCGTTTGGTTGTGGGACGACTTGGTCGACGTCGGATCAAGAAGGTGGCGTAAGATATTCCAAGTCCTTTTGGTACTGAAAGTGTGATTTAGGGAATCGCATAATGAATACCAGTTTTCCGATACCAATCTGGATGCGTGATTCTCAATCTCCCGATTAATGTAAGCTATTTTTCTGCGTAGGCCACGGCTGTGTTTGTGGCGGATCAGTCTGTTTTTGAGGCTGTCTCTAGCCTGGATGAGGTTGGACAGACGCGAGTCTAGCGGCGGTAGGCTGGGGTCTGATTGTATGATTTTGGTTGATTTTCCGACCCTGCTGCGTAACTCCTCCTCCCATTCTGAGAGAATGTCGAGTGTAGGTGCAGTGTCTTGTGTTGTTTTACGAAAGAGGTCCCAGTCGATGAACGTGTTGTTTCTTTTTTGGGGAGATTTTAGGTATGCGGGTGCCTCGATTTGGATGAGCTTATGATCACTGCCAAAGTCCTGCCCAGTGTTCGCCCATTTAACCTCTCCTGTTATGTTTTTGGTGAATG
Organism: Haemaphysalis longicornis; assembly: GCF_048455015.1. Taxonomy (NCBI): domain Eukaryota; kingdom Metazoa; phylum Arthropoda; class Arachnida; order Ixodida; family Ixodidae; genus Haemaphysalis; species Haemaphysalis longicornis. Next base: position 206,494,184 of record NW_027526335.1, on the reverse strand, counting down.
TTAGGTCAGGTGTCGTATCTGCACAGACGCTGTTTCCCTGACGTGTGGGAAACAGGGGGTCGGTATGTAATGTTAGGTGTTCATTTTGTGCAGCTTCCCACAGCCGGCGCCCTTTAGGTGTGGCCCTTGGGTAGCCCCAAGCGCAATGCTGCGCATTAAAATCGCCTAGGATGAATATGGGTTGCTTACCCGCTGTACACACAGCTCCATGGATTAGGGAAAGAAGAGGGACAGAGTCCTTTTCCCTCGGACTGCTGTAAATATTTAGAACAAATAGGCTGGTTCGCCGATTTACGTTTGTGACAATTTCGATAAATGTGTGATCCACCTCGCTGTCTATGTCGTGTTCTTGCGCTATCACATTACGGCGAGTAAGAATGGTTGTTGCAGGTGGATTTCGGGACTTAGGCATGAGCGTTTTGTAGCTGGCTAATCTGGCTACTGCGCCAACTTCTTGTAGGCAAATTACGTCAGAGAGCGAACCCACAAGATTGTTTTCTAAGGCCTGCTGAAGGATGCCCCTCTTTCGGCGGTATCCTCTGCAGTTCCACTGCCAAATGATGATGCTATTCAGTGTCATGGTCTTTTTCGTCTAATAATGAGGGGCGATTGTATGGTTTGGATGCTTTCTTAAGAGATGGTCGAGATTCTATTTCTGCCAGTCGTGCTTCCAAGGCTGATAATTTAGAAAGGATAAGGTCAGCCTGCGCTTGAAATGGTTTGTAGCTAGGGCTCATGGCCTCCTTAACCTCCTTAGAAATTTTCTCAATGCCTGCCATGAATTCCACTTTTGTGACGTAGTAGGAGCTACAGTCCGATTCCTCTTTGGGGGGACTACAGAGGGAATGTGATGGCTTCTCTAGTCCCTAGTGTAACAACGCTTCTGCGGCTACCAGAGTATCTACAGAGGCGTTTTTCTTCTATACGTTCATGTATTGGGGACAAGTTAAACACAACAACTAGATTTTTTTCCGAGTGTGCTGGCATGAATGGGATTTATTGTTTGCTATATTGCCACAGTCCAGTAATTCCACAGCAGTGCAAAGGGGCGGTGCCGTCAATCCCTCGTTCACGCGAGAGCTGGTATGTGCGCACACACCCGGCTTGAGGAAGAGAAGGACGCTCTCTGGCTTGTGGATTTTTCTCAGCTGTGACAGCATCGCTATTCGCCTGGCGTGGGTTTTTCATTGTCTATTTTCTAATTAAATAACTCCTTATTGTTGACGAGTCACAAAATTTACGCTACATTTCTTGTGGCGGAGCCGCGTACCCGTAGCGAATCTTGCATGCACCGCGAGGGCCCCGTCCCTACAGACCAGGTGTATGAAACAGAGCTCGCACCTGTTCTTCCACGCACCAGTCGTCGGCTTCAAGGTGTATCTCCTGTGCACAGACTTCTGCCCGCGACGTCAACGGTAAAATCGGCACACAGCACGGGCCCAACAATGGCAAGCGACAGCACCATGCGAGGTCAGTTCTTCAAGTTCGAGGCTACCCTCTGGCTCAACCACATCAGTGTACAGCTTCTGAAGCACTCCATCCTGTGGGAGACGCTTCCGCTAGAGCTCGGCTGCGTTCTCGTCCTCCCACCGCCCAGAGCCACCTCCTACAATGACCTTCGCACTGCCGTGCTCGCGCACTACGGCTTCTGTGGCGACCGCTTTCGGTCTACAGTAGATGAAGTACCAGCAGTACAGTAGATGAGATACATCACGCCGCCCCACACGGTACCCTCCGTGTCACCCAGCACGGTGACGTCCTCCACCACCGAGGCCGACGACCTGCTCTACATTTGCAGAATGGCAGCCCCACATTCACCGACCGCACTTAAACCCGACAGCATCGCACGCGCTCACGGACCACCTCCCGCCTCGCCCGCTTCTGCCACGCCATGCGGAGGCACTGGTGACCCAAGCAATACTGAAGCAGTGACGTCACTTCCTCCTCGGCTGATGGCACCACCCCACGACCTCTCCACCGGTACGCTGGTCTCTCAGTGCCAGACTACAAAGTAGGTACCAACAACCCCGAGAGAGATGCACATGAACGCAGCCACTATCTGCTGTCATGCCATTGCGTCTACCGTCCTGCCGAAGCAACAGCAACACTGTGACTCTTCCAGGCACGACGCTCGCAGCCGCCGCCACATTCTAGACACAGCTACCGTTCTCGCGTGTGACCTGCCCGACAACCCCGAACCATGTGCGCTAGCGGACCCTGAGCGAGCAATGGTAGCCGTCCCAATACTTGCGAAGCCCGAAGCTCTGACGGCTCCAGCTCTGCGCAGGCGACTTTTCGACCACCCCTATCGACAACGATTCGGTCGAGTTCGCAGGCCATTCACGTGACTCGCGTGCCTGCGCACAACTTAAGCAGCTTCAAGCCACCACGACGGTCAATAGCCCATCAGTCGCCCTTCTCCAGACGAACGCGGTGCCGACGGCGTCATTTACGCCGCACAACTGGTCGAGCTCCGCGCAACGACAAAGCTGTCAGCATAACGGAACCGTCCAACTGTTATACGGGGTGTCATTCCGGTTTCTTGGCAGATTTTGTGGCTCCGACACTGCACCCAAACTTTCGGGGACATCCCTCTCGCCTCTGGGCGCTGCTAGCAGTTTCTGCCCCGCACGACGCTAGTTTCCGCCTGCGTCCCCTACGCCACTCCCAGGCTAGGCCACCGGAGGTCTGTCTATGCCCCGGACGCTCTCACCCGACCGACCAGGACTGCTGTCTCAACTCGAATGCGGACATACCTCTATCACTGCTCGTGTTGTACATACCTGTATATAGTCTTTGCGCACTCTACATGGTACATGTTGCCACACTCATCTCAACGCGTCCTGCGCTAGTGGGGGGGGAGCAATGTAGTTGCGCGCACCTCATCTTCTAGCAGCGCCACTATCATTTGCATCATCTTACCATCATCATCAGCAGTGCTTGCCCGGCCAGCGCAGCACTGCCACGCGCCACGAGATGGAAATCGACCGAGCGCCTGGGCGGCCGCATGTCCGCACAGCTCCCACTCCTGATCGGGCCTACGCTCTCTCCAATAAAATGTAGGAAGCCACCGCACCCTGCCGAGTCTGCTTCCTACAACACCACAGATTTGCGGGGGTAGTTATCCTTTCGGACTCTTTCTCCGTGTGCACTGCTCCAACAAATGATATATATTCTTCCCCTCTCAGGTCATTCCGTTCATTCATTCTTTACCAGCTTCGCGAGATCCGGTTAGTGTGGGTCCCTGGTCGCGCAGTGATAATCTTCAACGAATTGGCTGGCCAAATAGCCATTTTGGCTCTTGGGGGTCCTGCCGTCGTGAACTCCCCAGTTGACAGTTGCCTTTTTGAGGCGAGGTTCAGGCGCCTTCAAATTTTACAAATTAATCGGCAGGATTCCCTTCGTTCATGCTCTGACTATATTCACCTCAATCACTTACGGAAGCCTAAATACTGCGAATCTCGTAAATGTGAGGTCGCAATCACAAAATTTCGCAGCAGAATTCCCCCTTTAAATTTTTATCTACACAAATTTGGTGAAGCGTTATCTCCTCAATGCCCTTTCTGCGAGGCCCCCGAAGCTATAGAACACTTTCTTTTAAATTGCTGCAGGTTTTCCTCGATGTGACGCACTCACCTTGAATACAAGTTTAGTAGGCTAAATCTCTCTTTTTCTTTAAGCGTTATTCTTTTGCTGGGTGCTTTCGTCATAGGATATTGCCACAAAGAGGTTGTGATCGCCTTTAATTCCTTTGTTGGGAAGACAGGCCGGATGCCCTGCTAGATAGCTATGTCTTCCTTCGCAATTTTTTTCCTGGCAATGCTATTGTGTCCAAAGATTTTCTTTTCTACTCTCAATATTTTTCTCGTACTTCTTTTTTTCCCTTTCTCTAAAATAGAAGGGGTCACAGCCTAATTATTGCAAGCAGCTTCTTGGCCAATCCCCGCGTGGGTGCGCGCCATGATTTAAGGAACCAACCAACCAACCAACCAACGACCGCCACCCTGCTTGCGCGACGGCGGGCGTGTTGTCTGCTGCACTGGGGACCAGTCATGACGCGTTGCGGGAGCTCACCCACTCAGTAATAAGGGAGGAGCTTCACCTACTGCAACTGCCTCAGGCCACACCGTCGTACGCTTCCCTGACCCAAGTTGTGAAAGAGGACGTAAAGTAAGCGGTTCAAGTACCGGTGAACCTCGACCTGCAGCCACCCTTACGCACCTCGGAAAACGCGGAAACATACGGCAGGGTTCTTCAAGAAGCCCCTAGGTACGCTGCTTCGAATGTAGCCACTGATACAACCGAAGCGTACGCCCCGTCGTCTACTGGCGTCTTTATTCGTCGCCAGCCTAGATCGGCCAGCCCCTCCTGCTGGGCGGATCGCCGTACACCGGATCGCCGTGCCAGCCGTACACTGGCGAGGATGCGCCAGACATACTACTGGTGGAAACCTCCGAGAACCCTTCAGCACTATGTCAACAGCTGCCGGGAGTGCCAGAGGAGGAAGCTTCCGTCTTTGAAACCGGCAGTGCTTCTTCAGCCAGTGGAATTACCGATAGCCCCTTTCCAGCAAGTCGGCATGGATCTCCTGGGCCCGTTTCCTACTTTCACGAAGGGGAACAGATGGATTGTGGTGGCGACACTACGCAGAAACAGCATCTGTCCCAAGAGCGACTAGCGCTGAGGTAGATCAGTTTTTCGTCACAACATTGTTCTACTGCATGGACCTCCCCAGATTGTCATTACAGATAGGGGCACGGCTTTCACAGCTGACCTCATGCAGTCCACCATGGTACTAACCCACACCTCTCACAGACGAACAACTGCTTACCATCCTCAGACCAATGGCTTAACTGTGCGACTTAACAGAACCCTCACTGACATACCCTCAATGTACGTCGACGTAGAGCATAAAACGTGGGATGAGATCTTGCCAGACGCAACATTGGCTTACTACACGGCAGTTCAGGAGACCTCAGCAACGACTCTATTTCAGCTGGTTTATGGCCGCACTGCCACTACGACTCTTTATTCCATGCTACCGGTTTATGAGGATGAAAACGGCGACGTCGACCATTTTGTGCAAAGAGCCGAGGAAGCACGCCAGCTAGCACGGCGGCGAATTCTACGACACCAGACTTCCGATGCAGCTCGCTACAACAAGCACAGGTGGGCCGTGTTCTACGAACCTGGGGGACGCGGTTTAGATTTGGACACCAGTTCGACAGCGTGGACGTTCGGAGAAACGGCTACGTCGGTATTTCGTGCCATATAAAGTTCTTCGCCGCATCAGTGACGTCACCTATGAAGTGCCACCTCATGGAAGGTCGCCGTGCTCACGACGCGTCCAGCCAACTCCAGAGGTAGTGCAAGTAGTCCGAATGAAACCGTAGTACGACCGAGAGGAGCCTTGTTTGTCTACATCACGTGAATTCGGAACGTGCTGATGGACGAACGCGTTCCCTGCCAAATTCCTCTTTTGGCAATGAAGCACTGCGTTACTTGTTCCAGGGCCGTCATCTGTTGCATCGTGGCGAACCGCGCTTCGAGCATTGGGGCAATGGTCCTTGGGAAAAGTTGGGCAATGCCACACTGCAGTAATTCGGCGGCAGCGCATAGGGGCGCTGCCGGCAATCCCTCGTTCGAGCGAGAACGGGTGTGGGTGCACACCCCAGCTTGATGAAGAAAAGGACCCTCTCTGGCTCGTGGTTTTTTTTGCGATATTTTTCTGGGCAACACCACCACTAGCAGCTGTGACAGCATCGCTACTAGACTGCCATAGGTTTTTTTTGTTCATTCTCTAATGAAATAAATCCTTACTGTTGATGAGTCACTATATATACTCTACAATATTGTTTCAAATTGAACAAACACTAGCTAACTAGTATTTTTTGATAATGTAAAAGTAGACGCTGTTCTTTATTCTTCTCAGCCCCACATCTCGAAAAAATTGACAGCACTGTTGCAGGAATTTTCTCGGTATCCACAGAGAGCCTACTTGTGACAGCGGTGCAGATGCAACAATGCAACTATAGATGATGTAGCGCCTGGTGATCCACGAATACATGACGTCTTCATATTATGGTCGTCTTTATGTTATAAACGTCTACACATTTTGGTCGCTTAAACAACTGAACTGACTGCACTTCTTTGTACCGTATCAAATCATCAGATTCCTAATTCTTTGGTAGCTAAAGTTAGCTTTATTTCGGACGTTTTTATTTTTTTGGACCATCAAGGAGGATATTAAATCATGCCTGCCCGTAGATATGATATTGATTGAGACAGTGGGAACATTCGTATTCATAGGACTTAAGTCAGACGCGGAACTGAAATAAATCTGGTATGTTTACACTATCCCAGTTAGTGCGGCAAAGTACGCGAGGGAAGAATGTTGTAGATCTTTTTTTCACCAATATGCCTGAGGCAACGGGTACCCCGGTCGTGCTACCAGGCATTAGTGATCATGACGCAGTTCTGTGCACAATGCGTCTAGATTATGCTAGCATAGCTGTTACCCCTCCTAGACGCATATACAGCTATAAAAAAGTGCGTGTTGCAGCAATATCGGAATCACTAGAAGCATACTACGATGTATTCGAAACATTATCCGAATCACTCAGTCTGCAGGAACTGTGGGACATATTTAAAGATAAGTTATTTTGCCTGCGTGATCTGCATGTACTTTCATGGGTAATGACTGCACGAAAAAGCAAAAGTAAGCCATGGGCCTCAAAGGCAGTGCGGATAGCCGCAGATAAAAGGCGTCGGGCTTACGCAGTTTTCAAAAAGAAACCGTCCCCTGCGGCATCTGAACGCTTAACGTCGCACAACTAATGCAATGAAAGTAGTTGTTAAGCAGGCAAAGACTTCATTTTTCGCATCTTTCCACTCGCGTTTCAAGGACCGACCAAAAGAGCTGTGGAAATTCATCAAACAAAGCAGAAATGACCAGGTGTCTATTCCACCCCTTGAAGTTGACGCAAATATTGTTGAGGACCCTGTTTCAAAAGCCCAACATTTTAACTTGTACTTTTCCTCGGTGTTTTCAAACTGTGATTACTGTACTCATACGGTTTGTCCCGTCCCTTATGCTGCAGGCCTTATGCATGACATTGTCTTTGACGAGCGTGGTATTCAACTTCTGCTCGAGGGCTTAAACGTGAATAGTGCCCCAGGGCCCGATAACCTTCAACTGCTTTGCTTTCCATGTGCGCCCCATCAGTATAATAATATCTCCGCATTATCTTTACAAAGTCACTTGAAGAAGGCGCGTTGCCACGGGATTGGAAGATGGCAAATGTAGCGCCTATTCACAAGACTGGCCCTAGATCGCTTCCATCAAATTATCGGCCGGTGTCGCTAACAAGCGTAGTTTGCAAAATTTTTGAGCCTGTTCTTTTCTCCGCTATCATCAATCATTTGAATGCTTTTCTTTGTTAACGCCGGTGCAGCATTGATTTCGCCGGTGGTTCTCGTGTATAACTCAGCTTACTGAAATAGTACATGACTTTGCTTACGCGCTGGACAAAGGTTTTTCCATTGATTGTGTGTTCCTTGATTTAAAAAAAAACATTTGATGTTGTTCCTCATTCCTTGTTAATTGAACAGCTTTCCGGGTATAATAATAATTGCATTGTAATTCATTGGATTAAGGAGTATTTGTCGAACAGAATGCAAAGAGTTGTCCTGGATGGCGAAAAATCCCAGGATATGGATGTTACTTCAGGGGTGCCTCATGGCTCCGTTCTGGGCCCGTTGCTTTTTTTTTATTTATATGAATGATGTGACTACCGGCATTACTTCGTCTATGCGACTCTTCGCTGATGATTGTGTTCGCTACAGGATTGTTAAAAATCAAGATGACTGTGAATACTTGCAACATGACTTACTTAGGTTTTCCGAATGGTGCATGAAATGGGGTATGAGCATTAATTCGGACAAAACTGTTTGTATGCGTTTCACAAAGAAGGAAAATGCTCATTCCTATACCTATGTCCTTAATGGAAAAGATATTTCCTTCGTAAATGAGTATAAATATCTCGGTATTTTTTTCACTTCTAACCTTTCCTGGAGTCGTCAAATTAGATATGTCTGTGCTAGGGCATCACGTAGTTTAGGGTTTTTGCGGCGCAACACCAAACATTTTCCGTTAAACACAAAGGCATTGTTATACAAGACTTACCTTCGCCCTATCCTCGAATACGCGTGCACAGTCTGGGACCCTTGGACGGCCACAGATACAGAGCGGTTAGAAAGGATTCAAAATTTGTCCGTTCGTTTTGTTTGCAATGATTATTCTAGCAATTTCAGTGTGTCCCGGGCAAAAAGTTCTCTGGGATGGCAATCTTTGCATAACCGCAGACAAATGCTCCGATTGAAGCTTTTTCACAGCATATTTCACTCCAAAACTGGAATAAACCGCGACAATTACTTACAAAACCCAGATTACATCTCGTCCAGAAGGGATCATTCACTCAAAGTAAAAGAATTTTCATACAGAACAAATCTGTTTAAAATGTCCTTTTTTCCGAGGTCTATATCGGAGTGGAATAGTCTAACTCAGCAGGAGGTGTCTTTTACGTCGAGTGAAACTTTCGCCGCATGCCTGCAGATGAGGTGATTCATTTCAATTGTATGCTGTCTTTGCTCGCCGTTGTACAATCAGTTTGTGGTATTTCGGTTGTTACTCTTCGATTTTGCTTTGTACAAACCTGTACTCAGTGTTTTCTTTGATTGTATGTTTGCCCCTCACTGTAATGCCAACTTTGGCTCTGTGGGTATTGTGATAAATAAATAATAGGTAAATAAAGGTATTTATAAGACTTTTATTTATTTACACACCTAGCAGAAAGGTAGGCATACCATTAGGAGCATGTCCAAGTTTCTGTGTAGTTTCCTTTAATCACATATAGCAAAGAATCCTCCCTTAGCCACATCAGCCCTTTTGTACGATTAAAGAGGTATCCCACACCTACAGGTCTATAATAGCACTGTTCCGGTGACGAATTATGAGGATTCCTAACTGCGCAGTACGCAAACCATCCATCAAAAACAGCTTTCACCGTAAATGGACATGCCTAGAAAACAAGGGTGCAAGAAATTATACATTTTTTTAGCACACTCAAACACAGGAATCTTTATCTTTACATCTCACTCAAAATGCCATAGGTCTGCTGTCTTTGGTGAGGCTACTATTTCAAACTATCTTAGCCAACATTTCCTAAAAATAGAGCGGTAATAGGTCTCCTTTTCACCGAAAGGACTAGCGTGCCTTTGTTATACACTAAAAATCTGGTTGTCCACAAGAATTACAAACCGTGACCATTCGGAAAGTAAACAGCTTTTTTTCTGCTTTTCCCCTCAACAGGAAAGCCCGCAGTCTAAAAGGTTGTGCTAGTAACGTCGGCTGATAATAGCCCAACTGAACTAATTCCCGTAGGCGCTTATACAAAACAGAACCATCTGCTCGCGATTTCATTATCCGGCTTATCTTTTGCAAGTGTACCACTGCCAGTATTTTTCAGACTCCTCCCAAAATGATCACGTTCTATATAGTAAAATCAAACCATACCTTTTACAATTAGAAATACAGATAATTTTACTCAAATAACGTTACAACTTCAATATCAACTATTGCTACGAAGAATTATCAAGTTAATGAATAAATTATCATCGCGTCAGCTTTGAATGTTTCATTTAAATTGTTCCAAATTCACTGGAAACACTATCTTGTGCCAATGTTGCTCCACGATATTTGCAATGCTTTGGTGTCACCTCTTAACCTGCCGTATCAGTCACTTAGTTTGTGGCTTTCCGAGACTCATAATTGGCCTCTTAGTTCCTTTTTACCAAACTGTAGAGGAGTAACTTACGTTTTCTAAAAAAACTCTTTGGTTCGAGCAATGACTGTCTGCCCCATTGGGAAAACCCAGAGCAGCTCTCACGATGTTGCAGTTCAGTTTTTGTCTACCCCGAACTTGAATCGGCACTCCCTTCTCTAGTTTTTGAGACACCTTGTAAACGAGAAGTCTTAAATTCCTTCGTCTGTACCACCTTACGAGGTACTTTGAGTAATCTAGGTGATGGTATTGGCCACAACGCGGACCCCGAGTCCCCATACATAAGTTTTAACCTGCCATGCCGATCTGTTTAAAGCAGAGGACGGTGAACTCACTCATGCGTCCACTCACTCAGACTCATTTGGACTCAAACTCACGCGTGAGTTTGTGTTTGAGTGAGCGCGAGGCTAATGTTTCATGGGGAGTTTGAGCTTGAGTGAGTTTGAGTCCGATTGAGTTTGAGTACTCCTAAGACCCAGTGATTTCTGAGTCCATTTTGAGTTCTGAGTAAATTTTGAGTTTTGAGTACATTTTGAGTTTGACTTTATTTTGAGTTCTGAGTACATTTTGAGTTGTGAGTTCATTTTGAGTGCGAGTCTATTTTGAGGTCTGAGTACATTTTGGGTTTCAGTCCATTTTGAGTTCTGAGTACATTGCGAGTTTGAGTTCATTATGAGTTCTGAGTACATTTTGAGTTCGAGTCTATTTTGAGTTCTGTGTACATTTTGAGTATGAATTCATTTTGAGTTCTGAGTACATTGAGGTTGAGTACATATTGAGTTTTGAACACATTTTGAGTACATATGAGTTTTGAGTCCATTTTAAGTTTGATCACATATGAGTTGCATAGCGGGCAGCTATGGTTGGCTGTTAAGCTTCATGCGTCACTGTGGGCTCTGAATTAAGGTTACCTGCGGGTGCGGCACCATTCGCGAATCGCATGACCGGTTAGGATGGAGGGGGTGTCTGAATGTTTTGTTTCTTGTACAATTTTTATGACCTTAAGCACTTGCTGTATACCAAGTTGTGCAGCTGGACGAGTGAGTAATGATTGACTGGGGAGGTCATAAAAACAAGTTGTCCTAACTTTTCCTCGTGATGGAATCACAAAGAGGGTGGGAAAGGGTGGTGGGGAAGTACACGACGACGCTTGCTTGCTGGTTATTCGCCTGCTACTGTTAACGGCTTGATATACTAGGGGTCACAAAGGAAGAGGTGAGAGCCGCGGCGAAAAGGGGGTGGGGGCTGTCTCTTCTGCTGTTTCAAATGAATTATCTGAATTTACTGGGCAAAGCCCCTTTAGACAGAATAATGACCGCATTAGATTGGGTGAAAAGACACACTGATGAAGCTAAGGCGCGTAAGTTATCAAATAAAAGGGACCGATTAACGAAATCACGCGGGGTAAATAAAGAAATGCTTCCTGATTGTAGTCATCAGGCAGTCATATTGAGTCATAGACTGGTTAAAATTCAAAATGGCGCTGCGAGGGCATGCGGGGAATCAAATTCAAGGTCTCGAGGTGGGGAATCATTCGGAAGAAAAATGCGTTATGGTTATATTGTCACGAAGCCAAGGACGACGCAGTTGTCTTGAAGGAGAAGCAAGTTTATTGGAGCGAACTTGTGCTCCCATAACAACTAAAAAGAATCCAGAGGCGGCGAAGCAACGGTCAACAAAATGACTTGCGTCGGCGAGCGTCGCAGAATCGAATACCGAGGCGTCTGCTCTGCAGGCTTTTTATCTTTCAGCGCGAGTGTTTCTGGAGCCGTCGATTCACATCCAGAACATTGTAGATCACAGACGATTATTCTGGGCTAGCGACGTTAGGGTGAAACAGTTTGCTTATCTGAATGTGATAGCCCGTGCGGCATAAAAATAAAGAATGGAAGTAGCGCTTTCCTTGGAACGCAAATAACAGAGCCGGGCGTGGCCCGGCAGTAAAAACAAACAATAAAAAGAAAGCCCACACATGGTTTGCGGCAATATCATGACCTAGTCATGGTTAGTAATAGGTTCTGTTTAAATTCAAGTTTATGAAGGTAGGGCTTGCGGTGTATCAAATTAAATGTCTTGACGAGGGTAATCACGTGCTTCCTGATTATTATCATGACATAGTCAAGGTGGGTCATAAATTTGGTTTAAATGCACAATGACGCCACTGGGTGTGCGGGACATTAAATAAAAGATTCCGATGAGGGAAATCACGTGGGAATACATTGCGGTATGGCTATATTATGAGATAGTCATGGTGGGTCATTGATTGGTTTGACATTCAAATTGATTCCGCTAGGATGTGATGGGTATCAAATTAATGGTCTTGATGAGCGGAATCACGTAGGAGAAATACAAAAATGCTTCCTGGTTATAGCCACGAGATATTTATGGCTAGTCTTGTATTGGGTTAAAATTCGAGGTGACCTCGCTAAGGCGTGTGGGGTATCAAATTTACTCTTTTGACGAAGGGAATCACGTGGTACAAATAAAAAAAACGCTTCGTGGTTCTAATAATAAGAGTCATAATGAGTCATCGATTGGGTTAAATTCAAGGTGAGGCCGCTAAAGCATGTGTGGTGTCAAATTGCGGGTTTCAGTTAAGGGATACAGGTTGGATATTTCCATAATGTGTCCTGGTTACAGTCATGAGAGTCATGGTTAGTTTGACTTGTATTATTTCTATATGATCCTGCTATTGTGCGTTCGGTATCAAATTAAAGGTCTCGTCGAGGGGGATGACGTGGGAGAAATATAAAAATGCTTTCTGGGTATAGTTATGAGGATATAGCAAAAGGTATCTTTCTTTGTGTGCTGGGTGGGGTTTAACTAAACTTTGTTGCCAACCCGGAACGCCGTCGGGCTATATAAATACCAAGGTTTATGCAGATATGTTCATTGCTTCCTAGTAATAAAAAAAACCCTTGTAATAACAATATTGCCGTCAAATTAGTGAATCATCAAGCCAGGAAGGCACGGGGTAAAAACAAAAGCCATGCCAAGCTCTCGAACCTAAATCACCAGACTCAACACCTCTCTGCTAATAACAGGCATTGAAACGTTTCTTTTTCCATTTCCCCGTGTCCCAACAAACAAGCAAATCCTTCGACACATATGGTGGCGTGAAAATTGTAGACGACCATAGGTACCAGGGGGCATCAGAGCTTAATAGAAAGGCGAATTTTACATTTGGTAATGAATAAGCCTTGCGGCTGCGTTTTGTGTGCGTAATTTCCTTCCCACAGTGTACCAACGTGCACTCGAATCCAGAATTGGCCAAATACATGTGAGATATGAACTCCTTGCTAGAGTGTAGGAGATAGAGAGGCAACAGAGCCACCAAGACATAAACAGACATTGCGACAGAAGGAAACATTTCAGAAAATAAGCAAGCGCAGTTTTGTGTGCTCTAGAACTGATTTTTTACAATAAGAAATCAGTGCAATATATAAAAACTAGCGCATGAAAAAAATGTAAACGAAAAGAATTAACTAAGGCTATGCAGTTCTCCAACAATTACATGTGAAAGACAATGAAAGAACAGATGACTGACGCAACACACACACACACACACACACACACACACGCACACACACACACACAGGGAAACACACGCGCACGCGAACGCGCACACGCACTCCCACTCACATACGCACGCGCGTGCCTGCTGGAATTTAACAGCTGGGTACGGCGGGGAAACTGCTTACGACAATACCGTGGGGCTTTTCCCAGCTACGGCAGCTCATCCTACCTAGAAAATGCTAATAAAAACTAATACAACTGCTTCAGCAAACAACAAGGCACTTTTTTGTTTGTCCCTGGTTATTTCCGTCCTCTAGACCCTAAATTTGATATCCCACATTCTTTGGCGCCACATCTCCTAATTTTAACCCAAACTGAGACTATCCATGACTCCTGTGTTACACGATTCGCCATTTCTGATATTTTTTCTTATTATTATTTTTTTAATTTTTAACATTTAGTTTGATCAATTCTCTACATATACGCTTTTATAATGCTTACAGGTTGAACTTCTGTGATATCTGCATTTTTGTGTAAATGCAGGGCGTTACACAATCTTCCCGGGGGGATCCGGAGGGGGGGGGGGGTACTCGGCAAAGAATGCTACGCATTAAACAGCAAAGACATATCCATGAACGCGTCGCGCTTCAGAGATTCGCGGGGACAGTTCACTTTGACACAAGGTGTTTTTTTCAGAATGCAGAGCAGGAATACACGGAACCGTAACCCTAAACATCTTCGACGTAAATGAACGGAGCAATAAGCGCACGTCCCCTTGCCCAATCTTCCTTGTTTCAACCCAGGGCCCAACACACCATCGAGTCTGGACCGCCTCTGTCATGAACACGAACACGGATCCTACATCAAGAGTTTGACATCCAATATATACGTACAATTTCTTGCAACCAGCGCTCGGCATCATGGGCAGCAAGTATAGCTGTAATAAATCTTCAACGAAAATTATTTTCGACCTCACAGGAGCTACGGTGTCATGTCGTGCCAAATTCAAACGATTAGGCTCCCGAATTTGCACCCGTAATATTTTCATCACGCGTGAATTTGAAAACACTAAATGCTAATGAAATCAGAGTCCATCTGCGCCCGAGTAAATTCCTAGCACGAGAAAGTTGTTAGGCCATTTGAGTTATGAATTCATTGTGAGTTTTGAGTACATTTTGAGTTTTGAGTCCATTTTGAGTTTGAGTGCATTTTCAGTTTGAGTATATTTTGAGTTTTGAGTTCATTTTGAGTGTTAGTACATTTTGAGTTTGAGTACATTTTGAGTATTGAGTACATTTTGATTTTGAGTACATTTTGAGCTCGGAATCCATTTTGGATTTTGAGTCCATTTTGAGTTTGAGTACATTTTGAATTTTGAGTAGATTTTGAGTTTTGAGTCTATTCCGAGTTTGAGTACACTTTGAGTTTGAGTAAGTTTTGAGTTTGAATACATTTTGAGTTTTGAGTACATTTTGAGTTTGAGTACATTTTGAGTTCTGAGTACATTTTGAGTTTTGAGTACATTTGGGTTCTTAGTACATTTTTAGTTTTGAGTCCGAGTGAGTTTTGAGTTTTGCGCTCAAAGTGAGTTTGAGTTTGAGTGAGCACAGACGTGCTCCTCAGCATTGAGTCTGAGTTTGAGTGAGTGGTGATTCGAAAAAAATTGTGAGTGAGTTTGAGTGAACCGCGCCAACTTTGCCGAGGTATGTTTTAAAGGCGGAGGGTTAGAATGTACAAACGGGGGCTGTCGTAGCCCAGGCCAAGCTCCTGGCAGGGAGCTCAGGGACCTCTTCAGCAATCAGGGCAAGGCTGACGCAAAAACAACCCCCGTTTCTTAATTTTTTCTATGCTTTATGAATTTTTCTGAATTTATGAAACCCAATGACCGAAGTTTTGTTTTCCGCCCCTTCCGAGCGTGACAGACGCAAAACCTGACAAATACCCCAAATTCTTGGTAATCCAGTCTCTTGAAGAAGTCATTCCTATTGCTTCACAATCCGTGTTCTTAATTTCGAAGTTTCTGGGAAGCAGTGTAGGTGAATCCTATAAAGCTACGAAACCAAGAACGGGCGACATATTGGTAGACATACACAGTCAGCAGCAGGCCACAAAACTCTTGAACCAGACCAGTATCGGCAATCTAGACATCAAGGGGACGCCCAATCGATGCCTCAACAGCTCCCAGGGCGTGATCGCGTAGCCAGATCTAGCAGACGGGACAGAGGCCGATGTTCTATAAGGCCTGAAAACTCAAGGTGTTATTGCAGAAGAAGGGGCGATACGCTAGTGCTCACTACACATATCATACTGACCATTGACTGTTTCGTCCATTCGGACCACATCACTTCTGGTTTTATACGGTTCTCCGCCCGAGCGTATATCTCGAATCCGCGGGGCTGTTTCAAGTGCCAGCGGTTCCGGCATGGTACTAACTCATGTCGGGGCAAATAACCTGTGCCACGTTTACCCAACATGACCATCCCGCAGATAATTGCAGCCCGCAACAACTCCCCTGCAATAATATCAGGGCCCGCAAGCGCCCTACTCCAGGAAATATGAAAAGTTCCAGATATATAAAAAATAATAAACATAAAGGTCACAGAAAACATCACCTTCCAGGAGGCGAGAAATAGGTTCACCTCTTTCACCCTGGGGAAGTACGCGGACGCGGCTCGCCGGGGTGCGGAGCGGCGTCTGGTTTCGGCAGGACACAGTACATCGAGACGGACTTGGTCCAGCCCCTCCCCCGGGTTGACTCAGGCAGCCCAAACTATCACCACACCGCCTGCTTAGCCAGCAAAGGCTGTGGTGCAAATCATGTCCATTGAGAATACAGCTGCACCTACTGTATGCTCTCCACCGCCCCGAAGCACACGCGAGGTCACAGAGGAGATGGAGATGGAGGAACGCGCGGCAGCCTCCACACCCACCGCACGGTCTCTGTGCCACCCAGTGCGCTCCTGACGACCTCGGCTTTCGCGGCTCAATTGAAGTGCACAGGGAAGGGGCTCAAGTAGAAGGTTTCTGATCCGCATGGTCCCCCCCCCTCGAAATCATGTGATGAGGTGGATGTGGGACCTTTCCGGTCTGCTTTGCAGCAGAAGGATAGCGACCCTTCATCGAAACCCCTAGAGAAGTTCGAAAAACCCCTTCCAAGAGCCCAAGACCTAAGGACATTACATAAATTTTCACGCTACAGGAGCACTTAACACAAAATATTGGGAAGAAAAAATATTGTTCTTTGCAACTGGAGAGTCCTTCATAATAACCTTGACAGTGTGTACCAGATCCTGCACGTTAACCGTGAAGGTATAATTTGTGACGAAGAAACACATTCAAATTGCAATCACACAAGTTTCCTAAATAGTTATATGGTATTCATTATGTATAGGGATGGCTGTACACACTCTTCGGGTGGTGTAGGAATATTCCCCGGAAATCCTTAGCATGCCACCCTATCACTCTGAACACTGACCTTAAGGTTGAAGCCATTCGCACACTATTATCTAATAGGTTGATAGCGATATGCTTCACTTACATTCCCGCTGATCGTGCACTTTCGATCTATGACATATAGGCGCTGGTTGAAGAGGTCGTAGAAACTCGGTTCAATAAAAGTTGTTTCTCTCTCTCTCGCTCTCTCTTGACCAGCTGCCCGAACCATACATCCCCACAGGCGGCCTGAATGCGCGCAATAGTTTATGGGGCTCTTCTTGCACGGACGGGCGCGGTAGCCGGAAAGAGAAATTTTAACGTCCTCTGGACCGTGCTTTTCAACAAGAAACAGCCTACATACCATACCATAAGACACAAAACATACTGATATTGTGACTCGACTATAGGTTCCGCAGTTGCATTACCTTGTCTTGAGTGGGGCGCTGGAACGGGCCCACTAGGTAGTGACCATTTCCCAACTTCATTAACGTATATACATAAAGGCCCAAGCACTTCACCTTCCCATAATTGGTTCAACCAAGGAAGAGCAATCTGGAACCCATTCTAGAGACATCCAAACAACACCACACAACCAGAAAATACCTACGCGCGTATGAAGCGACCCAACAACTCACGGCGCACGTCCTCGACGCCACCGAAAAGTCCGTTCCCCACGCCTCTCGTTCACCGTGCAAGAAAAGGAGACCGTGGTGGAATGACGATTGTAGGCGGGCGCGAGAGGCCCAGAACAAGCCGTGGTATGTCCTCCGTCCGTACCCCACGTCGGGTTATCGTTCAAAAGAGCGAACGCGTAAGGAAAACGTGTCCGCCTGGAGGCAAAACGAGATAGCTGGCGCTCATTCATAACATCCATAAACTCATACACTAGGACACGCAAGGTATGGACACGTATAAGAAACTCAAAGGACAATAGACACACAGCCTGCCCCTGGTTAGTACAACCGGGGACACAATAGAATACCAGGCTAACACACTCAAACAACACTTCCAACACATGTTCATTTCAGCACACTACACGGACCCTTTCCCGAAGCATAAAGCCTCTTATAAAAAGAAGCCCATACGCGACAACAAATCACGGAATGTACACCACTCCCTGTTTTCTGTAGATGAGCTGAGGGCTGCTCTGAGCACGTGTACACCTTCAGCTCCACGATCACACAACACTACATACACTCTGATACAACACTTACATGCAGAGCCACAAGAAACACTTCATCTCTACAACAAAATATGGCTTTCGGGGCACCTTCCTAAGTTTTAGAAGGGGGCCATAATAGCGGCTTTCCTCAAGAAGGGAAAGGACCCGCCGTCTCCCTCAAGTTACCGTCCCATCGCCCAGGCAAGTTGCCTGTGCAAGCTCTTAGAGGTGACATGTAATTTCTCGTGGCACGTGAATCATTAATGAAGGATGCTTTCGCGTATAACCAGTTTTACCTTGGTGTGTATTTCGACATCGAGAAGCCTATGACACCGCTTGGCGCTACAGCATCCTCAGATATCTTAGATGAATGGGTGTCTCGGGTAAGATGTTCATGTTAAACAGCCTTGTTAGTAACTTGTCGGCCTGAACCATTCGCGTGAGAGTCGCTAGTACACTCTCAAATATTCACGTGCAACAAAACGGCCTGCCTCAAGGTGCTGTGCTGCACTGTTTTGATAGTCAACATGAACTCTCTGGGGAAGGCGTTGCCAACTACAATTTCTCATTCCATGTATGTAGACGTCGTGCAGTTACCTTTTAAATCATGTAAGATGACAATCTGCAAATGTCAAGTGTAGCTTGGTTTCAAGAAAGTTGCCGGGTGGGCGGACAAGAATAGTTTTAAACAGAATCCTGCAAAAAAACCCATGTTGTGTTTTCAAGGAATCGTCGGGTCTGTCGGGACCCAGACAATACTCTAATGGTGTGTCGCTTCTTGTGAGCAGGGAGCACAAGTTTTAAGGTGTTATTTTTTACCACAAACTCACATTAATTCCTCATATGAAGCAACTCAATCATAAATGTCTGAAAATAATGAATATCTTTAACGTTCTCTTCCACCAATCGTACCGTTCCAACAAAGAACTCCTGCTCCGCCTGTATGCTGCTTTGGTTGGGTTTCCTTTAGACAATGGCAGTGTGGGGTCTGTGTCAGCGACTAAAACACCATTTCGAAGGCTAGGCCCAGTGCTACACTTGGGGCTTCGTCTTCCATCGTGTGCTTTCCGCACTAGCCCGGTCCAGAGTCTATGTTGAATGTAACAAGTGGAGCCTTGAGAAGCGTCGGACATACCTGAACTTTCTTTATACTTTTAAACATTTCATCGCCATATAACCATACTTTTAATTCGGTCTTTATTAATACGGATCGCAACGTTGCGTTTTTCGTTGTGTACAGATAATCTTGTTAGGCCATTTGACCCCCTTCGCAAGTTCTTTATGTGTGTTGTGACTTTTCCGTTATGCAACATGATAAAAATCGGGAACCTTACTTTCTCTACGGTATAAATACCCGAGTGTAAAATTTTACACTGATGCTTCTAAAACGTCCACTATTGCGTCTTTTTTTATTTGCGATAGAATGCCCGTTGGCGTCAAAATAACGTATTTAAAAATATACATGGGCACCCGTCTCTCCAAAAAAGTCAAGAAGTGAGTGGTGGTGGGGTCCCTAGAGCCACCGCTGAAGGTCGGGGGTCTTCCAAGATGGAGGTCTGCGCCTCTCAGGTGTCGCTTTCTGGCTGCGGCCAGTGAATGTAACGCCCATATGAATGGTCCGCATCAGCTTGTTGGGCAGGAGCTGTGCAGAAGGTTTAGGTGTCATCGAACTACTCGTGGTAGCGTGGTGGCCACGCCCGGGTCACAGCAGGTGAAAGCACCACTCCAACGTGAAGTCTGCGCAGCAAAACGTCTTCCCAGCGAGCAAGTCTCTTGGGGAGGTCCGTTCCACACGGTTGGATGAGGGCACGTGTGGCGCGACGCAGATATCCTTCCGTTGGAGAAAATTTTCTACCTTACCAGTTGTTAACATTGGCAGCGGCCGAGGATTATACGTCGGGTGAAAAGCCGTATCCGCTACAATGTAAGCGGGGAGCGCATTCCCTCTAACCCACACCAGCCTGAGAGGGCCGGGGTACGTGTCTAGTAGTGTGTGGATGTCGCTGGATATAGTACAATTGTTGGATACTTAGCGCAAATCCCGTATATTCGCGGTGGAGTACGTATAAAGATGTAGGATGACACCCATGTGGGCGCACTGTAGGGCCGGTGTTAGTGCCTGTAGGCCATCCCGGACGGCTGTGAGCTCCGCCTGTAGAGAGGGCAGAGTGCAGATGGTTTGGTAGAGGCAGGCTTAATAGGTGTCAGGATATACGGGACACTGTATCGCAGTAGATAAAACGCCATCCTGGGCACCAGTATTCACGAAGGCCTCTATCGCCTCAAACTGGGTCGCAGCCGTTAGTAGTGAACCTCTCGCACATGCTTTTCCGGTAGTTCGAAGTGTGCAGTCTAGTCAGCGGTTGGTTGTCGGTCACCTGGTGATACCGACACAGCGACCTGGTTAGAGGGAGATCTGGTGACGCAGGCACGGAACAGTTCCTTAAAGCTAGCCAAGGCCGCTGCTTCTGCAACAAAAGTACGGTTGTATATTCAGGCTGAGCGACGTTGTTCGACGAGTTCGTCAAGCGGGTTCAGCTGAGCCTCAGCTTCGCGTGATAGTATCGGGGTCATTGTAGGAAGACAGGCGATGGTGCGCATTGCGGCTCTTTTAATAGCCCCAAGTCGGCCGACTCTGTCTGAGTCATGTACTGGAATTGGGTCTGAAAAACAAGTCGAGGCTGGAGTACTGACCTCACCAGGAGGCGAGCAATCTTACAGCAGGAACCACCAGACTTCTGCGAGACGCATCGAATCATGTGAAGCATCTGTCTTGATTTTTGCCGGGCACATCGAAGCCACATGGCAGCCGACCCGGACGCAGGAATTTCCAAACTTAGCACGCGAAGAGATGCGGCGGTGCGTACGGTTTTGTCGGACGTTTGCAGTATAAGGGGGGAAATCGATAGTTGGCGACGGCCCCAAGCACTGGCCACAGGCAGAATGGCTCTTTTGTCCGCTGAAAGTCTCAGTCCAACGTATTGACACGATGTCTGCATGTCTGTCAAGGCCTGTTTAAGGCACACGTTTTGGCGATGCAGGTCTGGGTGGACGGTACATACGGTTATGTCGTCCACCCAGACAGGTCTGGTATAGAGCCCAGATGCCAGGCAAGCGGCAACATCCTAATATTAAAGAGGATGGGTGAAATAACGGACCCCTGAGGTACTCCGTGAACTGGTGTGAAGTGGCCATAGCTTGCCCCACCGATTCGTATAGAGCAAGATCTTAAGTAACAGAGGTCTCGATGAAAGCGCACACGTTGTCTGGTAGACACAGACTTCGGAGAGTTTTCAGGATTGCCCCGTGGCTGACGTTGTTGTACGCCTTGTGGATGTTCCTGGTTGGGACTGTCCTCTCTTTGTGTGAACAAACTTTGAGTAGCACTATTGACGACAAATAGCCTAGCCCATCTTCTGCACCCAGACGAGGTCTAAACTTGATCTGGGCTAGGTGGTACCATTGGAAGGTGTCCAACCACCAGTGAAGGTGGGCTGCCAGCATGCGCTCTAAAAGCTTGCAAATCGCTGACGTCAAGGCGATTGGGCGCAAGTTGGGAAGATGGTCGGGTGGCTTTCCTGGCTGCGGTATAGGCACAATGCCTGCGTGAAGCCACGACTGTGGTATTTGGGCAGAGCCTAACCACTTTGATATAGTTGAGGAGGTGGCCAACTGCTCGCTCATCGAAGTTCTTGTACACCTCATATGTAGTGCCGCCCGGTCCCGGAGTCGTCCGAGGTTTTGCGTGGTCAGCCGCAGCTAGGGTCGCAGTCATTGTAAAAGCACATTAAATCCTATGAGCCGCGTCGTCACAGGGCTGTGAACCAACCTGATGCGACAGAGGAAACGGGCATGGATAAATGGCTGGAAGGATGTCATAGGCAGGGTACAAGGCGCGGGCAACATCGGTGGCGAATTGGTCGGGAGTCTTGCCCGATGCCAGACACGCACTGGCTGCCGCATCCGGAGTGCGGCCTCCACTTTCCATCGCCCCAAAGGTGTGCCAGATGGATGATGTAGTCGCCAATGTGCCGAACGATTAACACCAGCTAAACCATCGCTGCCATGACAGACGTTTCGTATGACGCATGGCAGCCGCAGTCAGAAGTTGCAAGCGTATTCGAGGCTCCACAGACGAGAGATCTCGTGAGGCAGCCACTTCAGCTTGCGTGCGCTGGACCTATAGCTGCCGTAGTCGGAGGTCAGGTTTTTGCTGGGACTCCTCTGCCCACGTTTTCTGAAAGGCGTCATTCAGAGCATGCCTAATAACAGCGATTGAATCTTGGCTGAGTGCCGTCTGATTTGTGTGGGTTTTACCCCGAAAGCCATCCGAATTTACAACCGTGCAGGTACACCGAAGGTGACGCGTAGAGCTTGGGGTAATGCCAATCCTAATGGGGCCATGATGGTCACTGCCCCAGAAGTCTGCTTCTCGCTGCCATGATACTGTATCACCCCCAAGTTATAAAGTTAAATCAGGTGAGTACGGTGTCATCCGAGGATGAGTACATTGGCGCGTATGGAATGAAATATTATTAAGAAGCGCAAAGTTAGCATCACTGAAGTGGTGTAGTAGCACACGCCTGCGTTTACTTGAGGTTGGGTACCCCCAGTCACAATGAGGAGCATTGAAGTCCCCAGCCACAAGTATGAGACAGGCTGCGTTCGAACGGCGCAACGAGGATAGCCAGCCCAATTGTAGCCGAGGTGCACATCCGCTCTGTGGGCGCACATAACCCGACACAAGAACTAAAGCGCACCGGGGCAGTTGCACCACGTGTGTAAGGGGATCGGAGTTTGTGGCAAAGACATAAGTACATCAATTGCGGCTGTGCCTGGTGGAGAGCTGGTGGGGCCACAGCGCTGATCAGGTATGGATGGATCAGCGTAAGCGGTGAAATTCTGAAGGCGAGGAAGGCAATTGGTCTCTTTTAAGAGGAAAGCCCAAGCAATAAGTTTGCCCAGCCGAAGACGTTCCCAAAGCTCTCTAATTTTCGTTGTGAGCACGCGACAGTTCCAGTGCACTAAGTATTGCGTTTCAGGCATAATAAAGTTGTGCTGCTAACACCGACACCAATTGCTGTAGCTTCTGCACCACAAAGTGTAGGTGTTCTTGATGGGTAAGGGCAGGAGAGACTGGCTTGGCCGTGGGCAGCCTGGAGGGCGAGCAACGGGTCCGATTGGAATGCCTTGTTTTAGAGGCTGTTGGCGTTGCGGGCGACGAATTAGCCGAGCACGGCGCTGGGTGAGCTTCTTGACCTCAGCTTGCAGGAGGGCTAACTGATGGTCTACCTCAACCAGATCGTCCGTATCCAGAGATTCCTTTTCACTTTGGCTTTGCTTATTCCGCTGGCGGCAGGAGCAATGGAGCCCGTCACAGTAGGTCGGCCAGGCCAATGTTGTAGTTACAGATTGGGTGCCCTCCGGAGGCTCCACATTGTCTTCCGCCATTGTGTCCAGTTCCTCATCCTCGAAGCAAACAAACGGGTTAAACGTAAGACTTTCGCTGGTACCAGACTAGCGCCGCCAAGCGCGTCGCTTAGCACGAATAGCTTTGCATTTAGTGGGACATTTTTTATGCGTGATCGTGTGGTCCTCTGTACGGCACAGACCGCACCGAAACTCGGTCTGCGGTGATGCAGCTGACTGCGTAGCTGGTGGCTCTGATTCAGGGTGGTTCTGGCGCAGGGAATGGGCACGACTTGCTCTTGTGTCCCTGACGAAAGCACCGATAACAGTGCACCGCTCCGGCTTTGTATGGAAGTGCGCGCACTACGCACCCGTTGTAAAGGAAACGGTCACGTGGGCCCAGCGGAACTCGTAGAGAAACAAGGCACGTACGGCCGGAGCCTATGCACCGAACAAGGAGCACCTTGTGGGTGGCGCACCGCATTCCAGACCGGAGGTCTTCTGCATTTTCTCCAGGATCCACGCCGCAAACGACATAGCGCCTGATGTCAGTTCCTAATAGCAGGTATGCTTGTATAGACAGGCTCTTTTCAGGCTTAACAACGTGAGGGTTCGAGCTAGTTGGTACTCCATAGTGAAAATTTAAAGCGCAACAAATTTAGACACAAGACGAATGACACAGGGACAAGCGCTTGTCCCTGTGTCATTCGTCTTGTGTCTAAACTTGTTGCGCTTTAAATTTTCACTCTTTTCAGGCGTGAGAGGAATACAATCCAGGGAGCGCAATCGCTGGGCAGCCTCAAGAGATGGCAACAATACTGATATTGAGTTGGTACGATTGTGGTACGCGCAGCTGGTAAATGCCGACGTTTCTAGGCAGCTGACGAGTGTTTGTTGCAATATTTTCGTTGCTAGCGAGGAAATGTTGAAGGGCTCCCGAGGCTTGAGTGCAACCTTGTACGTCGAGGGGTTTGTAGCTTAACCTGTGGCACCTTGGAAGCCGCCGGTTGCTTTATGGGTTGGAGGTGCAGCCGATGATGTAGCTTGTTCACCCAACGGTGGGAGTCACGAGTTTGTGGCTGGTGGACACACCCGCTTGGCTGCAGGCGCAGTTGTGTCCGCTGTCGGGACTGCGGGTGCTGTTTGGTCCGTCAGACGCTTCGGTAGACTGGACGGGTAAGCTGGAGGTAGGGGGAGCGGTGGCGTTACCTCATTTGGTAGTGAGCCGTCGAGTGCCATGTCAGTAGCGGCGTCTGTAGCAGTGGGCGTCGCCAACAGATTCTTGGATAGAGCTACGCCGAGCTTTGCCGACTTGTGCGACATAGCCGCACGGCGCCAAACACGGCAGTAATACACCGACTGGGCCGCTAGGTCTAGCGGCTGGTGAGCTAGATCTAACGCAGCGGACGGGTCTGAGTTGTCATCCTGTTGCTTGTCGACGGACCGTGGAGGGGCAAGATATGTCGCAGCGTCGATAGAGCGCAGTGGATGCAGTCAACCAAATGAATGATACTTGTTCAGGCGAAAACAACGAGCATAGAAAAAACTTGAAGAAGCCGCTCCTTCTTCGTCTGGTGCTGCTCATGGTCCGAACTTTATTGCATCCAGAACCCTGAGCAAACCAGATTTGTTCCGCAGTGGCATATGAAATATTGTCATTGTAGAACACATTCTGGAAGATCCGATTCCCAATTCCATCATCTGTACTGGTTTCGTGAGTGTTTGAGCATTTTCACCCCAAAAGCCCATTAGAAGCCACATAGTTAATCTCGTTTTCAGCATCATTATGCCTGTTTATGCTATAAAGCACGAACCGGTCTTTTGATAGGTCTCAAAACAAGCTGGAATTGCCCTCAACGAGTTGGCAGATAATAGGGGCACTGCCGCTGCCTTCGGGGACACGGTAGACATAGCAACGGTACCCTGTACACACCTAAAGCCACATATAAGACAACACTTGCGTACAAATTATGAAACACACTTCGGTGAAAAGACACACAACAAATTGCATGTAATAAATCCCCACTTGGGACGACACACAACCTATTCCTACAACGGACACACAGAAGTTGCCTTAGCAAAGCAACGGATGGCAAGGACGCGTGCCAGCGTTCACGTGTTTATATATGTGTGTTTATTCGTGTTGTAATAAAACAGTTGGAAGGAGCACCTTGTGTTCGTTGGCTCGCTGGTCCTAGCACTTCAATTCTTTGTCCCCTTCTAGCAACAGGCCCAAACCAGCATACTCTAGCCCACGCAAACGTTGCACACGCCCACCTACACACGGATCTTCAAAATACCTGTGCAACGGGTGTGGAGAGGGCGTATCCCTAGTGCACATACTCATCCAATTTAATGTTCTTGACACGACACGATACAAACACTTCATGCAACTATACAGACAACACATCCCACTTCACCGGTCACACTTTTTCGGGCCGAGCCCATGTTTTCCGTCAAGTGTGTTGTTAAGTTTCTCAATGATGTCAAGTTTTTACATCTCATTTCTTATCATGCATCATGACAATCTGCCCTTTCCACTAGTCATCTTTATTACATTGTGTTTTACGCGTTGAATTCTCCTGGATTGCTTTACTTTCACTCTAGTGCAAGCCGCTTGGCATCGCCGCGCAAGCGGCTCAGACGGGGACTTTTCCATTCTCTCTGGTCTGCCGCCGGCTAGCAACAGTGCGCCGTTGTGGAAGACGCTATTGGGGACGCCGCCGCCGGCTTACTACAGAGGTCATTTCCCCGCCCTCTTCAACGGTCGCCTTTCAGGGGAGGGCTTAACTTGTTGTCCGCCCGACTCCTAGCATTAGTCCTTCCACTGTTGTCGTCTGCATGCTCCTACACGCCTCATGGTGGATGCCTACTTCCCATCGGTCCGGGCAGTGCTGCAGCAACAGGAGGGGGCACAGTGGCAGCCATTTGGCTTCTTTTTGAAACTCCTGAAGCCTGCGAAAATACGGTAAACACTTTTGGGAGGGAGATGCTCGCAATCTATTGTTCTATTAGGCAGTTCCTCTACTTACTTGAAGGTGGTGAGTTCTACATCTTGACAGACCACACGCCCCTGACCTACGTATTCAACAACAACAGTTCCTCCTACTCCTAACGGGCCATTTGTAAGCTCGAAATTCATCTCTGAGCTTTCTACAGGTATCCTCCGTGTTGCTGGGGCGGAACACGACGCAGCCGACTCTTTGTGCCGCGTCAGCGCTTCAGGCACAAAAGTTCTGGACTTCGACATGATGCCACGGCTCAACAGGAGGACACTCAGTTGACGAGACTGAAAGGGGGCACCTTCACTCGTGCTTTCGGAAGTTGCACTTCCGTACCTCGAGGGCACGATACCCTGCGATACCTCGCAGGCAACCCCACGACCTTTCGTCCCACTGAATTTTTACTGAGTGGTATTCAACACTGCCTACTCCATCAGCCACCCACGTGTCCGCGCCACCCAGTGGCTGATAACAGAATGCTTCGCTTGTCCCGGCGTAAACGCGGACGTGCGACGTTCGGCTCGGTCATGTGAAACGTGTCTGCAAGTGAAGGTGACGCGCCACACTCGGGCTGAACTTTAGAGATTTCACACTCCTGTGTCGCGTTTTGACCACGTTCACCTTGACCTGGTGGAACCGCTACCAATCTGCCGAAGTTTTAAGTACCTGCTCACACGTACCGACAGATACAGCTGATGGCCCAAAGCTATACCAATTGCGGACCTATCAGCTGAGTCCGTCGCGAAGGCCTTTATTCCGACATGGGTGTCTCGCTTTGGCGGCCCCGCCCGCATAGCTGACCGTGGACGGAAGCTCTAGAGCAACCTATTTTCCCCGCTTTTAAGTGCGAATGCACTTTATAAGCGACCCCAAACCTTCCACCGCCGGCGGCGGCGGCGGCGGCGGCGTCCGCAGTCCTCCTCTCTATATATAAAAAAAAACAGCATCCGGCGCCAGGTTTCGATCCGAGGACTTTGCGGCCGCCGCACGACGCTCTACCGACTAAGCCGCGGACGCGAACCTGATATCAGTGTTAGTAACGCGCCTTATATCTTTAACGCATTCAAACTACGTCGTCAGCGGCGTGCGTTGGCGACTCAGCGGCGTTATAGCGGCTTGATAACTGCGTGGTGTACACGTGATACTACAAACCCGATGGAAGAGATGGAAGAGAAGGCGGCGAGGCGGTGGGCTGCGGGGGCCGAGCGCAAGCGCCGCAAAATGGCCGACAACCGTGCATTCGCAATTTCCCATTCTCCCCCTCGGGGAAATGCGGGGGAATTTTTTTACCCTTCTCGGCTCGAGGCTGCAGCACATAACCGCCTTCCACCCCGCCAACAACGGAATGAAGAAGCGCTTGCACAGGCAGCTCAAAGCTGCACTTACAGGGAAAGTCGATCGCCAGCACTGGGTGGAAAAGCTCCCGGTCGCCATTCTTGGCCCACGCACAACGGTGAAGGAAGCCCCGGCTTCAGCGCAGCGGAATTGGTGTGCGGCTCAACAGGGCACCTCCATGAAGAATTCTTCCCCGACCACACACTATCCACGCCAGCAGCCTCCGACCACATCGAGAAGCTGCGCGCATGGCTTGTGCAAATCCCATCGCCCACATCGCCCGCAACTTTTCCCGACATGCACTCAGCTAGACATGTATTCGTGTACATGACACAACGAAGCCGCCCCACACTCCGTCGGACGACGGCCTTTTCAAAGCTTTGGGACGTAGTAACAAGACCATCACAATCGGCGTGTGGGGCGAACGGGAAGTCGTCGCCGTCGACCGCGCCAAGCCTGCTCATATTGACGTTTCTGTTTATGCAGGCTCTCACGTACGTTTACAGTGAAAACCAGTGGACTCTGACCTTTCGCCATTCAGCTGCTAACTGCTGCTTTACTTTAAGAGGTCCGCAATCTAGGGGGGAGCCCCTGTTGTGGAAGCCGCTAGGCACCACCGTGGAAGCCGCTTGGCACCGCCGTGCAAGCGGCACAGACGGGGACTATTACTTTCTCTCCGGTCTGCCGCCGGCTTGCCGACAGTGCTCCTTTGCGGAAGACGCGTATTGGTGACGCTGCCGCCGGCTTAATGCAGGAGTTGTTCCCCCGTCCTCTTCAACGGTCGCTTTTCCGGGGAAGGCTTAGCTTGTTGTGCGGCCGACTCCTGGCGGTAGTCCTGGAGCCGTTGTAGTCCGCTCGCTTGGGGGGCTTTTTCCTCTTTCTTTTGAAAGATGCGGGGTTCCCCTTCTTTCTCTCGTCGGGGGAAGCTCTCTGCGTACGCATCTTTTGGAAATGAACATCCTCAGCTTGAAACTGCAAACAAGCTCTACGTCTGCTTTCTCGTCTTTTTCAGCAACTCACATTCCCGGCTGCTACATTACCTTGGTGTTACTCTCATAAAATGTCATTTGTATGGCGCTTTCAGCCTTTGATTGGCCTTCCACTATTACAATACAAACATCATCATCGTCATCGTCTTTGTCTGTACGCGGGTAATTTTAGACTCTCTTTTTAAGGAACAAAAGCGCAATTTCGTCTGCTGCCACCACCAGAAATGCTCGTGGATGAACAGAAACACGGAGGCGGAAGCTAGCCGTCGATAGCTGAGGCCAATAATCGGTTCTTCATGACTAGAGAACGAAGGCAACACAGTTGTCTAACGATAAATTTGTGAACAAAACGGTCGAATGATTTTGTCTACTTTCAGCCCTTCCCACAGCTCTAAAAGGTCTTCATAGAGTACAACACAACCCTTCTTGCCTGTTGGTCAATGGAGTCGTCGCTAAATTGCCATGCCGACAAAAGAAGTCTGGTTCATTTAAAGATTGCCTCATTAATCATACTGACACCACTTTTACGTAAGCTTCGCTCAAATAGGCTGTGTAGCTAGGGAAAAAAAATAAACATGCTACTCAGTGTATCAATTCCCGCAACAAAACCTACCATGTCTTATGCCCAGCTGTGCGATTGGCTGATGCCCGCTTAAGCATTAGGCACCGATTATAAGATTCCCGGAGGAGCTATTTACGCTTGAATTTAGGCCAAATTCTGTTTAGAGCACTACGAATGGTGGAGTGAACAATTAAATTTATGAACAAACACGTAAACACCAAAGCAGTTAGTCCGGTACTTTGCCAGCTGACACTTCCAACGCAGCCTTCTAACGCGTTGGAGTTGTCTGAGGCAAAACTGATTATCTAGCATAAGCGGCATGGTCACTTACATAAGTGTTGTGGAGTCAT
The DNA here is from genome assembly GCF_048455015.1 of Haemaphysalis longicornis. Classification (NCBI taxonomy): domain Eukaryota; kingdom Metazoa; phylum Arthropoda; class Arachnida; order Ixodida; family Ixodidae; genus Haemaphysalis; species Haemaphysalis longicornis. The sequence goes on along the minus strand of NW_027526335.1, from coordinate 206,464,582 downwards.
ATCTTGCATTTTTCGAAACGTTTAGTACAAACCCTGCCGGGCCGTACCGTCTACCGATGCGGTGCCTTTAAAATATCATCTTCACCACTTCGTCTTCACTGGACATAGCGGGCCTGGCAGTAGCAAGGCTCCTTTTCAGCCGTTTTTATACCTCATGCAGGTTGGTTCAGTTCACACTTGTCTAAAAAGTGACAATCTTTTTCTGCTTGTGCTTCCGGGCCTCCCGAAAGTGCTCCAAATGCGGTTATAAATGCTTCATTGCTCTCAAATTGCTTCCTTGTGAAGATGTCGAAACTAATCCTGAACATAAAACCCGAAAAACATTCTTCCAAATATTGGAAGGGTAAGAGGCACTACGAGGTTAGGTGGCAGACCTGAAAGTGAAAACTGACGGCCTTTTAGGGGAATCGAAGAGCCATTTTCTAGAACTTGATTTCACATTAACTAGATCAAATCAAAAACTCCAAGAATAAACGACATTGACAATGCCATAAGATCCTTTTCAACCTCGGTGGACTCCCAAAGGCGTAAACTTGTCGCCCTTGAAGACCAAAGCAGACGGTGGAAGTTGGTGGTTTTTTGGTATAACTGAAGATCGTGACGAAGCGAAAAATGATCTTAGGCGACAACTCATTAGGGCAATATTTCAACAAACACTGGGAGTCAAGCGCGAATCCGCAGGTTGAATTAACAGGCTAGGCAATAGGGCGTGGCAAAAGGCAAAATATTTTGTTTTTCATGGACTTCAATGAAACGATTGCTGTCCTCCACAACGAAAAAAAACTAAAAAGCCCGAACGTTTCATTCAGAATGACTGCTCAACTCATACCCTAAAAAACGAAAAATGCTCTGGCAAAGTGCCAAAAGCGAGAAAGGTGCTGGTAAAAAGGTTTATCTCGTTCATGATAAACTGCACGCGCACGGCGATAACGCGTTGGAGTTGTGTGACACAACACTGATCATCTAGCATAAGCGGCACGGTCACTTACATAACGGTGTTTGTGGAGTCATGGCTTGCATTTTCCGAAACGATTAGAAATGTTACGTGGCGGCAGGACAATGATAAGGCGAACCATGGGCGACGATGAAGTGATGTATTTACAAGATGTTGCCGCAGAGCGATGCAATCTATTTACAAGCGACCATGATTGCTCGGGCGAGCCGCATCCTCTTCGTCGTCTTCGGTGACGGGTTATGGCGCTATGGGGCGTTGTCCACGTAGGTGTTCCGTGACATCACCCCCCCGGCGGAGGACGACCGTCCCGGTCGAGGCCAGGGTAAAGACAGGGTGGCGAAGCGGATGAGCAAAGCGATGAGAACATGTACAATGATGTCCTTGCCGCCACTGATGATGGTGATGGTCGCGATGAGCACCGCCCCGGAACAGCTGGGACCACCGCCGACCCCACGAGGCAGCGTCCAAAGCTTTCGGAGAAGCGCCGGAGATCTGGGCGGGGGGACGTCGTCGGATATACGTCTGGTCGTGGCTGGTCAGTTCGTCTGGTCGCGGCGGGGCATGGGCAGGGGACACGGGGCTGGGGAATGTCGCGTCCGTAGATCACCGGGGCTGGGGCGGGCCGACGCTTTCCAGGAGCCAGGATGAGACTGCTTCATGAGCCGAGACGGGGTGAAGCTCGGGGCCGGGATGGGACTGAAACCCGCACCATCCACCAAAATGTTACGTGGCGGCAGGACAATGATGAGGCGAACCATGGGCGACGATGAAGTGATGTATTTACAAGATGTTGCCGCAGAGCGATGCAATCTATTTACAAGCGACCATGATTGCTCGGTCGAGCCACATCCTCTTCGTCGTCTTCGGTGACGGGTTATGGCGCTATGGGGCGTTGTCACAACCCTTCAGGGCTGTGACGTCTAGTGATGCGCTGCCTTTAAAGGATCATCTCCACCACTCAGCGGCAAATATTTAACACTCGTTCTGATCAACGGCACATTCCTTCACAATCCAGTGAGATGATTTGCAACGACAGGCTCGTGGTAGATGTCTTGGACACGTCATCGGACGGCAAATGTGGTAGATGTCTTGGACACGTCATCGAACGGCAATGAAAACTATCCTGAGCCGTCTGCTTTATGGCAGTCAACTGAAAATGCAATGAGGGTCGTTAACATAAATTCCCGAAGTCTCACTAAGAAAACTGTACAGCATGAAGTCTGTTTGTTATGTCACAGCCCGAACTTTACCGTCGTTACATAAACGTGGCTTCGTAGTCAGATACCAGATGACAACTTAGTGCCACCAGGTTACGAAATATTTCGAAGAGACCGGTCAACTAGAGGTGGCGCTGTTGCAGGGATCATAAAGACTAGTCTTGGAGCCCGCCGCCTCCCCGCCCTCTTGAGAAATCGCCTTACACTGAAAGCCTCTTCTTAAAGGTTTCTTTCCGGAACAGAGCAATCATTGTTATCGCTGTGTACAGACCACCTTATCCGGGGCCCGATTTTCTTGTGCACTTACGATCGCATATGGCCTCTTTTAGTAAAAATAAGCATCTCGTCCTTGGGTATTTTATTCTGCCCAACTTTGATTAGACCGCTTGAAAAGACCCGGTACTTGTCAGAATGATGCTATTGATACGCGGTCGTGCGGTATCTACAGAAGGCACCGAAAACACTGATTAAGCGCCGTCCAACCAAGGCGCCGAACTCCACGCTCGTCCCTCTGAGCGACTTCTTATTCCCTCCTTGATGATGATCCCGACTTGATGGTGATGTCTTGTAACAGAACCCCTCTCCCGTAAGAGCACCGTCTTGGTGCAGCTCAGGGCAAAGCTGTAGGCTGTGGACGGTAGGGTTTTAGACGGACGACATGGACGATGTCAGTCTTCGGAGGGCGCGATGAGAGAACAGGAACGACAGGGGTAATTTCATAGTTTACAGCAGTAACTTGACGCAGGACACGGTAGGGGCCGTAGTAACGGGCGAGCAGTTTCTCAGAACACCCTACTTGGCGCGCAGGACACCAGAGAAGCACGAGGGAACTTGGCTCAAAGTAGCGCGAGCTGTGGCGTCGATCGTAACGGGACTTTTGAGAATCCTGGGATGACGTAAGACTGGTGTGCGCTATGCTGCGGGCAAAGTCAGCCGGGGCAATGGCATCTTGGGCATAACCAGAAGGCGGCAGGTTGTTTTCTATTAAGGTGTCCAGGGGCAAGACCGGCTCTCGACCGAAGAGGAGGTAATAAGGAGGAAAATCTGGCGGTATCATGACGGGACGAGTTGTATGCGAATGTAATGAAAGGTAAAGCAATGTCCCTGTCACGATGGTCATCCGAAACGTACATGGAAAGCATATCCGTTAGGGTTCTGTTAAGTCGCTCCGTAAGACCATTGGTCTGCGGATGGTAGGAAGTAGTTAATTTGTGCTTGGCTGCGCAGGAGTGAAGGATGTCGTCGACTACTCGCGACAGGAAGTTTCGTCCGCGGTCAGTCAAGAGCTGACGAGGAGCACCATGATTGAGGATCACCTCGTAAAGGAGGAAATCTGCGACATCAGTGGCTCAGCTGGTTGGAAGGGCCCGTGTTATTGCGTAACGGGCTTCGTAATCAGTGGCCACGGCAATCCACCGATTTTCGGCAGCAGACTGGTGAAAGGGACCAAGCAGGTCTGAACCAACACGGAAAAATGGTTCGACCGGTATGTCGATTGGTATGAAGGGGGCCGGCGGGCGGCGTCGTTGGTGCTTTCCGATGTTGGTTATTGTCGCATGCACCGACGTAACGCCGAATAGAGCGATAAAGCCCTGCCCAGAAGAAACGCCGTCGGACACTGTCGGATGTTCTTGAAACTCCTAAATGACCAGCTGTTGGATGGTCGTGCAGTTCCTTAAGGACGTCCAAACGAAGGTGGTCAGGCGAAACAGGGAGCTTCTCGGGACCTTCCAGGCGTGCATTCTTACGATAGAGCACACCGTTCTTGAGTGTAAAAATCGTACTGATGGGTTCGAAGGGGCGTTACTCAGGCGTTCAATAATCTACTGCAAAAATTCATCCCGGCGCTGCTCTTTACCAAGTTGGAAGAAAGAGAAAATCGTCAGAAGAGATGGAAATGCGTCGGAACACGTAGGCTCAGGAGGTTCGACAGGGTAGCGTGACAGACAGAAGGCGTCCTGGTGCAGGCGGCCCGATCTGTAGACGACTGAATAAGAATACTCCTCGAGGCGGAGAGCCCATCGCCCGAGGCGGCCGGTTGGATCTTTCAGTGATGGCAACCGACAGAGCGCGTAATCCTCCGTCACAACAGAAAACGGTCGGCCGTAGAGGTATGGACGAAATTTGCCCACAGCACAAACAAGAGAAAGACACTCTTGTTCTGTGATGGATTAATTTCTTTCTGCTGGAGATAGGAGGCGGCTGGAGTAGGCGATCACGCAATCCTTGCCGGATTGGCGCTTGGCCAGGACGGCTCCAATGCCATGGGCGCTAGCGTGAGTTCGGATTTCGGTGGGTGCAGACACATCAAAGTGGGCTAAATGGAAGATGTGGTGAGGGCATGCACAAATGTGGTATAGGCTTTGGCCTGTTCAGGGCCCCTCTCAAAGGCGGTGTTCTTTTTCAAAAGATTGTTTAGAGGACGGTTGATACCAGCAAAGCCTCTTATAAAACGGCGGAAATATGAGCAGAGGCCACAAAACGGCGGACGTCTTTCGATGAGCGGGGCACAGGGAAGTCCTTAACTGCTTTGATCTGTTAGGAGTTGGGCTGTACTCTTTCAGCGTCGGAGGGGTGGCCCAAAATGGTTCGTTCAAGCCTCGCAAAGCGGCACTTCGCTGAATTGAGCTACAGCTTGGCCTGGCGGAAAAGAGCAAATATTTCATGCAGGCGCTGTAGATGAGTCTCGAATGAGAGAGAAAACACGATGACGTCATCGAGATAGCAGAGGCAAGTGGACCATTTAAACCCCCGCAGAAGAAAGTCCATCATGCGCTCAAAGGTGGCTGGCGCGTTGCCCAAACCGAACGGCATAACCTTGAACTGATATAGGCCGTCGGGAGTGACGAAAGCGGTCATTTCTCGGTCATGGTGACACGACAGGTGCACAAACCAGCGATCGCCGCTGTACCACCGTCTGCAACTTGAACGTGCGAAAGGGCAGGTGGGAGGACGTTTCCCAAGCGGGTCCATAGATTAGCACTCATAACGGAATATAGCGCCCCTGTATCAATCAATGCCTGAACAGGCACGTCATCAACTTTCACGTCGAGCAAATTGTCCCTCGTCGGCCGCATCAAAAGACGATTTTCGGTCGCGGTCGGGAATGCAGCATCACCTCTGAGAGCTGCACTCGCTAGTTTTCCGCGTCGAGGCGTTCGTAGTGAGTCGGCGACGTAGAGCGGCGGGGCAGTGGAGAACGAGACTGTCGGCGCTGGGGTGACGGGGAACAGCCAAATCGTGGGGCGGAGTAGACGGCATTGGCGGCACTGCGTTGCTGGCAGCTGGCAGAAGTGCGGTTCGTCGCAGGCTGCGTGGCACGGTCGTTCCAAGTGCTCCGAGCGGGAGAAAACCAGCGGCTTTGGCTATACCGGGAAACATGACCAACACACCTGCAGGTAAAGCGTATGGGCCGGTCATCGGGTGTTCTCTATTGAGCCGGGTTCCTGCAAGACCGTGGCCAACACTCTTGGTGGAAAGGGGTCGGGACGACTGAGCTGGCCCTTATTGATTGCAGGAAGCGGCGTTGGCGGGAAATTGCCGACCGAGAGGATGGGTCATGTGGCAGGCTGGCGGCCAGCTCATGCAGGCAATTTCGTCGCGCACAACTGCTTGTTAACGGAGAGTGTCGGCAGATGAACGTAAGCGACGGAGTGTTGGGTGGTGACAGGCGTCATGGCCTCTATCTCACGTCGAACGATACGGGTCACGGTATCTGCACTGGTTTCTGCCGGTGGTGGGCACGGTGGCAAAACTGGGCCCTCACATGAAGACGTTGCAGCGGTATTGAGAAGGCGCATGAATTTTTGAGTGATTCAACGGCTTTTTGCTTGTTCGAAGCGTTTGCACTCATCCAAAATTGAGCTTACAGTGGAGCAGTCTTTGCATTAGAGCAAATTGAAGGCATCATCTGCTATGCCTTTCAAAATGTGGTCAACTTTATCCTGCTCGGACAGATGGTCATCAACTTTGTGGCAAAGGGCCAGTACATCTAGGATGTAGGCTATGTACGGCTCAGTTGACGTCTGCGCTTGCGACGAAAGCTGATTTTTGGCAGTGAGCTGCCGACCAGATGACTTGCCAAAGAGCTTAATCATCTCTGCCTTGCAGCTGTCCCAACTAGTAAGAGTTGCTCCGTCGGTATTGTACCACGTCGCAGCGGCACCTTTCAGGTGGAATAAAAGGTTATCCAGCATAAAGATGGGATCCCAGCTATTATGGGTACTCACACGCTCGTAGAGACTGACCCAGTCCTCCACGTCGACATCGTTGGTGCCGTAGAAGAAACCTGGGTCTCGGGGGTGGCTCACGATGACTAGTGGCGTAGCGGCACTGGGGGGTGCAGAAGGCGGTGCCATAGTGGCGCCTTGCAGATGACGCCCGCTTCGAAGATCCGTGATGAGGACCTGTGAGTTAGCCAGCGGTGTCCAGGTTTCACAGCCCACGGAAGGGGTAGGTAGAGCCGGACGGGGCCGAAACAACACTCTCCACCAAATGATACGCGGTAGTGAGGTATCTACAGAAGGCACAGAAAAGACTAAGTGCCGCCCAAGCAAGGGGCCGAACTCCACGCGCGTCCCCCTCAGCGTCTTCTTCTTCCCTCCTTGATGATGATCCCGACTTGATGGTGATGACTCGTAACAATATTCTTGAAATATTGCTTACACACAACACTGCCCAAATAGTTCAGAAACCACAACGAGTTAGTGGAAATTCGTTCTCTCTACTTGAGCTTGTTTTTCAGCCTAGATCTTTCGAAAAGTATGATGCATCTGTTGAACCCGGTTTCTCAGATCATTAAATTGTTTGTGTGTCTATTTTGCTTTATTACAAAAATGTAACTAGTTCACCAGTTCTCAAAAACGCGAAAGACTTCAGGAAAGGTAATGACACCGCAGTATTTGAATATTTCGAAAATAACTAGCGAAATTTCGCTGAACATGATGTTGAGGCCCTTTAGAATAAGATTAAAAAAATGTTTATCCTGTCTGATCTAAACTTTCTACCTAGTAAATATGAGAAGACCGCCATATATACACCGTGGGTATTTATATCTATAATTCACCGTAAACGTAAAGCGAAGCGTCTGCGAAAAAAAAACGTACAGCGCCTCAACAGCTCTCCAACATGCATACAGCCCTTTCCAATGCTATTACTCGTGCCAAGAATTTTCATTGTAACACTACTTAAGCAGAACTTCATCAGAGAGTAACCACAAAAATTCTGGAACTTTATTAAACAGCGCAAAAAAAACGTTGCTGAAATTTCATCCGACTGCTCTAAATTGACCTATCCCTCAGTCATCGCGGTTCGCTTTAATTTCTATTTCAAAAATGTATTTTTGCAGTCTAAGTTAAAAGAAAGAAACACGGTAGCTTCGTACCCTGATGTTAATATAGCTTCGCACAATGGTGTCCTAACTATGTTAGTCCGGTTAAAAAAGAGATATACGCCAGGGCCCGATTGCATACCGAAGTCATTTCTCCGTCGTTATGCTGAAACTGTTACAAAATTTCTCGTCCTTATTTTTCAATCTTCTATTCATTCGGCCACGGTACCCTCTGATTTGCAGATGTCCCGTGTCGTACCTATTCTGAAGAGAGGCGACCCACTCTTCATTTCTACCTCCAGATACGTAGCTATGTTATCTTCTGCCTGTAAGTTACCTGGGCAAGTCTTTGATACCTTAATACTGCAATTTTTAGATACCCATAAAATTCGCTCTCCATTTTAGCGCGGGTTTCGCACGGGATTCTCGACCATCACTCAATCGCTTACAGTTCTTCATCACGCTTCTCAATTCTTGATAGGCGAGGAAAGGTTGACCTCCATCTCTTAGATTTCAGTAAGGCATTTGATCGCGTTCCACAAATAATAATAATACGGAAAATTACTTCAAATCGGGCTTCCACCGTTTGGAGTTTCTTGGTTGACTACCCATTAACTAACCGTAGAGAGTACGCCGACATTAACGAAAACACTTCTGACGCGCTCCGTGTTACTTCTGGCGTACCTCAGAAAAGTGAACGAGGGCCTTAACTTTTTTTATTGACATTGGTATTGTTACGAATAATCAGATCCAAATACGTCTTTGTGCAGACGACTGCATCCTTTGAAATGAAATATTAGCATCGAGGACCAACTTGCATTAAACTCGGCGTTGGAAAACCTTTCTTTTGGGCGCAAAACTGTTAACATTCAACTAAACCATGGAAAAACAGTATACCTCCGAATGACTAGAAAGAAACATCCCGTGGAGTTTTCCTAATGTACTTGTGACCAACCACTTACCCACGTAGATCTACTCAAATATCTCGGCGTAACATTAACCGTACCTTTAGTTTGAACTCTCACTTTACTAACATACGTGCTGCCTCTTTCCGTAAACTTTGTTTATTATGACACAAACTCAAGGACGCTCCCTATCAAGTCAATACTATACTACAATCATTAGACCGACACTTTACAATGCTTGCCTTATTTGGGATCCACACAAGAAAACCAATATCGATTACCTCGAGAGAGTTCAAAGAGCCGTCCGCTTTTTAATGGTATGTACGGAAGAACCGTCTACCTTTCTTCCCTGAAGGAAACACATGGTATCCAAACATTAGAATCCCGACGTAAATCAATTAGGCTAAAATTACTTTATCAGTTAGTTGATCGGAAGCTGTTACTTCATTCCAACTGCTGCATTATTCTCCTGGCAACAGGGTGCGGTCCTCATGTACATGCTCTTGCCTTCATCCCATAGTTCGCTAAAACTAATCTTTTCAAATATTATTTTTTTTCCTCACGATCTTTCAGTAAAACAAGTTACCGTTTTCCGCCCTTCTATCAACAAATTCTCTTCATGCGCATGTTAACCTGGTGATGTTAAAATGATTTCAGGTATTTTGTGCACTGTTACATTGTTTTGTTTCATTATTTCTTTCAGTGCCATGTTTCACTGCCCCCTTTTGTTTCTTTTTTTGTAAAAAACGTAATTCATGAACCCCCTCAATTCATTGTTGTATGTATGTGATCTTAGGCTTGATTGCCTTTTTTATTTTTATTTATAGACTGTACCACTCCTACTTGGGATTCATGCACGCAGTATCTCGTAAATAAAATAAATAAATAAATAAAAGTATTACATATACAGTAGGCATGAAGCTTCGGGCAGAAGCAAACTGTGAACAGTGCCACTGATGATGATGATGATGATGATGATGATAATGATGATGATTAGTGGCTTTCCCTTTGAATCGGGGCGTCGGTTGTCAGCAACCGAATTGCCTGTTTTATTACGTTTACTTGTCCTACTCCCAGCTAACCTATAGATTTGCTTCCTCCCTCTCATCTCTCCCTCTTTTCTGTTTTAAACTCATCGCCCCCACCCCACTTTTTTCTCCCCTCGCTGTTCTAAATTCTCGTCCGCATGATTACTCCGCCTTCGTACCCATCCCTTCCCTACTTTTTCTCCACCACCACTCCAGTCCCCTCTTCGTCACCTCTATGGCCTTGAAGTTGAGGTTCCCTCTCGCCCCAAACCCCGAAGACTCCGCCAGTGTCGTTTCCCCCTCACCCCCCAGTGGCCGTATCTCTGTGCAGCTCCTGACAATATGGTCTGTAGTTTCCCGATCACTGCCGCAGCATGCACACGTTTCATCCTGCTGCCTGTAGCTACCCGTGTATGCCCGGGTTCTCAGACACCCTGCCCGTGCCTCGAAGAGCAACGCACTGCCTCTAGTATTGCCATAGAATCCCTCCTTCTTAATTTCCCGTTTCTCTGCTCTATAAGTCTCCAGGGTTTTTTAAGTGCGAATGCACTTTATAAGCGACCCCAAACCATTCACCGCTGCCGGCGGCGGCGGCGGCGTCCGCAGTGCTCCTCTATATTTAAAAAAGAAACAGCATCCGGCGCCAGGTTTCGATCCGAGGACTTTGCGGGCCGCAGCCCGACGCTCTACCGAATAAGCCACGGACGCGACGCTGATATCGGTGTCAGTAACGCGCCTTATATCTTTAACGCATTCAAACTACGTCGTCAGCGGCGTGCGTTGGCGACTCAGCGGCGTTATAGCGGCTTGATAAGTGCGTGGTGTACACGTGATACTACAAACCCGATGGAAGAGATGGAAGAGAAGGCGGCGAGGCGGTGGGCTGCGGGGGCCGAGCGCAAGCGCCGCAAGCGGGCCGACAACCGTGCATTCGCACTTTCACCTTCTCCCCCTCGGGGAAATGCGGGGGAATTTTATTTAAAAAAGAAACAGCATCCGGCGCCAGGTTTCGATCCGAGGACTTTTCGGTCGCAGCGCGACGCTCTACCGACCAAGCCACGGACGCGACGCTGATATCAGTGTTAGTGACGCGCCTTATATCTTTAACGCATTCAAACTACGTCGTCAGCGGCGTGCGTTGGTGACTCAGCGGCGTTATAGCGGCTTGATAACTGCGTGGTGTACACGTGATACTACAAACCCGATGGACGAGATGGAAGAGAAGGCGGCGAGGCGGTGGGCTGTTGGGGCCGAGCGCAAGCGCCGCAAGCGGGCCGACAACCGTGCATTCGCACTTTCACATTCTCCCCCTCGGGGAAATGCGGGGGAATTTTTTTCGCTTCCATTACCTGTGCCCACTTCTTCGTCTCTGCTGCTTTTACCTCCTTTTTAACTGTTGTGTAAATCCCTCTTTCCCCTACCGACTCTCCGTAGCGCTTGGTCAGCTGTCTGATCCTCCGTCTCCACCGCGTGTCCACGCTCCTCAAATACAGGTGCCTAAACACCCTCGCGGCCCTTTTTTCGTCCTCCATGTCACGAAGTCGCTCCTCCAACTTCATCTTGCTCTGCGCCTCCCTCGCCTCGAAAGACGACCAGCCGATATCCCCTTGTACCGCTTCATTTGTAGTTTTACTGTGGGCCCCTAGGGCCAATCTGCCTACCGCCCTCTGATTTACTTCCAGGCCCGCTTGGGTCTCTGGCTTTATGCACAGAACCGAATTAGCGAAAGTTAATCCTGGTACCATGACCCCTTTCCAGACTCCCCTTAACACCTCGTATTTGCTGTATCCCCAGAGAGCTCTATGCTTCATTATAGCCGCGTTCCGACTTCCTTTCGTCTTAAGGTGAGCCTCATGCGCCTGCGTGTAATCTTCGGTGTTGTTCAGCCATACTCCTAAATATTTATACTCTTTCACCAATGGTATTTTTACTTGCTGCACTGATACTGTTTTGTGCTCCTTGCCGTCATTAAAGACCATGCTCCCCGATTTTTTTCTGCTAAAAGATAGTACTAGGTGCGTCGCTTCTTCACCGCATATATCCATCAAGCCCTGCATACTTATCCGGTTGTCCGCAATCAACATTATGTCGTCTGCATACATTAGTCCTGGAACCCGTTGTTCCACCACGTGCCCGTTTTTCATGTATGATAAGTCGAACCCCATCATGCTGACTTCTAGCTTCCTTTCTAACCCCGTTATGCAGATCATAAACAGCTGCGGAGAGAGCGGACATCCTTGTTTCAAACAATTGTAGGTGTATACAGGCCTATTGTATGTTACCCCCTTCCATACTATTTGCACTTGGTTCTCCCGGTATAGCTCCCTGAGTAAGCTAATGAATTCTGCCCCAACTCCCTCGTCCCCCAGGATACTCCAAAGCCGCTCCCTGTCTACATTAGCATACGCCGCTTTGTTGTCCAGATAGGCTAACCACAAAGGTCGGCTTTGCATCTTCGCCACCTCTATGCATTGGCTTACCACGAATAAGTTGTGGTCTAGTCTTCTGTCCTTTCGAAGCCCATTTTGAAGCTCCCCTAATATCCTATTTTCTTCCACCCACTGCTCCAGTTCGAACTTCACTGCCTGCATTGCTAACCTGTACAGCACTGACGTGACGGTTACTGGCCTATACGAGCTTGGGTTTGTCCTGACTCCTTTGCCCTTGTACACTAAGTTTATCCTGCTCATTTGCCACGCGGCCGGAATTGCCTTTTCTTCTATACTTGTTCTGATGGCTTGCAGTGGCTTTCCCTTGCTCTTTGGTCCTAACTGGTCCTAACTGCTTCACCTATATTGCAGCGCCATCTATGAAAGTGGGCGATAAACATTACGAAGCGGCCGTCGGTGAGATGGTGAGCCCAGATCAGCAAGCCGTCTTTAGTTTTATTGACCTGCTTGTAGACGTCATTGTCGATGCCACCGAACACACCTTTAGCGGGAGAACTGAACTGTGGATCAAAATATTCATTTCTTACTGAGTAAAGCATCGTTCGCTGCCGAACAAAGACTGAGGGCACTATAAAACCATAAATGTTTTCAATAAAACAAACTTGTATTTTCTGCATGGCCCCTTTAACCACGAGGGGCACTTTTTATTTACCAACAGAATTTAATTTACCAACAGCAATGAAGTCATGATGTATCAGCCTTTTTGTACTACGTAGTGCAACCTATAAACGTAGGCTTGACTTTTCTCCTAATGTACCGGATTTCGAATCTCTATGGAACAAAGTTGACAGTAATATTCGTTATTTATTATCAAGGAGTACATACAGAAGCAAAACGGGGTCCCCAAAGCCTACAGGTGGTCTTGTGCAGCGTCGCACGGCAGCAACGACCTTCACTTCTGTACAAAACACTCATTGACAGTGGTAACTGAATAGGAACGTAAAAAAGACAAGGAAACAAAAAAGAAGAGAAAAAGATAAAAAGAGAGAAGACAAAACAATAAAGGGAGAAAGAAAAAAGGAAAGCAAACAACAACCGACAAATAAAGAGACAAAGACAAATAGACAAACAAAGATGCAATATATCAACATTGGTTTCAGCTGCATCGGTGGCATTTTCCTCATCACAAGAAAATAACTAGATAACAAAAAAATATCTACCAATAGCATACACGTACACACTTCAGCATGTTTCTAATGCCAGCATAGCAGCACGCAAGTGTTTCCACGTTGTTGAAGAGAACAACTCGTCAGGCAATTCGTTGAAGATAGCCGGAGCATAATATGGCCGCGCAGGCGTTCCGTAAAGGATACGGATCCTTGGCGTCATTAATCAAGGTATGTGCAGCAGAGGTATAGGTTTAACATTGGGAGTTCGGTATTCCGTACACCAGAAATATTTTAGCACGACAATTTGCTTAAACAATGTATCGAATGACGGTAAACTACTTGCCTTAATTACACTGTCGAAATCCTACACGTGTGACTTATAAAGAACACTCGTAGCTTTGTTTTGAAAATTGCTGCTAACTCTCTTTTTCCCGGTAGCGGAGCAGTTAAAAAAACAGCCCATGTCATAATGAACAACACTGTAACCCAAAGTTTGAGCTAGTATTTTTCGAACAGAGAATGGCAGAAACACTTTTATGTTGTACAGCATACAGACAGTAGTTCTAAGCTTTTTACATATGTCAGCCGTGTGTGTGTTCCCGACACAGAAAATACGGGCACAGGAACGAGATGCACAATTTGATGAGTGTATTGTAATGAAGCAGTCGTTCGGCACTGTTTTCTGTCGATTTCGGAAACAAACTAACCGACTTTTTACAGGGTTGATTGTTAATAAATTTGCTTCGAACATATCCGCTACCCTTCTGTCATCGTCTTGAAGATTTGAGAGAGCGAGAGGATAACCAGACTTGCCAGATACAAGCAGGGTGTCATCAGCGTATTATAAATTTCCGAAGTTAAAACAACAGTAGCTGAGTCACTAACATACAAATTAAAAAGAGGTGACAAGATAAACCCTTGAGGGACACCTCTCTGAAGTCTCATACTATCACTCACCATTGATCCAAGTGCTACCACTTGAGAACGATCCCGAAGGTAGTTTTGAAGCAGAAATAGAAATGTTCCGCGGAAGCCATAACGGTATAATTTAGTACGGAGTATACCATGGTTCACAGTATGAAAGGCTTTCTTAACATAAAGAAAACCCCAAAATGAAACGTCATTCTGATCTATGCTGTTATGAAGGGTATCAGACAACTTTTCAAGTACCACCTGCGTGCCCGCGCCGGAGATGAACCCGTACTGATGTTCACTCAGCAACTCATGTTTTGTTACAAAGGAAGTCATGACACCCAATATGCGCTTTTCAAGAATTTGAGGAAAACAAGGTACAACCTAAATAGGGCGGTAGTTTAAAGGGCCCTTTTTTGCCGCTTTTATAGGGGAACCACGAGTGCGCACTTTAGACTGTCTGGCGAAGAGCAATTTTCAAATATGTTGCTCAGTATAACCACAACAACACCTTTATATACCAATATTTCTGAAAGTATCACCCATGTGTATGTTATCAAGCCCAAATGATTTTTTGCGGCTTAACCTACTGACTATGCAAAGGAGATCAGGCTCCGTCAAAAACGAGATAATTGCGGATGATGACACAAGATTTGGTAGTATATTCTTACTTGCACACTGAACTGGATCGCTTTGTTCTAATGGAAACGATTCATTGAATTTGTTGGCCAGGTATGAAGTATCGGAACAAAAGTTGCATTCTGTTGTGCTTTTTGTAGACAGAGGTTCGTTACCTCGTAATTGATTTACTAAGGACCAGGTTTTAGTCATATTGCGACTAGACGCTTTGAACTGTTCGCTACAGAATTGCCTCTTTGACAAACGAATCTGCGCGGTCACTCTCTCACCGTACGGAGCTCGTCGCGCAGCGCTGTGTTGCCAGGGGCTCGGTGACATCTTGCACAAAGCATATGTTATGCTTTTATCAGTGTCAAAACACCAGGGGTAAGTAATTGATGCTCAGCCCTCGGTTTTCTTATTACTACCGCTTTCTTACACGCCTCCTTCATCTGGCCTAACGTGCGAACGAAATTGCTTGCCATATGCAGTGGCATTGTTACCATCTAGAATGAAAGAATTCTAGTCAAAGCTAGAAATTTGTTTATCAAGCTTTTTTTTATCAAAGACGGTGACAGTACGAGTATGAGCCTATTGTAAAGAGTTGGATTTGGTTAACTGACCTACAACAAAGTATTGATCGGCGAATTTTTGCATAATTACATCTCCGGCCGTACAAGAAAGGTCGGATGCTCGCACGTTGACATGATCAATACATGTACGGGTGAGGTTATCTTTTAGGAACTCCTCCTTTGTGGGTTCCCAAATAAGGGGCTCAATACCGAATTCGGAAAGGGTGTTCAAGTATTTTTCAACAGCTGACCACTCGCTTCGAAGCAAGTTGACGTTGAAGTGTCCGATTATGCACAAGTTGCCTGAGCTGAAAGTTTTCCTGCGTACCTCCCGCATTTCTTCTGTAAAAAAAAGCGCACTTTCGGAGGGAGGACGGTAAACTAGTTAACCAGTTACAAGATCATTTTTGGTTAGCTCAAAAACCATAGCTTCTACCGTTGAAAGTACAATGTTAATATCTGAAACTAACAAACTGCTGAATGAACATGGCAATACCACCACCCTTGCTATTTGTGCGGGTGAGAAAGTTTTTGCTGTAACCAGGAAGACAGAAGGGGCTGGACAGGTCACCAGTGACAATAAAGTCAGTGAGTACAAAAACGTCAACTGTGTTTAAGAGGAGGTTCGAGATTAGGTCAGACTCATCCCAATGTTTTCGAATGTTCCGAATATTGACGTGCAAAAGAGTGCATGACCTGAAACAGAATGGTTGGAAAGCCTTGCGAAAGGCATCAACAGCTTGCCTGGTTTCAGATGGGTGCAGGTGATTGTCGTGCAGGGTCCCCTCGAACAGTTTGAACCGACAATTGTTGGGCCACAGCTTAGGATCCTGAAGGCGCTGGAACGCCTCGCCTTCCAAAGCAACGTGGAAAGAAGAATGTGAGTCATAGCCCGTCTTCAGTCGATGACAGGCCAGAGGCTCTACTCCAATGCTGCAAAAGTGTTCTTCGAGCTGGGCCGGTGTGGTATCCGGAGACAGCTTCGAGACAAACATTGCCTTCCGCCGAGGTCGTGATGCCACCACCGACAGTTCACTGGTCACACAAACACCAAAATGCCCAGACCGCCGGGTCTTTCGTGTCAAGCCGCAAGCAACGCCTGGCTCCTGCAGCCCCGTTGATATCGTGCGCCCCTCCGCTTCAGACGAAACACGCTATCAATCCTCATTGTTAGCATGAAGAGTGGGCTACAAAATGGAAAGCAGGGGAAACGCAGCATTCTTGGCAGAGCCGGGCGTCTGTGGGGCTGCAGGTTTCGTTTCCACGGCTGTCCTGGTTGGGAGCGGCGGGAAATGAGCCAGCCGTGGCTGCCCCCTCAGCCGAGCGAAATCGCCGCACGGAGAATGCACGTCTTGGCACAGCAATTTCACTGCGACGGCGTGGGCCTCGGCCTTTGTTGCACACTCCTGGCAGAGCCGCTCATTGTCGTCTCCTGAGCCCCGTTTACATTAGCCCCGTGTACATGGACGCGACGGGGGAGGGTTGAGTTGAGTGGCGGGTTCAGCTTACCGCGACGCGTCCGAGTTTATACGCACCCCGTCCAAAAAATGAGGCGAGGGGAGCGGTGGGGTTCCCGGAAAAGGGGTATTGTAGTTTCAAGATTCTAACGCGCACCCCCTTTTGCTAAAAGGTAGCCTTAATATTTGCGTGCACATTACTATCGCGCTCAAAACCGAAATGGGCTTCAAAGCGGCCAGCCGCATTGCCATGCGCAACGGACACGAAGTACCCGCAACATCCAACTCAATCCAAGAAAAACAATCCGTCAACACCACGTGAGTAAATTTTGGCACACTGATTCCTCAATGGCATGCCGCACCTTGGTCAGTTGTCGCACATATTTTGTGCTTCTGAGTTTAGCCCGCAACGGTTAGAATTATGAAGATCTAGCCACTTGAAATCGCAAGCAGCTTCAGTGTTTCCCGCTATGACTTCATTACCAGCAGGAGCTGGATCAGCAATCTTATGAAGCGCACTGCTTTTTGGCTTCCACAGCTGCACACGCCAAATAAAATCTCCCTCTTTGAGGTACGGGGTGTCATGTCTTTTCCGTCTGCGCGGTACCGTCAGCGTCAATTTTTTTTTCGAATTTTCCTGCGCGAGCTTACGCGCGCGTTATTATTGGGGGCGCGTTAGAACCACGCAAATACGGTATTCTCCTCCCCGCAGCCCGCCGATTGAGCCCGACCAGCTAGCCAACCCACCCCCTGCGTCCGAGTCGACTGGACTCGCCGCGACGGCTCTCTGACCCAACCCGTCCGCTTATACATGGGGGGGAGGGAGGGGGGTTGAGTCCAGAAAACCTGTTTGTTTCGACTCAATGCACACTCTTTGGGTCAATGTGAACGGCGCTACTGACCCGACGAGGGCGCGTTGAGTTGAAATAAACAGGTTCTTTGGACTCGACCCACCCATGTATATGCGGAAGCGGCGAGTTGAAAAGCTGTCGGGGCGAGTCCGTTTGACTCGCAGGCAGGGGTTGGGTTCACGCGCTCGTCGGGCTGAGTCGGCGGGCCGTGGGGAGCTGAATACCGTAGGTGCACGATTATAACGCGCCACCGATTGTACCGCATGGGTAGGTTCGCGCAGGCTATTAGGAAAAAAAATAATTTATTTATTTATTTATTACAGATACGTTCAGGGCCCATAGGGCACAACAGAACAGAGTGGTAAAAAGAGAATACAATGTGCAGTTTTTACGACAGTGGAATGGTTCAGATGCGCGTACAACAACAATGAATGTACACTGTTTACACTACAGCAAAACAATACACAATCTCCTATGACATTGTACAAGCAATAGGTGTTATGTACAGCAGTTTTGAAAAGGGTTGTTTCAGTAATGGATGCGATGGCGGCGGGGAGGTGGTTGCGTTGTACACTCGTTTTAGGAATAAATGAGTCATTGTATACGTTAATACGACAAGACGGCAAGCCGAATTTGCAGCTATGGTCTGTTCGAGAAGAAATGTAGCAGGCGGGGTAATAAGTTGTTCTTTTAAGGTAGGGTTATGGTGATATGTTTTGTGAAATAAACACAGACGAGAACATTTACTGCGCACTGACAGGTCAGGGAGGTTAACTGTTTTTTTCATTGACGAAACACTGGCAGTACGTGAATAGGACGATAAGATGTAGCGAGAGGCACGATTTTGAATTGATTCCAGACAATGGTGACCTGTTGAGGATCCCATAATGCGCACGCATACTCTAATTTGGAACGAACAAGTGTTTTGGAAAGATTAAGTTTAAGGGAGGTAGAAACGAATGAAAAATTTCGGCGTAAGTAGCCCAGCATGCAGTCAGCATTGCTTATAAAGTATTCAATGTGGGTATTCCAAAGAAGGTCATTAGAAATGTGAACGCCTAAGTACTTATAGCAATATACGGAGACCAAGGGAGCCTTATCAAGGAAATACCGGAAGCATTGGTTTTATCAGTATGGCGAGATATTTGCATACTTTTGCACCTAAAAACGTTTAATTGCATACACCAGTTATTGCACGCTTTAGTAACGCTGTTAAGGTCATTTTGAAGATTTTGGACGTCAGATGAGTTAGAAATTTTGTTATAAATTTCGCAATAATCAGCAAACAATTTTATCGACGAGAATTCAACACAGGCGGGTAAATCGTTAATAAATATATGAAAGAGTAGAGGCCCTAACACCGATCCTTGCGGAACACCGGATGTTACATCACAGGTAGAAGACGTGCAGTTATTAGCGAAAACATATTGAGTTCGGTTAGACAGGAAGTCTGTAATCCATTCAAGTACTAGAGGGGCAAGGTTTCGTTGGCTGAGCTTGAAAAGTACTTGGCTGTGAGGGACTGAGTCGAAAGCTTCAGCGAAATCAATAAATACGCAGTGAGTTTGAAATCGAGGGTCGTTATTTGCAAATAGGTGATTAGTAAAGGCTACAACTTGAGTTTTACATGAGAATGTTTTTCGAAAGCCATGTTGCGAAGAAGCGAAAAATGACTTCGACTCAAGGTATTCAACCAGTTGTGAATATATTATATGTTCAAGGAATTTGCAGGGTATGCTTGTAAGACAGATTGGACGGTAGTTTTCAGGAGAATGTACATCACCGGATTTATAAACAGGAACCACCTTCCCCCCTTTCTAGTCACGAGGCAATGCACCGCAATGCAGCGGGTGCTGAAAAATGTCTGACAGAATTATAGAGGAGTAGACCATAGTGCACTTGAGCATTTTCGCGTTAAGACAAGCAGGTGCAGGAAAGGAGGAAATTTTATGTTTACTAATTAATACTTCAACGCCGACAGAGTCTACAAAAACAGGATCCATTGGTAAAAAGTCCAATAAAATTAAAGGTGTGGTACGTACAGGATGGGTAGAATTGAACACTGCAGCAAAAGTGTCATTTAGAATTGTACAGCACTGGTTTGGAGCGACCGGAGCGTTTGAATGATGCAACTGAATCAGGTTTCTTTTGGTGCCGCTAATAGTGTTCCAAAATTTTTGCGGGTTCGTCCGTAATGCACCGGTAATGTGTCAATAAAGAAACTTGTTTTCGCGCCTGCTACAGATTTATTAAATTCATTATAATGGTGTGATAAGTGCGCTAGCTCGGTCAACTCCGTTTGTTAGTTTTGCGCGACGAAATGAGCGTTTCTTCCTGTTACGCAAGTTTTAAGCGAGCCATTGAACCAAGGCGACCTAGGATTAGTTATTATAGATTTCTTTGGTACATATTGATCGATTAGAGCTAAGAGTTTATGTTTGTACATCGACCAGTTTTCGTCCACTGTGCGTGCTGAAAAGCTATGGAAATAAGTTTGCACAAATAACTCTAATTCGGCTGTTATTGAGGTAACGTCGGCTCTGCCATAGTCTCGTATTTGTTTGTAAACTTTTCTACAGGGGACCTGCGCTTTCATATTAAACTGGAGGATAGAATTATTGCTTATTTCTGGCAAATGCGTGATAGTAGAGAATAATTCGGGAGTAGAAGTAATGATTAGGTCTAAGATGTTAGCTGTGGGGCCTGTAGATCAAGAAGGTATGTGAACAAGTAGCGTGAGGTTGAAATCGCAACATAGGCTTACAAATTCCATGCACTCCGAGGAGTTGTATTTAACAATTGCAGAATCACTGTGCCATATTATATACGGGAAGTTAAAGTCTCTTAATATAAGAAGTGGTGACTTGGGATATCTAATGATTAGTTTGTTAAGAACATCGTGAAAGTCATTGCAAAAGGTTCGAGTGGCACTGGGTGGTCTGTAGCAAGCGCAACTAATGAATTCGCGACTAGCAATGTGCACCCGCATACAAACAAGTTCTAACGACGAGACAACCAGTATTACATGTGAAACAAGCACTTCGTTAACAGCAATAAGAACGCCCCCTCCTGAAGAAATGTCTCTGTCATAACTATAAAAACAGTACGCCTTTTCGCCGTTAAATATTTCATTGTTCCTAATTTTCGCCGAAAGCCACGTTTCAGTCAAGATAACAATATCGGCCGAACACGAATCAACAGTGCTGGACAGTGCAATAGATTTGCTCAGGACGCTTCGAGCATTTGTAAAGAAAACAGAGGGATGATTAATATTGCGCACAGAAGGTAGCTACGAAGGACCGGGACGAACAGGGCTAGAACTGGGTATATTGTTATCTGCCACAGGCGCGGTTCGGGGGGACTCAATTTCGCACACAGTGTCGGTGGCTGCGTTGTAAGTATATACCTTTTTGTTAATGGTCAGTTTATTGAACCGAAGGGGTAAGCCTGCCCGCTTGCTTTGGCAAATTCAAGTAACTTCTTACGCGAATGGAACGTTTCTCGTCAAAAATCTTCCCCGATTGAGATGTTCAAACCCTTTAGCTTAGCTTTTTGCGCCAGAATTCCGCCCTTGGTCTTAACTGACCCGAAGTTAACTATAATTGGCCTGGTTTTATTCCGTACGAATGGACTTAACCTGTGGGCTCGATCGATCTCGTAACCCTTGAGCTGAATTTGGAAGTGGCGAGATAATAGGTCACAGATTCGTGTTTCAGAGTCTACCCCCGTTTCGTGCTGATTATACGAAATTGAATAAAAAAGCAAGGTATCTCGCCTAGAACGGTCTTCTAGTTCGCTAAGCCGTGAAGTTATTGCAAGTTATTCACTTTTTATGGCTTCGTAAACGATGTGCAGAATGTCTGCGGCAGATGGAGCACTTTCAAGGTTCTCAATGGCCGATTCTACCATGGCTAGCCTCGTAGCAAGGTCAGTCACTCTTTCAGCTAGCACCTCCTGATTCTGCCTTCACTCAGTGCGAACGCTCCTAACCTCAGCATGGCGAGTACCTTGAGTAGCAGAAAGAGCACCAATTGCAGCAAGTAACTCATTATGCTTTTGGTCAGTGTTTTCATTAGTCATACCAGGGTTGACCTCAATGTCGCCGCCAAGAAGTAACAACTTCACAGCAAATACACAATCGCAAAAACTCTGAACTGCTGCACTTGGGCACGTCAGCAGCAGCAAACAAACATTGTTCGAAGGTTTACAATGTCGTGAAGGTGCGTTACCCACCTGCACAAAAAAGAAGAGTGGATTGTTGATCGAAGGCGCATGGCTGCCGCTCTTCAGTGCTCACTGAAGGTAGCATGGTGTGCGCTGCTGCATATATGCTCCCGGCTTGCAGCTGTAGATGGCGCGGTAGTGTTTGCGATACAGAAATCGTGGACGTTCCCATAAAGCGATGACAGCGGAGGGCACAGTCATCGACAGTCGGAGGTGATTCTTCCAGAAGAAAGATTGCAGAAGGAACAGCTGACGCGTCCGGTACAGGCGAACGCCATGCGCACAAGGGGGCGATGATCTGCACATAATAGAAGTGTGGATTGTTGAGCGACGACCGCATGGCTGCCACTCTTCCCTGCCCAATTGGACACCGGCTTTAACGCGCAGGTGTAAAATACATGACACTACTTACCTAGAAGAAGATTTCATTTTGCGCGTTCAACTGTGGCAGCCAAAAATAAATTGTGCGTCGGAAACGTGCTTATCCAGCTCCTGCAGTGAATTAAACTACAGTGGGAAACATTGAAGCTAATTGCGATTTGAAGTGTCTTGACCTTCATACTTTTATGTGTGATGGGATAATTCAAATAGTAGAAAATTGTGTAACAGCTGACCAAGGTATGTCATTAAGGAATGAGTTTGCCGAAATTCAGTCAGTGATATTGACCGATTTTTTTATTGGATTGAGTAGAAGTTTGGGAGCATCTCGTGCCTACAGCAATGTTGCTCGCTGATTTAAAACCTGTTTCCGTTTTGAGCCTGATTGTAACACGCACAAAATTTTTAGGGCAGCGTTTAGCAAAAGAAGGTGCACGCTAGAATCGTAAAAATACGGTAGCTCCTTCTCCGGCAATCGCCTGGCCCCCTCGCAGAGGGAGACCAGCTCGGCGCCAAGGTCAATGGGCTGGGTTGCGGCCAGGGGTGGACGAAGGAACAGGTGAAGATGCGGCTGCCAAAGAAGTGGCGTGGTTGTCGTTGGAGTTAGGGGGTGACGATACAGTCTTGTACAAATTACAAATGAAGCGCCGCGCGCCTGACTTGATTAGGTGCAGGTCGTCCTCGGGCCATGCATATCGCATGAGCGCGTTCGTTGCATTCCCCGCCGCGAACGAACTTCTGTCTTGCGTAGACAACGCAAGAGCACAACGCACACACATATTTACTGGGCGCCATCTTTAAAACATCTCAACAATAAAGCCGTATTTACGAAAGCGTTGTCAATAAAACCGTTTTGCCTGCATCTCCGTTCCCCGAGCTCTGATATCTGTAAATTTTGCTCCAATTTGATGATCTCCTGTATTCACTGTCCCATGAAAACGAAAAAGCCATAATCCTAGGTGATATTGTTGCGTCCGGCATTGGTTTATTTGCAATAATATATTTTTATTTCAACCCTAATGGCCCGAGCGCATTTTGTAAGGGAGGGTATGTGACGAGGTACAGGGCAATGTTCAACATAACATATAAAAAGGAAAAGAAAACATACAGAAACCGGAATCGAGTACATGTAGACAGTAAAAACATCCAAAAACGGGAATGTTGTCTGAAAATTTGAACTACAATTTTAAGGTGCGTACCAAATGTAGAATTCTTAGCAGAAATGCACTATGTAGTCAAATTATTGATAACAAGCAGGTTGCTCAGACAAGGGGTCGGTGAGCTTTGAGAGGAACATTTTGCGGTTGGTGCATGACGCGCAGTGCTCTGTTGGAGCATTTGACAAGACTATTGCGTGGGGAAGAACGAGGTGCTAAATGCTGATATTTTGCCGGTGATACCAACAATGGGTTTGCTCTGATTACGGCGTGCTTACGTTCTGTGTGCTGGCTGAAGCAAGGGATGCCGACAGCGGGGATGATAGTAGTAGCTCTGAAGAAGGCATAGTCGGACGGTATTTCAGCGGGATTTTAGTGTTGGGAGGGAAAGAGAAAAAGAGAGGTTGCAGAACGTTGGCTCTGGAGGCTGAGAAAAAACGCGTGCGCCGATTGTCAAGCATCCAGAGGTCCCAGCTTCTTCTCTTTTTCGAACGCCCCCGTTCTTCTTATTCAGCTTAGTCATGGAGGTTGGATTAATCAGATTAGCCGAACTATATTTCACGTGCGTGACACTTTCCCGGTAGCAGACGAAGCCTCCTGGAGGATTTACTGTCCAGTACGGGAGTTATAGCTTACAATGGGAGTTTTGAGAGCTAGCATAGCGAGTGCTGATCTGTCGCCATGGTAAAGGGGTGGACATAAAGATAGCATCTAAATCTGTGTGTGCCGAACACGACAGCGAGGCACTCCTGGTCGATCACTGTGTAATTGTTTTCTGACTTGCTTAAGGCGCGTCTGGAGTAAGCAATTACATGTTCACTGTTATCATGATGTTGAACTAGTACGGTCCCTATTCCAACACCACTTTCGTCGGTACGAACTACGGCAGGAGCCGAACAGGTGCTGATGTCACAACAACCTTCAGCTGACGCAAAGCGGTGTCACTATCACATGTCCGCATAAAGGGAACAGTTTTCTGAAGTACCGATGTCGAAGGGCTGGCTGTTTTGGCGAATCAACAACGGTAAAATCAGGGCAATTTACTAGAAAACTTCGGAGCTCCTTGAGAGAACGTGGCTTCTGAAAATAACTGACATCTTGGATTTTCCATGGGTCGGGCCTGGCGCCATCTCTATCGACCAAAAGGCCTAGCACGAGCGTTTGGCGGTCACTGAACCGGCACTTCTTATATTTTACGACTACGCTAGCTTTTTCCAAGCAGTCAAGGACAGTGGCTAAGCGACTGTTGTGCTCCCTGAAGGTTCGTCCAAAAATAACGACATTGTTTAAGTAGCACATGCATGTTTCCCACTTGAGTGTGCGAAAAATCGTTCCATGAAGCGTTCAATTGTGGCCTGGGCATTGCAAAGCCCAAACGTCATTATGTTCAATTCAAATATACCATCGGCCTTTAAAAGTATTTTTTTGTCCGTAGGGTCCATGAAAATTTGCTAATAGCCCGATATTAAGTCAATGGAGGAAAAGTGAGAGACTGAATGGAGGCAGCAAATGCCGTTGTCTATGTAAGGCAGCGGGTAAACATCTTTCTTGGTTACAGCGTTGAGACGTTGATAATCTACGCAAAATGGCCATGAATACACCTTCTTCAAAACAACGATAGGCGCTGCCCAGGAACTACAGGATTCCAGAATCACACCATTTCTCAGCACGTCCTGGACTTGCTGTTTGATTACTCGTCACTGGAGCGCGGATACGCGGTATGGCTGTTTGCGAATTGAGCGTGCTCCTCCAGTATTTATTGAGTGATTAGTCAGAATTTCAGGAATTGCAGAACACCTTTGCGGCTGATAATTATCGAAAACACTTGCATGGTGGGAGAGAACATGAACTAGGGCAGGCGTTCATCCACATAAAATGATTTGTTATTCATGTCGAGAAACCAGCAGGATTTCATTGGACTACCGTTGACCGATAGGCCCGACTTTTAAATAAAAGCGGCTATCGAAGTGGATGTATACTCAGTTCCGTGGGCGACACTGAGACCACAAGGCAACACTACTGGTTCGCTGGAGTAGTTGACTGTCCACAAGGCAGACAATTCCCGGACAAGCGAGATGGCAGAACAGGGATTAAGGACGTTCTTCTTGGCACAATTTTGGTATGTAGGCTCTACAACAGCGTCCAAATCACGCAGCGGGGAGCCCAGCCTTGCAACCCTGGTAAATAGAGCACACAGCGTGGAAATGATTGTGTCCTCTAAAACGCTAAGTGCGCTTTGAATCCAAGCAGTGTCCTCAGCAAGTCCAAATAAAGCAGCCCCATCAATGAAAACTTCTCCATGTTTACAGTCAACCTCGTTCCCACACTGCTACAAAAATTCAGTTCCAATTATTACGTCATGGGTTGACTGTGGGAGCACCATGAACTCCGCCGTGAAGTACTCGCCTCCGAAGCAAAGATTCACCGAGCGTACGAAAAGAGGCCGCAGTGACTCACCACCTACACAACGAAATACAGCCACCTTGTCCCAACTAAACATCACCTTACGCCCAAGCCTTCAGTAGTCATCACAGAAACTGTGCCGCTGTATACAGTAAAGGCATTGTTCTGACATCGTAAACCAAAATATCAACATTTTTTTAGCGTGAGAGCGGGAAAAGTCGTTGGACAGTCTGTTAGGAGGTATAGTAGAAGTGGTTTGCGCAGTGACCTTACCTCCATTTTGTCGCGCCATCTAGTTGCCCGGGGCAGGTGACGGCCGATGCGAAGGCGAACGTCGCTGGCAGAGGTTAGGCGATGTAATGCTGTACACTGTAGCCGGTGAATCATGATGTGCCGGTCAAGTGGGACGTGTCAGCGGTTGTCCTTCGGAAAATCACCTCGTCAGGCAGTGGGAATCATTGTAGCGGAAATCGCCAGCCTCATTGCTGTAGAACACACGTGGTGACTCGTACCTTGTTCCTTGACGTCGACGTCCAAAAAAGCGGGATATGTGGCTGGCCACGCCACATCTGTAGCAAACAGAGGGTTCGCACTCACGGCCAGTGGCGTATTGGTCATACGCGCCATCAAAACATGGAGGATAATTGGATCGTTGGGGACGGCGACGGGCATTCTCGGGATCCTACCTGCCTGACTTCTGGTCATGAACACATCGAGACTGTCTCTTTTAGTGACAAAGTTCCGGTTTTTGAAGGCGGCATTGGAGGGCGGTAGAGTGCTCGCCTGCACCTCTTGGTCTTCACGCGTCTTCAAGTAGTCTTCACGCAGTCTTCAAATAGTCTTCAAGTGGTCTTCAAGTATTCTTCACGCGTATGCCCGCTGTCGACATTGCCTTGGTATGTCTGTTGTCCCGCCATTTCTTCGTGCACGGTCGGGCGGGTATTGTCAGCCAAGACAGGCGGATAACTGTCGTCCACACATGCGATGGTGGTAACGTTGGCCAAGCTGCCGAACTTAGGGGCAATGCGGGGGGTTGTGAATGCCTTCAAAGAACGAACATTGCTGGATTACGCCCGCCGCTGTCTGCAGTTTTTCTCTCATTACCAGAAAATGGCAGACGCGTTTGGCTATTCCTTTTAAAAGCTTGCCTGCTTTGTCTTCTTCCGGCATCTGTGGGTTGACAATTAGACATTGCTTTAGTGTTACCTCGATATATGTTGTACATGTCTCGCAAGGAATTTGAACATGCTACAGCAGTGTCCGCTCTGCTTTCTTCTTTGTGGCGGAGTTGCCTAAACAGGCTGATATCTCTTCCACAAAGCGGTTCCAAGTCGTAAGCTTGCCTTCAGGGTTTTCAAACCACGTGAGCGGTGTTCCATTCAAGGAAAACGACGTTCGAGAGCTGAGCCGAGGCGTCCCAGCGGTTGCAGCGGCTCACCCGCTTCAAGTCTGGCAGCTACTGCTTATTGTCTTCTTCAGATTTCTCCAAGAAGCCTCTTGGTTCTCGTTGGCCGTGCCAGCGGGCCCTTGGCACTTTTTGTGGCTGATGACTATCACCGCGCAGAGGTATGGTGCAGAGCGCTGGTGGCAGGCCCGGGGGACGTTGGCTTCGGCGCAAGTCTTGCGGTTGCGTTGTTGCGTACCCCCGAACCTTCCACCAATCTGTTACGGCCGGGATTGGTTTATTCGCAGAACGTTGGCTCTGGAGACGGAGGGAGAACTCATGCACCGATTGTCAAGACGTCGACAGGTCTAAGCTTCTTTCTTCTCTTTTTTAAACGTCCCCGTTTTTCTTCTTCTTGAGCTAAGTGAAGGAGCTTGGAGTAATCAGAGTATCTGAACTCTATTTCACACGCGTGACAGTATTAGCATAAACTTTCTAGAGGACTCGATCACGCACGTAATGAATACACTAAATGTTTTCATGGCCAAGGGCATGAGTCAATAATTCAAGCAACAATCCGTTCTTGGATCCCAAGCAAAGGGAAACTAATTGATCATACGGTAAACAAAGCCCTTACCCAACCTTAACGTTTATCATTCAAGCAAGCATTGCTGATAATTGAGCAATAGCCTTTTGTTTTCACTGCCCAGAAAACCACCTAAAATACCACTCGTGCATACCAATATTCCCCTAAAAAATTCCCAGTGCATGTCCTGCGCCAACTGGTCCCGAGTCTTGTCGTGCTATGGGGGTCAATGATGCTACAGTGAATTTACTGTGATTATAAAGAACTTCATAACGGCTTCTACTTGTACAGTAAAATGTTGCGAAAAATATCTATTCCCTGAGAACCACTGATTCACTCACGGATTGCTCAAAAACTTACGTAAAACAGAATATGAGTACAAAAAACTAAGTGGCAACATTTTAAAGCTGCCCTTTTCAGGCGATTCAAACAATAGTGTAATACTTTGGCGTTATTGCTGAAAACTGGCAAAAAGTATTCCAAACGACGAATATTCAAACCAGTAGTAACACTAAAATAGCGGCGTATCATTAATAATTTCTGAAAACCTAATGCTCTTCCGTTGGATATCTCTGAAACAAAACACAGGGTCAATTTTTCAGCACAAACAAACAAATCGCTAAAGCCGACAGCTCATTTTTATCGACAACATCAAATGCAACGATTGCGACCTTCACTTCTGCACAACGACAGGATTCAAAATCATTCTTTTTTTTCCAGTTTCTTCCGGTGAAGATCGTTCTCCTATCATCGCTCTTAATACAACCACTACTCCACTAATATTGCCCTAACAGCGCTAAGTGATCAATTTGAGAAGGCAATTGACGAAGCTAAAATTATCAGATCCGTCTCCATAGGTTTTAGTAACGCATTTGTTTTGCTGAAGGATGAAATTATTTTTCAGAAATTTGAGGGATAGGCAAGTAATTAATCCCTTTAAAGCAGATTTCTTAGTATTGAGTTCGCTTGAGCTCAGGCAGGACAATCTGACCGTGCTGATTATTTCCCAGCCCAGATTCCCAAGTTATCTATTCTTGTTTCTCGGTTTACAACTGAACTGCTCCCTTCAATTTACCGCCCGCATTCAGTATTTAAAAAAGAGGACTGCCCATGATATGATACTTTTGTTAAAAGCGCGTCTGTATTTCAATTTATCAGCTCTCATTTTTCTTTACTATGCATTCGCGCACAGTAACATGAACAACTGTATCGTCTCTTCGGGCCTTACTTATCATCCGCACCTTACCGTCTTCAGCATATCAAAACTAAGCAATAGATTCTGCCAGTATTACATGCCTGCGCGGCCGCTTTTTCCAAATCTAAACCGTTTCACAGTTGACAAACTCGTGCTGTATAACCTAGGAATACTTGGCTACCGTTTCCCCGAAAATTCGGAATACTCATACAAATTCAATATAAAACAACTTAACAACAGACGGCTCTCATTCGAACACAACTATCTGCTTCTGATAGTGCGCAAACTATGGAAAACATAACATTAGGTGGAATTCACCTCTACATATACCAGGAACAGCTACACCTTGAACTTTAAGATCGGTCACCTATTTCCTAGTTTAAACACTCACTAAGGTCATTTATCTCTGGCGTATTTTTGTGCTTTATTTTCCCCTGTGATTAGCAGTGGGAGGGAGCACTGGGCAGCTCGGACCCAAAGGTCTATGTTCTTCTGCACACCCCTGCTGCCAACTTCGTTTCAGGCCTCAAACCGGCTGCCACAGCGCTTCCGTAAACCAGCCTAAGACTAAAAAAATTGATCTCTCCTCGTCCTTCTCGTACTCTCCTGTGATTACCAACAGAATGTATTATTTTGCCAATGTTCGTCATGCCCTCTCTGCAAGTCTGTTGAACCGTAAAATTATGTATTCTCTCTTTGAAAATATTTCTGTCACAAAATGGTATATTATTTATTTGCATTGTTTGCCGGATTTTTCTCCTTTACTACGGTACGCGCGACTGCATTGTCTACCTTTTTATATCAGTGCTCGCGTTTATGAACAACAGGTCCCACAACAGTGTTTACTTTGGGACCGCTTTCTACATATTGTGTTATATGGCATTCACCACGAACCAAAAATCCTCCTTTCAAATAAAAAAAAATTATCTCTGCAGTTCCAATGTCATGCTTTGAGCCCTGTGGGGGCACTTCGGCCACTTTATTTATCCTAAAAGGTAATTACAAAGTGGTGTTTTCTTCTGCGCATCATCCTTGATGGTTTCCTTTACGTTTCGTGTAAAGGAGGCACCTGCCTGCTTAGCGTGGCGGCATTGCCTCACCCACCGTTTCACACTGTCAGTCGGCCTGCTGCCAACGGGTCGTCGCAGTTCGTTCGCTCAGCTAAAACTAAGCCAAGACAAGGTTTCTGCCAGGGAAAATGTGGCTTCACTTTGTTGGTTTGTAGAGTGTAACACAATAGTAGGGTCTATGTAGTCAATGTAGCTCCACAAATGCGCAAACGCAAAGCTTCGCTGACTTGGGTTGTGCTTGCGAGACAAGTATTGTAGTAGAAAATTTGGGCCCATTCGGCGTGTGCCCATCGGCACCGCCAGTCGGCCACTTTCGGCGTCAGCTCATGGACACCGCCAGAGAATTTGGCTGATCGCATTGCTCAAACCCGCTTGACGTCCTCTCAGTCCTACCAGAAACATGCTGTTGAGCCTCAATATCAGACGCAGACTTCGATTTAGGATCCCATGTGCAGCTGGGGCCACAAGAGCGTCATGGGGGTTTCTCGAGTCAACGATATTTTAATTGCACATGGTTTCAAAAAAATTCCTGAGGTGCCCGTGGAAACCTCACTCCCCCTGTCATCATATTATTTCGAGCAGCTTGTTAACACTGCTCTCCTGGCCCTGGTTAAACCTTGTTCGGTCAGCCATGGCTACGGGTCACGCCAACGAACAGTTTGGGAGATTGCAAAGAAAGAACATGGTCACACTTACGTTTCCCACTACCAATGCAGTATACTGCAAGGTTTAAGCTAACGTTACGTGTGTTCTCCCATTGGCATTTTTTCCCCTTGTTCCTGGTGCAAGTCATTTATTAGCTCGCTGTTGCATCACGATGTTACTAACCGTCGTATATGTTTTTGCAAATTCTACTTTCCAGCTAAATTCGCGTGTTACTGTGCCGTTTTGCTTTACATAAGAAACATGGCATCTCGTAGTTTCCACTTTTTCAGGCTACAAAGAATTCAGCTTGAAAACCCGCCCGTGTGGCTCAGTCGTTAAGGCATTCTGCTCAGCACAATGATGGGAATTAGACTCCCGTCCGCATTACCGGTTTTCAGAACGAGAGGAAAGTCTCACCGCTCGTGTTTTGAGATCGTTTCGCACGGTAAAGGTCTCTAAGGAAGATGGTGAAAATAAATCTGGAGGTCATTTCTTCCGCGGGCCCCAAAGCCAAAGTGTAGCTTCGGCGCCTAAAATACCAGTTATAAATAAATTTGTCCGGCGACATCAGCACATTTTCGTCTATACCTGTAAATATAAACGTTCATCTTCCAAGTGTGACCTTATGTGCTGTGAATTGTTTATATTTTCTTTCGTCCTAAAGGACTGATTGTATTTTTGGTTTCCGTGGCAATATTATCTTTCTATCCAGACATTCCACTGCGAAGCACCGCCGGGCAGTTACAGAAGTATAGGACGTATTAGAGTGGGATACGACCTAATATATAAATAATTGAGGTTACGTATTACGACCTTATTATTTTGGTTGTAGCCTACATTGTATGCAATTTTGTTATTAGCAACAACTGCATGTCCGATTTCAAAGCTCGAGTTTATTATTCCGCACAAGGCCCGTTTTTTCACGAACATTTTAATGTCTATTTAGTATAGACAGGTACAAGGTACTGAGTCTTCATGCTTGAGAACCACGCTTTTCAAGATTCAGAATCATTGAGCGTCCCATTGCTTAACAAGATTGCTGTTCCCGAATGACTTCTGCGAAATCTACCAAAATGAAAGAGTCTTCTCCTACGCAATCTTGTGAGTATATAGGATCGTAATAACGTTTGGGAAATGGGACACTGTATCAGTGCAACAAATTGTAGTTGACTTTACGGATTCTATAACGCCTCGTTGAAGGAAATACGCGGTCCAATATAAATGTACCACCAGACGATCCTGCTGTAAAACAATTGTTTGTAGGCGCCCGAACAATCGTCAATGACCGTAGACCGATTCTTATACTATATACGTTCAAATAAAGATGCAAGTGTGCAAAGTACACCGGCGTTATGTTGGAAGAAGTATCAAGTAGATTACGATTTCAACCTATTAGCGCTGAATACGATTCTGTTGCATATACAGGCAATTTAACTTCAGTTACGCACATTACTTGCTCCTCCGAAAGAAATTGCGTCTGGCTTTTTCACATTTCAAAATATTACAGGAGAAACCGCCTTTTTGAAAATTTGTGTTTGAAAAACTTTGCTCACCTTCCAGAAGAATGTAGAGCGGATTTTCTGGCCGCTTCGAAGCTTCTGTACCTTTTGTGTTGTTGATCGATTAGTTAGGTCAAACTGAATGCTCAGAGGGCCTTGATGTTCAAGTGGAGGCACCGTAAGATTCACGAATAATTTAAATGGGCTCAAAATATTGTCGGTTATATCGAACAGTACTGTCACCTTGCATGTCTTTTTCTCCGGCCAGCGACCAATCTGCTCCCTAAAAACCGGCTTTTTGCAGGTAAAGTCAGCAGTTTTGGCAACAATAGGGTGCCTGCAAAAAACAACCCCAACGGTCTTTTATATTCGGTAACCGGGATGTCTTTTAGCCAAAAATATTAGCTTGAAATTTCAAAACTATTAGCTCAGCTTCACAGTCGGAACGTCGCGAACGCTGGTAATAAAGGAGTTGCGTGGTCTTGCGCAATAGCAAGGCTGAGCAATATAGAACTTCTCATAGTTAGCAGGTCGATTTCTGTTAGCGTCAATTTATTTTTTGGCATGTTCGACTGCTGGTGCCATCTGCTGGAATATCTTGCTACCTATAAACTTGGGACACTCCCCCGAGAGGCGCCGCGAACATTCTTTGTTACTTACGGCAGAGGTTTTAATTAGCTTTCTCGAAAACTAAGCAGCTGCGTTTTTCAAAGGAAAGCTTTACTACTTTTGTCCAGCGGTTCCCCGGAGAATGCGGAAGCGAATCGTTTGAGCGGAGACACACCCTCGGCGCACACCCGTCGAAGCGCATCGTGTGATTCACCAGGGCCGCTGTCGGCGCTGCGCCCAAGGCGCGGTCAGGATATGCAACTCCGCCGTTTTTCTGTCCCGTGACAGCAGCGATACTAACGTTTGGGGGTTGTACTACATACCAGCATAAATTAACGTTGTTTTTGCATTTTATATTTATCAGCAGGTAATAATAATTACGGAGTTTTTAATGTGCAAGTGAACTTAAAAGTTGGAATTCAAGATTCCGAAAATACGTGCGCCACGCGGAGTGGAAAACGGAAATCGTGCGTTTCTACTTCGCACCGCTGAAAAGGGGCGTTTCTTGTAGCGCCCACAAGTATGCAACGATGCACAGTGTTCCGAAGGCCGTTTTTACTACCGTAAAGTTTTTTTCATCGAAACAGACATTTAAATGTATTCGCGCCGTCATCACAGATTGTGGTGTGGTGAGTGGTGTCAAAAGTCTTCACGCCAGCCCGGCATAAAATTCTTTTGGACCCCGGCAAAAGAAAGGCACAATCTGTATGCTGCTCGTTTTGATATTGTACGCTTGCACGAAATACCAGGATGTGGTTGCAGCAGTTGCTTTGTAATATAAATGAGCATACACGCGCACTATTTATTTTTTACATTCTGATTGTCTTCTTTGCCTCTTGAATTACGCATGCAGTGCGCGGCAGAGCATCTGGCAATTAATCCAATGACTACACGTTGGTTTATACGTGCGTTATTCATTTATAGCGTTTCGATCTTGTGTTTTGCATTATTGATTAAGTGAAAGCACGGTATGCAGCAAAATGTATTCGTAGCAACATATGCAATAACTAATAAGACAGTGTGAGCTTATACGCGCTTTTTTTATTACCTTATGATTGCCTGCATTTAGTTTATTTTCGTAGCATGCGTTGTTGTTGTGGTTCTTGTTATTATTAATATTACTGTGGTTATTCTAATTATATTCACTATTATTCTTATCATTATTATTACCAGCCTATCTATGTCCACAGCTGGAGGAACGCATCTCCCATACACTTTTCGCTCAAAGGGTGGGTTCATAGGTTCATATCGTGTTAGCACTGTTTTGACTAAGTAGTGACTACATAAACTATTTTAGTGCGCTTGAACTGAACGTTGTGCATTTTATCTTCACGTGAATCCACGGCATATAGCAGAATATATCTTTAGCAAATAATATACAAACTATGCAATTACTGTATATGTTTATAATAGAATCATAACTATTATTCCGCCACTTATAATTTATAACTTACGCTTCAGTTCCGTGCTTCGAGTTTCAGTTTTAAGTACAAGAACGATGTATTCACGAGGATGCAGTTACAGCTATAAGTCGATAAACAATTAGATAATGCGCGTTTACCCTGTGCTAGTAATTTATTACAGGCTTTTAAAGAATGTTTTTATAACCAGTTTACGGCAGGGCCCGAGAAACACCTGAGGAATACATAGTGCGTGGAAGTATATATGCATGAATTATTGTTCAGAACCCCTGGTGTGAGATGGCTGCTTTTTTCTGCAGAAATGTATTTCGGATTAGGAGGAAAGGTGGGTCGTTTCGGTGCCACCGAACGTTATGATCGCACAATTAGGAAAACGTATCCGCGTCTCATAATAATAAAGGATGATTTTGATTTAAAATCTCCTTTTACCATTGCTGTTGTCAAAAGTCGTCTTTGTAGCCAAAATCAATTAATAAAGAAAGATTCCTAATAGATAAGATAACGTTTATTTCGAATACAGATGCCAGTTTACACTCAAAACTATCGTATCTGCGCATGAAAGCAGCAATAAAGATAGTATTCATTGTAACCCAAATATACACACATGCTTCTTGATGTTCCAGATCTCGCGTTTGGCTGCAGTGTGCGAGAAGGCAGGACTTGGCTCATTTTCCGCCTCGCCAGATCTACAGCAGCTACCGGCTCTGTCATGCCCATTTCACCAGCAGAGACTACGCGGACCTTCTAGAGACAAGGCACTGGATAGATATGCACTGGCTGGATACCTAGTTATTAGCATGCGCATGTGCCATACACTTATGTATTCGGCTAAAAGCGTAAAATATCCAAGTTGCGTTTTTACTATATGAATGGTTGTAGGCAATAAACATTTAAATAACTGTGCTCTCTATTGTTGTCTCGATTGTGTATACTAAAACACCAAAGCAACGTCGTAGTTAGAACAATTGGTGCAAAACAATGGTACAAAACAATGGTAGAACAAATGGTACAAAACAATGCTAGAACAAATGCAAAACAATGGTAGAACAAATGGTACAAAACAATTGCCTTTTTGATGATGTGGTGGGTTGCGCAACAGGAACAAGGTCATGTGCTGGCCATCTGAATATCTTACACTCACTCAATTTTCCTTGCATGTGCGTCCCCAGTGAATTTGGCACTAAATCCATCCACCATCGCTCGGCTTTTCAGTCCTCACGATGAGGGCGTACCCCTGTACATGTCTGCAACACGCCGCAATGTTGTTAGTACCGCCCCCAAAAACCAGGGATTTGTACGGCGCTGCGAGCGAATATCGCGTCCCATGCATGGTCTAGGAAGTTTCAGTCCCCTGGCGCGGTTTTTAGTCGCTCCGCGTCGCACAATCGGCGGCCGCCGCCACCGCTGCGGCCGAATAACTGAATGGCAGCCGACCAGCTCCGCAGCTTTCCATGCATGCGCTGCCGGGTCGTCTCGGGCTACGTCACTCGTCTCACGCCCGGCGAAGAGGAACGGTGCTTTCGCCGTGAATGAACGCCCCGTTCGCCTCGTTCACCCGGTTTCCTTCTGTGAACGTGGCACGGGACACAACCGTTTTGAGACATGGTCAGCAATACAACTAAATCAAATGTGAACGAAGCGAAACCAAGACTGAACCAGACTACACTAAGCTTCTCCTTTGCATATCAAAGCTTAGTTGAGCTAAGCTGCAATCATTCTTCATTTAAAATAACAATGTATATGTGACTTATATCTATAAGTCTTGTCTCGAATTTAGCTATTGTTTTATTTTTGTTTAGCATTGTGGACAAGTATAAACAGTGCCGCCTGATTTAGAAGTTGAGACAAGCTCTGCCAATGTAAGCGTTTTCTCCAAACCCTCTTTTTAACCTGCTGCATGTGACCTTGACGCTTGAATTCCTTCTCTCAAGGCTATACCGTCTCCATATCTCTCTGCTCGTTTGACGACATTTTATCTCAACAAAGCCTCGTTCAAGAGTAGCATCACTGTAAAACAACCGCAGAAGAATTGGTAATAATGAGATATCCCTTCCTGTATTGCCTATGCAGTGTGTTTCCGAGAAGACTAGATACTTTAAAAATCTTTCGGAGGTAAAACGTTTTCTCGCGCCAAGCTATAAGTGGCCATGGTGGGAGCTTTAAAACGGTTTCCAAGAGCTGTTTAGGGAATAATTCGCCACAATTCGTAATTAAATTTTAATTATTCCTTTCCCGTGCTTGGTTTAACGAGGAAACTGTACAGAATAGCTAGTCAATTTGATATCAAATAATATATTTTCGAACTAATAATTGCGTGCAGAGCTGCAGCGCGTGGATCCTCAGCTCTCGAGATGCAGGCAGCGGACACCGAGCAGATGCTGAGCGCTGCACCGCTATGCAAACGAGCTCACGTCACTCCAATGTACGCGTCACACACACGCCCCGTTTTATATTCGGGCCAAACAGCGGCAAATGGCATCCGAACTTGCGAAACGCATCTAATAGTGAGTTTTTTAGATTACAAAGTTCTCAGATTCTTTTATTTTTATTATCCTTTATATTCTGGCATGCATCGTGGCCACCGCACGCAAACAGCGGCAGGTCACGGCAGCACACAGAAGTTGATGACAACTCACAAGTTGACTCGGAGCAGGTGCCAGCGGATCACTACCAGGAAGCGAGTGGATATGTTGAATGAACACTACCCGTCAATGCGCTGGTTTTGTAAGGGAGCAGAGCCGGTTCTATTATCATCAACGCACCACGCGACACACTCCGCGCAGTCGTCGGGCTGGAGCTTCGAAAACATTTCCCAACAACTCCGCAAACACAAGTCGCCTCCCTGAGCGAATGAATCAGGGAAGAAGTTCAAAACGCTTTGAGAAATTCTACCTAGACAAAAGTATCCCGCGATCCGCAAGCTTTCACTTCTCCACAACGTAGATCGACCGTGGCAACCTCTAACTGGTCGTTAAAAGGCCCCGCCGCACCCCCGTCCACTCTCTCCCGCCCGAACCCCCGCTGTCCAAACCCAGAAGCCGGGGAAAACAAACGTATGGCAAACTCCCGATTATTGTCCGCTGTGCTACAACTGCTGAGCGGCTGACCGCATCTACCGTCGCCGCCCCTACAAGAGGATCGGTTTTCGAGTGTTCTCCGTCAATGCAACACGCCCTCTTCCCGGCCAGCGCCCTACTGATATCGATGAATACCTGTCCAACACCAACCAATTTCCAGCGCGCATTAACCATTCTCCGTGGCCCTACCCATAACCGGTCGCCATGACACCGAAGCAACTCGGACTTCATGCGTGGGAGGTCCCCCTGGGCACGTAGGGGTAATATCAAGGCAGCCGTGTCCATAGGTGAAGCTGCTCTACTCGAAAAAACCGCCAACCCTCCAACGGCGCAAGGACACTACTAAGACCGCGATTTTCAGCATGCGTTCAGACCGACGACTGGTTCTAACCCTGACGTGACTCCCGAACATGACGACACCCACACGGAGTGACGCGTCCGCGACATGACCGAGCCTACCCCTGTGCTGACGATGACTGCGACCGCGCATAGTGCCCGACCATCAACGTGTACAAGCCGAGATGCGACGCCTCGACGCACCCGAAACTCAAATAAAGCGGCGTCCGACGTCCATTTATCTATCGATGGCTTTGATTTAGTCGCCCTCATGAATACGGGAGCCGACTACTCAGTAAAAAGACGATCATTTGTGTGGAAGCTGAAAGAAGTTACGACCCGATGCGACAGTCCGCACACACGCACACCAGGAGGCCATCTTGAAACGCCAAGTTAAACGTGCACATATCGGGTCACCATTGGCGGTGAGATGTTTGAGTGGCGCCCCCTAGCTCTGACGTCGGCTTAGAGACTTGCACCGCTGTCGTCTGTTACGCTCCGCTTGTGAGGGGCAGCAGTGCCTGTGCTCGAAAGCATCCGCTTTGATGGTTCAGTGCATTAAATGCGTATTTTTAGTAATTCAGCCATTTTTGCAAGCTTCTGACGTATTCGAATAATTTCCAGCTGTATCCCCCAAGTTTGCAACGCACGAGGAGAGAAAGAACGACTTTC
This sequence comes from Haemaphysalis longicornis, assembly GCF_048455015.1. Lineage (NCBI taxonomy): Eukaryota > Metazoa > Arthropoda > Arachnida > Ixodida > Ixodidae > Haemaphysalis > Haemaphysalis longicornis. The sequence continues at coordinate 206,426,523 of NW_027526335.1, read as the reverse complement.
TTCAGAGTATCGGTCAGAAGCGCGTTTTTAACCCGTCCTTCCGCGATGTTCAGCGCACAGATAAGTATTCAAAATGCGTTGGTATTCCTACAGTATTATTGAGAATCTCTTATGACGACTCAACAGTCTAGTGCCACGTACACTCGCATTACACAGCAGGAAATAGAGCGGCTGTCTTCTTTTTTTTGTTGCTGTTTACTTGTATCAGATCATTGGTTTTTATGTGCCCAAAGCAATAATATTAATATTAATTAATTATTTATTAGCCGTCACTAACTTCTTAGTAGGTGTGGGGATGTTTGGGAGGCTCACAAAAATCGTGAGGATGGATACTTTGTGCAGGCTGTATGCATGGCATACATTCCCCTTTTTACGAATTGGCTTCCGTTACGGCTACTTGCTAGAAAGTGCATATCCGCAACGTTCGTTGTTTATTCACATGAAAATACAATGGGAAGGTTTTGGCTACGCCACCGCGTTCGCGCCTGAGGCAGCGCTGTCCAGAGTACCCGAAAGGGGCTTTTATTCTCTGAATTTTTATGGTAACCTTTGTTATCATAACGAACTGACTCTCAACCCGAACAATTATGACATGATTACGGTGTTTAAGGCTTGATATACTCGGTAAGGAATGAAATAAATAGTATACGTGCATATATTACAAGAATCAAAACCGATGAATATTTCCAAGGAGCACTCTTCAACTTTTCTAACTCTTCCAGGCGTAAAAAACAAACCAGGGAAGGCGATCTATGAATTTGAAAAAAAAATTACTCTTACGCATTTGTACGGGACTGAGGGCCCGGACCACTAATAAGCTCGATTTTACTCTTATAGTTTTCCCCTCATACCGCTACTCCTCCTCCTCTTGAGTGCAGTTTTCCTATAACGCAAATCTTAATACTGGGAAGACAAGACTGTGGGGAATGTACTAAAATATCTCTCCAGGTCTGAACAAACATAGTTTTATGTTATCTTTACCGAAGACTGGATACTTTTTGCTCAATAAACCTCCATACTGGTTAGAATCCTAATGTAAAACCAGCACGAGCTTATGCACACAGTGGGTTATTTGTATCTCAACCTACAGTTTTTGCAGCCCATAGTCATTGTCGGCATACTTTCATGCAATGACAACGTAAAGTGATGCGATACAATACTTTCGAGCGTTGGGAAAGGTTGCAAAAACTATTTTGCCTAACATATGATTACGGGTATAGTAATGCCTTCTTCCAAAGCCTGGAATTTGTTTTGGTCTTGAATTTTCGCTGTTGTCTGTCACTAGCAAGTGGTTGTACCTTTTTTTCGAAAGATTGCCTAATACAGAAGCTGACCCCTAGCTCCGACTCTTCGCGCTCCGTAGAGGACCGGCTTCGCAAGGAATGGGGTGACGCCGACAATGCTGCATTTTAACTCACGCCTTTTGCTAGTGTATGCGATTTTATATCTATTATTATTATAAAAAGTTACGCACATGGTAAATCTGGTGTAGACAAACATCAGACGTCAATCGAGCGCAAAGAAACAGCAGGGAGAGCGAGCCCGAGTGGAGCAGACGACAAATGCGAGAATCCCTAAGCCGACGTCACGCAGGCGCGCTTCGCAGCGCCGCCCGTGGTTGCGCTCACGGCCAATAGCCGGCACCACGTACCCTGCGGCGTTTGTCATTTTCTCTTACTGCTCCCGTGACGTAATTCTCAGATCGGACTTTTTCATGGACTACAGTGAAATAACTGATCTGCAGACCAAGTCCATAACTTTTTCCTCCGAACACTCCATGACACCAGCACCAAACCTCGCACACCATACTGTTGTAAGGATTGCCGATGATCACGTCTGCCTGCCACCCCGTACAAGCTCGATGATTACCGTCTACTGTAAAGATGCTGCTCCTGACGTCGACGCAAGCGTAGAGAATGACCAACGTTTGCTTCTCAATTGCAGCGTCTCCGTCTCAAGAGGCATCGCGCGCTTTAGTCAACACAATTCTCACGCATTGCTCAGTAATTTCACCGAGGAGTACGACAATTTAAACAAGGTCGCTGCAAATGCGTTTCTTGTAGACACGCAGGAAGCAAGTGACATGATCACACTCGCCAAATTTGAGCGCAAGGCTGATTTCTTCGATCTTCCGCATACGTTCCATGTCAACCCGGCACTGCCGCCAGTAAAACGGAAGAAATGATCGGCTTAGCTGCATTGCTATAGCCAGTGTTTTTTGTTGAACTCAGCCAGGATTGCTTTCTCGCCAAGTTATCCACACTGGCTGCGGGTGCCATCTTAAACCTCCGCCCAGTCTGGCAAACTTCAATCTCACTGTCACGGCCCGTATCGATACCCACAACGTGCTTCACTGCGACACATTGTCACTCCGGGCTTCCTCAGATGTGCGCCGCAATTGAGGAAAAGAAGCTGACGTGTTCTGTTTGAAGCCATCTGTGACAGTCTTGGTTTTTCGTGCCACTTGAGCCCCATGGTGGCTCCTCTTCTGGGAGGGTTGATTGATGTGGAGCGGTACGCGTAACGTACGTGCGAGTGCATTCATGGATGTGCCCCTATTCACGGCTATGTGACGGAGTAAATGAACGAGAGAGAGAAGCTGTTGATTAGAAAACAGTGTTTATCCGGCGTACAAAATCCGCTTCATGCTAATTTTTAGGATAGGGTTAAAAAAGAAAGGACCAAGAGAGAGAGGATGGCCGAAAAGAGATAAAAGCAGAGAGAAGTGATAACGAAATTAGGAAAGAAATGGTAATTTCAAAAGGACCAGAGTGAACAGATCTACTTTTTCTTTAAAACCGGCGACGCCAAGGTATCAGAGCAGAAATATCATGGCTAGGCGCGGCTGAGAACTATAAAGCCACGGGCATAATATGGTTTGGCTTTTGTAAATAACCTGTGCGTGCAATTTTACGAGCAAGGCTGATATAGTATCCTTGTAAGCGGCGCAGTGGCGTAAAACATGCTCGATTTTGTCTTCCCACACACGGTTGTTCCACCCGGTACTGGGAGATCGTGCAATACGGAAACGGTAACTATTGGTATTCTATGCATCCCTCTAGCCCCTCGTAACCAATTTGATCCGCCGTGTTTAAGACGCCATTGAGTGAAGATAAATTGCCTTAAGGTGAGACCTGATTGATACCCTGATTGGCATCATTTTGCTCGCAAAAAAGCAGGTATTTTATTAATTCGTCGTACATTTTCGGCTATTTTCTTCGTCAGAAAATCAGCTCGTTCTATGCAGGGTGCGTGCCGCTGCTAAACAGGCACTCAAGGGCAGGTTTCGAGTCGGTGAATATGATACATTCATCGGGCTGTTGATGAAGAATGCAGCGATTGGCCTCTTTGAGTGCTTGTAGCTCAGCTGATGTCTATGGGGTTGGTCTTTCTACATCATAGGAGTAGCGTTTACGCGTCGACGGGTCATGCAACCCAGAAGATGAGGTTTGCGGCAACGAACAACCTTCGGAGAAAATGTCAGCCCTGGTGGAATGCATTCGGGAGGTATAGTCCAAAGCAACTTGAGAGTAACTTGGGCGTAACGTTTTAGTTGTCTTGGCATGGATGCGTAAGCCTATACGAATAGGTGGAAATGCACAGGGCGGATGTTGACATGATATTTCTCGCAGTGGTTAGGTGGTTTTGGTAAAGAGCACAGCACTGATAGCATCTCAAAACATAGAACTCTGGGCCGCATTGGTCCTCCTCCGACCGTGGGGGGAAGGATAGAGGATACGGTGGTAATGGGCACGGAGCGACTCCTGTAACTTGAGTACGTCCAGAGGCAAGCACAGGGCTGCAGTAATGGTCCCGGCAGCCGAGCATAAACCAAGAGAAATGCGGAGGCTGCTCCGCCACGCCACTTCTAGCTTAATATTTTATAAAGAGAATGCACGATGCATGGGAAGGCTTTATCGTATGAAGCCATCGATGTAAGCTTTGTGAAGCTCTAGCATCGGTCCACAACTACTGCTCAATCGTGAACAATCAAGGTATCCGGGAACCTCACACGTCGCCGATATGCGGGCACATAGCCTATTTATTTTAGGAGACAGAGAAAGATTTCGGCAGGTGAGCACGCCGAGATACCTGTGACTCCGGGCGTAAAAGAGAGCACGACCACTCAGCATAGTTAGGATCCTATCCATTCGCTTCCTTGTGAACGCCATTCAGACGCTCTTCTCGTGCGATAGGTAAAGACCACGAGCAGACAGAAGGGTTGAAATAGGGAAAAGTGCCTCCTGAAGCCGCTAACGAGTGCTCCGTCGAGAACGTGGGGCGTACCTTATGGAAATGTCGTCTGCTTAAATCGCGATGAGGACTCTTCGCGGTTGGCGCCGTTTTAGCTGTATTAGCGCCAAAGTAAAGACCAATGCACATAAGACGGCTCCTTGTGGAATGGCTTTTTCTTCGGCAAAAGGGGAAGTGTCACCGTCCATGGTGGGCACAAGAAACTGACATCCAGAAAGGCAATGCTGTGTCGACTAGTAGAGTCTCTCTCCAAAGTCATGTAGTGGAAGAATAGTAAAAATTGTGTGAGAGATTCAGAGGCAGCATCTATGTCTAGGAAAGTTGCGATTGCTTTGAGCCAAGATTCCAATTCGTCCACAAATATCGACATACCGTTAAATATATTGCAATAGACAGCCTCTGCCTCCTGTAGCCATTTATATCTTGGGGGTAAATGCTTCTGCTTTTGAGAAAGCACGGCATTTTTATGTACAATTTTCGCAGCCAATTTTCCCATAGAGTTCAGCACGGCTATAGGCCGAAAAGAGGAACAGCACGTGGGTGGCCACCGAGGCTATATGATTGGGTTAATTTTCAAAAATTTTAAACCAGGGGACAGCTTACCCCTTACCCAACAGGAATTTTAAATTCTAACTGGTGGTGGAGGGAATTCTGCGGTAGGTGTGTAAAAGTTCTTTGACTATCGCCATCCAGACCTGGGACTTCGTTTTCACGTTGGAGATTGCTGCTGTCAGTTCTTGCATTGTAACTGAAAAGTGAGGTGCTGGAACCGCTAATTCGGGAGGCGTAACAGGGGGAGGTGTACTGAGTTTCGATGTGGTGGGAAACTTGTATTATTTTTGTGTAACCAGTTTCAAATGGGGAGAGCTCGTGCTGTGAGAGTACAATGCAAGGATCCAGCTGCTTAGGTTGCGGACGTATCCTTTTGGCAATGCGGCACATACACGTCAGCGGTGTGTTAGTATGTAACGTTGACTAAACGTTCCCCCACGATTGTCGCTGAAGGTCGTTCAGATTACAGATAACGTGTTTCGGAGCCCTTCGAGTAGGTCGTAAATCTTCTATAAATTTTGTAATGTGGGCTATTCTCTCCGCACACAAAGCACACAATGTTTGGTATTCAGCTTCATTCAGCTTCAGCTTCATTGGGTTGATTCATGCGCTTTGTTCTTAAGATTGTAGAGTGCCAAAAAACGTAAGCATAGTTGCATTCATGTCGGCATCTCGAGTTGCAACCGTAATGCAGGTGCTTGTAGCTTCTGTGACGCCACTCCAGTCTGTGCACGCTACCGTTTCCCCGTACGTTCGTGAGGGAGATGCATGAGTTCAGATCAAAATGATTGATTCGATGATTTATTCGACAAGGCAACACCTAAACATCGAATTACCAAGCAGAAAGACCTCATATAACGTCGCCTACAAATAAATACCTTCGGGGACACACCCCTCGTCTACTCCTCTCTCCAACGCTATACATACTAAAATATCAATTCTGCCCATGTAATAATGTTGTATTAAACGTGGAATTTCCACAATTCCTCTTACGTCCATTGAATGCCCCGCTGACCATCTAAGACCACACTGACAATACTCCTCCGATCCAGTGCTGCAGCCAATAGGGAAGATCAGCTAACTACACAGGCTATCACAGCGAATAACGGCTCACAGCGCACTCATTACTGCTATAATAAACGTTTCTTGCCTCTCCCTTGGTCTCACGCTTATTTATAAAAAAATTTGAGTTGAATATTTCTAACCAAAAATTCGGTGACTCGTAGCAAAAGTTGCCAGAAGACGATAGTTTTCCGCAACACCTTGTAAGTATCGGCGTCCAGTCTGCCCTTCTTGTTTGATGCATCAGCCTGAAATGGCACCTACACTGGCAGCGGGACAGCTAAGAAGACGCTCTTGTGTGCTCGAAGGCGGGTCCAGTGACATCTCCGGAGAGGAGAATAAACAACAATTTTGATGCTTTTGTAGCCCACGACGAAGATGCCAGTCTCTTTTAGTTTTACACCACCTCCGCCATCTCGCTCCACGCGTAGAAAGAGCAATACTGCTGTGATCACTTGAATGAAATTCAATATTCCCTCATTCTCACTTCGCGCGTGTCATCTGTTGTAACAGCATGCGTGCTTTTCCTTAACAGTTTATTTGTTATGCTCAGAAAATACAACCACACAGCCCTCCTGGTAGTGTTTGCTTTCACTGAGCTCTCTTGGCCCTAGTTCTATGGGTGATCTTTTTCCATTGCCTACCGCAAAACCAATATTACATAAATTTCCACTAACGTAGAGCTGCCACTACAACTAATAAAATATCATGCACTTAAACATGTAAGTGGGGTTTCTTTTGCCGCGAATAATTTCGACGTGTGGGAACCTTAATACCGGTTTTATTACAATGAAATGGCGCTTCTGATATACATTTCGCTCAGGTATTTTTTTTACTTGGGCGAAGCAGTTTATTCGAGAGGCTGACCAACAGATATTGCAGCATTTCCCGTGGTAGTGTGAACTTCCCGCCAGGTACATAGTGGTGTACCTTCCCGTTTGTCCGTTAGGCGGTGCTCGAAAGCAAGGAAGAGGACGAGGAGTGCGCGCCGAACGAAGGAAAAGAGGAAGAAGACCGTGGAACGGTTGAGGCTAGCCAGAGCTCGTTTCTTGTGGGCACAAGTTCGCCTTGTCAAATAAACCCAGTTTGCCTTTTTTATTGTAACCATCGTTACAAAAGTGGTGGAGGAGCTGGGTACATGATACCCCAATCATCCAGGCCTGTCCACGTTGAAGTGTCGCCTGTACACCAGCGGACGAGCCGTCGCCTACTCGGACTGCCGGCGGAGTGCGGCCTTCTACCTGATCGGGCAACCAAGAAGATTGTAGGCAACACCGCCACTGTGAACACGAACATGACTGACGCCCCTCTCCAGTACGTGGTGCAACAGCCGCGTACACCAAAAGTCTTCTACGGCGAGCCTTATGAAGACGTGGAAGACTGGCTGGACCACTTCGAACGGGTCGCCACGTTCAACGGCTGGGACAATAACCATAAGCGGCGACAGGTATACTACTCTCTTGAGGAAGGTGCGCGAACGTGGTTTGAGAACCATGAATCCACACTTTCGTCGTGGGAGGAGTTTCGTCAGCGCTTACTAGCCACTTTCATGAGCAGCGACCACAAAGAAAAGGCCGAGGCTGCCCTTCAAGCACGAAATCAGCGCCAGAACGAGAGTGTTACCATGTACACCGAGGATATGGTCCGTCTTTGTAGGCGCGCAGATCCCGCCATGACGGACGAGAAGAACGTACGGCACCTCATGCGTGGCGTCCAGCAGGACATCTTCACCGGGCTGATGCGCAATCCCCCAAGAACGGTTGCCGAATTCGTCAGTGAGGCAACGACAATTGAAGGCGCGCTTCAGCGTAGAGCGAAGCGGTACTGCCAAACCGAAGCCATGGTCTCCAATGCAAGCTGCATGACAGGGTTGGAGAACTGCCTCGATTTGCGGGAACTGGTGAGGAAAATCGTGCGAGAGGAGCTCCAGGCATTCCGCCAGCAGCAGTCTTCAGCACCGACGGTGTCTATCGCCGAAATGATACGCGAAGAAGTCCGGCAAGCGGTGGGTATCCCTGAGCCAACAGAGGAGCCACAGCTGGAGGAACCAAAATTCTCATACGCAGCTGCTCTTCAGCAATACCACCACCGCTCGCCGCCGACCGTCGCCACCCCTGCGCCGACACCACCGCTCAACCCCAGGCCTCGCAGAAGCCTGCCGTATCCACCGGAAACACAACCTCGGAAAAGTGATCTGTGGCGCACTCCTGACCGCAGACCACTCTGTTTCCACTGTGGAGAAGAAGGGCACGTCTACCGCGCATGCCCCTATTGCCGTATCGGCTTGCGAGGATTTGCGCCAAATGCTCCGCGTCCAAGGAATGGTGAGCGCCCGCAAGAGATTGAATACTACCTCGCCGACCGCCGAAACGTTTTCGCACCACGACGCCCAGAGTCCCGTTCGCCATCGCCCATGCAACGCCGATCCTCGAGTCCACGCTTCGCCCCCAGTCCTTCTGACCGTCCATCGCGCAGCTTTGAAATCCGGGGAAACTGAACTCAGCGGCCCCGGGAGGTGAGGCCGCTGGCGTCGACTTTTACGAAGAACCTCCACTGCGACGACGACGAGTAGGGCGAGAGGCAAGCGACCAGGTGGAGACGAGGAGCTGTACCACCCAACATGTAGCGTGCGATGTCTTGGTGGAAATCGATGGGCGCGAGATGACGGCGCTGGCGGACACTGGGGCGGACCATTCCGTCATAAGTAAGTCTTTCGCCACCACACTGAAGAAGGTGCTGACGCCTTGGACTGGCCTCCAGATTCGCACAGCGGGAGGTCATCTGATTAGTCCTGTGGGTATGTGCACTGCTCGAATTAAAATCAAAGGATTCACGTACATCGGCACCTTCGTCGTCCTACCCGAATGCTCAAAAGACTTAATCCTTGGGATGGACTTTTTACAAGCAAATGGTGCAGTTATTGACCTGCAGAAATCGACGATCAGATTTTCCACGAAGCGAGCCATCGAAAAAAACATTGAACACCGACGCGACACGGCTCTGCGCCTCATCGATGAAGACGGCGTCACACTTCCCGCTCGCACAAGTGTATTCGTCAACGTCATGAACGATACATTTTAGGACTACGAAGGGATAGCCGAAGGCAACATGCGGTTACTTCTGGACAAAGGTATCTGCATCGCGAGAAGGTTTGTAAAGCTCGAAAATGGGTGCACGCCCGTCTTGCTAACAAATTTTTCCAACGAGCGCCGACATCTCGCGAAAGATACCGCCATTGCATTCATCGAAGAGGTCGCCGACGTAACGCATCTGACCACACTAGGCACGACAGCGGCAGATTCTCATACGCAGGGTGTCATTCCGCCTGTTGAAGTTAACAAGAACCTTTCCGCCACACAGAAGGAGGCTTTAGTGAGTCTCGTGCAGGAATTTTCTGACTGCTTCGCCACGACGTCCAAAGTCCGCCAGACTCATGTGACGAAGCACCGCATCCTAACAGACGAATCCGCCCGACCTGTTCGCCAGCACCCTTACAGAGTGTCTCCGAAGGAGCGTGAAGCAATAAAACAGCAAGTCAAAGAAATGCTAAGCGATGATGCCATCCAGCCTTCGAAGAGTGCATGGGCCTCTCCCGTCGTACTTGTGCGAAAAAAAGACAACACGCTTCGCTTCTGCGTTGACTACCGCCGATTAAACAGTATGACCAAACGCGATGTTTATCCGCTCCCAAGGATTGACGACACGTTGGACCGGTTGCGCGATGCCAAATTCTTCTCGTCCCTAGATCTGAAATCGGGATATTGGCAGATCGAAGTCGACGAGCGCGACCGCGAAAAGACGGCATTCGTGACACCAGACGGTCTCTACGAATTCAAGGTTCTACCCTTCGGCCTATGCTCTGCGCCGGCTACATTCCAGCGCATGATGGATACTGTCCTCGCTGGGCTGAAATGGCAGACCTGTCTTGTGTACCTGGACGACGTGGTCGTTTTCTCCAGTTCATTTGACGAGCACTTGTCACGGCTCAGAAGTGTCCTGGAGGCTATTCGCTCTGCAGATTTGACCATCAAACCAGAAAAGTGTCATCTGGGGTTTGAAGAGCTCAAATTTCTTGGGCATATTGTAAGTGCTGCTGGGGTTAGTCCGGATCCCGAGAAAACGACTGCCGTCGCGTCATTTCCACGCCCAAACGACAAGAAGGCTGTGCGACGCTTTCTGGGCCTCTGTGCCTATTACAGACGATTTGTAGAGAGATCGCCGAGCCACTGACCCGACTTATGAAAGAAGATGTGCCGTTCTCCTGGGGCAACGACCAACAACAGGCCTTCGAAACATTGCGTAGACGCCTACAAAGTGCTCCAGTTCTAGCCCACTTCGATGACGCCGCCGACACGGAAATCCGCACGGATGCCAGCAATGTGGGAATTGGCGCTATTCTTGTACAGTGGCAAGCTGGGGTGGAAAAGGTTGTAGCCTACGCTAGTCGCACCCTTTCCAAAGCGGAAAGGAATTATTCAGCGACAGAGAAAGAATGCCTTGCTGTCATCTGGGCCATCAGCAAATTCCGTCCATACCTGTATGGTAGGCCATTCAGAGCGGTCAGCGACCACCATGCCCTCTGCTGGCTCGCGAACCTCAAGGACCCTTCTGGACGGCTTGCTCGATGGAGTTTAAGGCTACAAGAGTACGACGTTACGGTCGTGTACAAGTCGGGCAGCAAGCAAGTGATGCTGATTGTTTGTCCCGGGCACCGATTTCCACCGTTTCCCCTGAAGCCGAGGAGGAGGACTTCCCCTTTGTCGGGATGATCCGGGCTGCAGATATGGCTGCCCGCCAACTGGCCGACGTGGAGCTCAGACCACTCATTGAATACCTGCGGGATAAAAACGCTGGGCCTCCCCGTGCTTTTTTTAGAGGCATCAACTCGTTCTGCCTGCGCGACAACGTACTTTACAAGCGAAATTACGATCAGAGTAAAGAGAAATTTCTTCTTGTCGTACCGGCAGAATTACGTACGGAAATTTTACAAGCATGCCATGACGAGCCTGCAGCTGGGCATCTAGGGGTCACTCGCACATTCGCGAGAATTCATAAGAAGTATTACTGGCCAAACCTCTTAGCCTCGGTTCAACAGTACGTGAAGACCTGTCGGGACTGCCAGCGCCGGAAGACGCCACCCGTAAAACCTGCAGGGCTACTTCACCCACTAGACCCTCCTGACGCACCGTTTAAGCAAATCGGCATGGATCTACTGGGCCCCTTCCCCAAGTCAGCCTCAGGGAACAAGTGGATCATTGTGGCAACGGATTACTTAACCCGATATGCAGAGACGCACGCTCTTCCTCGGGGAACCGCTGCGGAGGTAGGGAAGTTCTTTCTTCACAAACTTGTCCTCAGACATGGAGCGCCCGCTGTAGTACTGACTGACCGGGGGACGGCTTTCACATCTGACTTAATGCGTGAAGTACTGCGCTTGACGCACAGTACTCACCGCAAGACTACTGCTTACCACACCAAAACAAACGGCCTCACGGAAAGACTTAATAGAACCTTGGCTGACATGTTGTCTATGTACATCGACCTCAACCACAAGACATGGGATGAAATTCTCCCTTATGCCACTTTCGCTTATAATACAGCCATGCAGGAAACCACCCGGTTCACACCATTTGAGCTTGTTTTTGGCCGCCCAGTGACGACAACCCTCGACGCAATGCTCCCTGTGGATAACGACGTGGTAGCCGGCACTGATGTTGACGAATTCACGCAAACCGCTGAAGAAGCTCGTCAGCTTGCAAGATTTCGCATCCGCAGGCGACAAGAAATCGACGCCCGGCAATATAACCTGAGACGACGGAATGTGGACTATCGTCCCGGCGACCTTGTTTGGGTATGGACGCCTATCCGCCGCCGTGGACTGTCGGAGAAGCTGCTTCGCCGCTACTTCGGTCCCTACAAGGTTATCCGACGTATCTCCGATCTGAACTACGAGGTGTTACCTGAGAGCAACTCCAACGTTTCTTCTCGACGTCGACCGAGCTCTGAAGTTGTGCACGTGGTGCGCCTAAAGCCATATTACGAGCGGCCATTGGACACCCCCGTTTGACCTACTGTGCTTCTACTTTTTCCCCCGGTTACCGCTGCCCTCTTGCTGCCTTGTGTTTCGTCTGATTGTTATTTTGTTTTGCGTATTCCTTTCTTTTCGTTGCCCCTTCGCGTACGCGTTGTAGTGGCATCGGGTCGATGCCACCCCGGAGGGGGGAGCAATGCAGCATTTCCCGTGGTAGTGTGAACGTCTCGCCAGGTACATAGTGGTGTACCTTCCCGTTTGTCCGTTAGGCGGTGCTCGAAAGCAAGGAAGAGGACGAGGAGTGCGCGCCGAACGAAGGAAAAGAGGAAGAAGACCGTGGAACGGTTGAGGCTAGCCAGAGCTCGTTTCTTGTGGGCACAAGTTCGCCTAGTCAAATAAACCCAGTTTGCCTTTTTTATTGTAACTATCGTTACAATATACAGAGAGAGATTGATGGTCAAAATGTTTTGATCAGCTTGCCCAAAACAGACCATGGACTACAAAAACGAGAAGGGGGGCACGGGATTTTCAGCCCGGCCCGCCAAGTCTAGCCCGCCACATTTTCTTCATTTATTCCAAGCTTTCCGAATGTCGTACACGTTCTTTGTAATTCTAAAGAAAAGACACGTCTTCCACCAGCCAATATTAGACTTTCTTGTCGGCCGTTGAATCAGGAATGAGGCATTCACGTAATACGTTCCCCCACCGAAGTTCTGAACAGCGCCAAAAACCCCGCCCTACCATGCAGCCCCTTAGGCGGGCTTGCATCACGTGCGTTATATTGAATATGTTTTTTTTAATATTAGGTATAATGAAAGTTTTCAAAGAAAGACATTGACTACAGCTTTTACACACCATACGCCAGCTGAACTTGTTGGGAATCTCTATCTGTTAACGTTTCAGTACAATTATATTGGTTGTAGTTCAGAATAAAAAAGATGCATTGTGTCTTCTGACCTTTTCGGGTTTTTATCCAGGTATTTCCAATAGCCGTAATCTCCAGTTAATCCCCAGCTAACGATATTGCGACGAGAGCGGTTTACCTTCTGAATGAAATAGCCCGCTTCTCTCCACAAGCTTAGAAAAGCACTGGCACCTGTTTAAAACAAAAAGGTTTTTTTTTATTCTTATTTGACAATTTTCTTCAGCTTGAACAAATTTCTTTTTGTAACACTTCATCTATGGTAAAAATTTAAAAATGCATAGAAGCAGATTGCAGCAGTGGTTGCGGTGACGGAAAGATCGCTAAGCGTCTTCTCGTATTTGCAAAGGTTTCTCGCGCACCAGATCGCACCTGCGCAGTACTGCTTGGCCAGCCGCCAAATCAACCCGGTGTGAAGAAGTGATCGTCAACGAATTCTTCAGAACGTCCTTCTTCGCCCCGTGTTGCCCCTTCGAGCCTGCCTCGACTGCCCACGAGTGCCTTAAAAGGCGTCATCGGAAAGCAGCCAGCTTCATTGTAGCATTGGTTGCGGTCACGGAAAGATCGCTAAGCGTCTTCTCGTATTTGCACAGGTTGGTACTTTGTATCGGTTTCTTCTCGGGTCTTAAAAAGGCCGAACCTGTGCCGCAACCACTCTTGCTGCAGTGCTCTTGAGATTTGTTGTGCTCTGCCGAAGCGTTCCCTTGTTTTTGCTGTATACGATTTACTATGCCAACCAATGCTGAATTAGCTAAAAAAATTGAGGTACTTGAGGCGCGATTTGAGGAAAGATTGGACGCGCAAGTGGCAAAAGTAGTCGAAAGCGTCAAAGTTAAACTCCTCGACGCTGGTGTCGACCCCAGTGCCTCCAACACTAAAATCACTGAAATGGAGGATAGCATGGGCCTTCTAAATGATTTGATCGAGGGCGTACGCACTAAGCAAGTGGAGCTGCTTGAATCTAATAAGGCCCTGAAACTTGAAAACGCCGCCTTGAAAACCAGGGTGTCTGCCCTTGAGAGGTATTCAAGGATCCATAAGGTCGAAGTAAAAGGGGTACCTGTCACTCAGGGGGAAGACTGCGTCGCGATCATTTCCTCGATCGGAGAACAAGCGAAATGTCCTGTCTCGGCTTCCGACCTAGAAATTGTGCACAGGGTGCCGACCAAGTCTGGTCAGCAGAACATAATTGCACGCTTCTACTCTCGTACGCACAAAAATGACTTTGTGAAGAAGGCGCGGAAGGCTCGGCTGAACACTGGCAGCTTGGGTTATTCGGGTGAAGATAAGCAACCCCTTTTTGTGAACGAGCACCTCACCCAGGCGACTAAACGGCTCTTCGCGCAAGCCCTGAAACTGAAAAAAGAAAAGGGGTGGCTGTTTCTTTGGACAAAAAACTGCCAAATAAAGGCCCGCCAAACTGAAGACAGCCGATCCTTCCGTATCTCCTCTGAATCCGACCTGGCTATCTTCTCTTGAATCTTGCACTTGTGCTGATTGAGTGCCCTCGCCTTCATGGCCAACTACTTCAGCCCTTCTGAACTTGTAAATCGCCTATCTTCTGCGTCTACGTCCATCATTCACCTAAACACACGTAGTTTAAGAAGACACTTTGATGAAATAACATGTCTGTTATCATCCATTCGTCACCGTTTTTCTATTATCTGCTTGAGTGAAACGTGGTTGACTCCGAGTGATGGAAATCTATTCGCGTTTGAAGGGTGCACCTCTGAATACTGTCATCGTGAACATAGTGGCCATGGTGGGGCAGCAATTTGCATCGCATCTTCATTATCTTATCGCCGTCGCTCTGACTTGTCACTAGACTTACATAAGTGCGAATCTGTTTGGATTGAATTTCCTGATGCATTCCTTCCGAAAGATACTAAGCAATTAGTTATCGGTTGCATTTGTCGTTCGCCCTCATTATGTCTTACTGATTTCTGTACAGCCTTAAATAGTGTCCTGCACGCGTTATCCTCAGAAAAGAAAAACGTCGTTATAATGGGTGACATAAACGTCAACCTACTTGACTCTAAAACTCCTTCTTACGTCGAAAACACTAACGTTCTAAACGGATACGGTTTCGAATGCCTTATTACACTTCCAACTCGATGTTCTACCACTGGACCTAGCACGTTGATCAACCACGCCTTATCTAATCTTGTTCCTGTGCCCTCTTCAGGAGTGATTGAGGTAGAAATAACAGACCATTACCCCATATTTGTTCAAATAAACATGTCCTCTAGGAACGACGGTATGCTGTTCACTAAGCAGAGTCTAAACGCGCCCTTATTTCTTGAAGAAATAGGAAAAACTGACTGGCCAGCATTTCTGCTCCAGGAAGACGCGGAAAAAGCATTCGAGCTATTCGCCTCTACGTTGTCTAATGCTCTTCAAATATCATGTACCACTTTCAAGTGCAAAAAAAGTTTGCGGATCCACATAATCCATGGCTAACGGGTAGTCTCTTGAAATGTCTTAGAAAGAAAGACAATCGTTATAAGAAAACTAAAAAACAACCATTTAACTCGCGTCTGCTACCTCGCTACAAAACGTACTCTAAACTATTGTGCAAGCTGCTCAAAGACGCTAAAAAAATTACTATGAGAGAGAAATCACCAGTGCGGGGAATGACGTCCGAAAGCAATGGAAAGTTATAAACTGCTTCCTAAATAAAACATCGGGGAATCCTTCCGTAACAAAAATAAATTCAGACAATAGTACATTAGACAACTCATCTGATATCGCAAACGCTTTTCTAGATTCTTTCACACCCAACCGACCAGTTCCGCCGGAATCGCTCAACACAAATTTTCCACGTTTGCTTCATAGTTTTTTTCTTTTACCCACTTCGCCTGAAGAAGTGTATCGGGTTATTCAGAATTTGAACGACACGGGTCCGGGATTAGACAACTTTAAGCCTTCATATATAAAGTTGATTGCGCATCTCGTCTCTGGAGCATTCGCCCACATTGTAAATCTTATCTTTAAGACTGGTGTATTCCCATCCGCTTTGAAAAACGCCAAGCTAACACCGGTGTTTAAGAAAGGGACTTCACATATCAAACTACCGCCCCATAGCCGTATTATTTTTCTTTATCAAAATTATTGAAAAGCTACTTGTTCTGAGGCTCACAAGTTATATATCAAAATTTAGCATACTATCGGCGAATCAATTCGAGTTCAGGGCTGGGTATTCCACTAAACTTGCTTTGATATTTCTAACTGATAAATTTAAAGAAGCCATTGATGCGGGATATCTGGTTGGTGCGCTGTTTATTGACCTGTCTAAAGCTTTCGACTCTCTGAACTATACCATGTTGTTTAAAAAATTAAATGCAATTGGAATTACCGGCTCTGCTCTAACCCTAATAAAAAGTTATTTAATTGATAGGAAACAAACCGTATGCATCTCTGGTACTTACTCTGAATTCAAATTAACGAACATAGGCGTACCACAGGGATCTCTTCTTGGTCCTCTTTTATTTTTAATCTTTATCAATGATCTCCCGCAATGCCTTAAATTTTCAACTGGTGTACTTTATGCTGACGATACCACTATCTTTACAACTGATATGAATTTAGAATCCCTAATTGGGAAGCTTAATGCTGATAGTAATAATTTAGCTGCATGGTGTCGGGAAAACATGTTAACCATTAACTCGTCCAAATCTCGATTTATTATTTTTAGATCTCAACACAAAATAATCCCGGAAAACTCTTCCATCTGCCTAAATGATACTCAACTTCTTTGCTCGTACTACGCCACTTTTTTAGGTGTTGAGCTTGATAAACATCTCAAATTCCAAAAACACATCTCTTTGTTAAATAAAAAGGTAGCATATGGAATACGAATATTAATTAAGGTTCGTCCTTATTTTGGCTTGAAGACTCTAATTTCATTGTACTATGCTTTCATTCATAGTCACATTAGTTATTGCATATCGTCGTGGGGCAATACATACCCGACGCACATGTCCCCCTTGCAACATATCCAGAATCAAGCCATAGGGATTATTACTCATAGTCATTTTCGTTGCAGTTCTTTACCGCTACTTCGTGCACATAACATTTTATCCGTTTCTAATTTGGTTAAGTATTCTCTTTGCATCATAGTATTTAAATTTATTCAGCGGTAGGCTTCCCATCGAAATTATCACTGCTAACTTACTTCCACTTCAGAGCTGCACTCGTTTTGCCCTTCATAACAATGTTTTACTTCCTAAAGCTCAAAATAATTATGGTAAACAAGCTGTTCATTTTTCTGCTGCTTACGAATGGAACTGTTTGCCTCACTTGACAAAAAGTGCTTCAAATATTTTTTCTTTCAAAAATAGCTTACGTGCTCATCTTCAGTCAATTTGAGTTCATTTTGTTCGCGTTTATCACGTGTTTTGTTTGCTTTTTTACTTTGATTATGCAATCTCAGTTTTGTAATATGTTTTGTCGGTTTCAAAATAATTCTGTAACCACTGTTTGCTAAAACTTTTACTTGTTGATGCTTGTTTTATAGGAGGTCCACCTCCTCCTGTATATACCCTTTGTATGTTTTTTTTTTGTGGTAAATAAACCACCATCGAATCGATCGAATCGAAGCTTAAAACTCCACAAGACGTTTTTGATAAGGCTTTGCTTCCGTGGTCGCACAGCCCTTCGCTGTGCACACGTCTCCTTCTTATGGGATATAATGTTCCATAAATACTAATATTTCAGAATGTGGCAAACAGAAGATAAGGTACTGATGAGCTTCCAGTTGACAAGTACGTCGTTTGACGTTGTGTATTGTTATATAGTATTAAAAGCAATACATGGTTTTCCAAAAGAGAACAAAGAAGCGATCGGGTTATCACAGGTCTTGTACAGCCAAAATATTTTCAGGAACGCTATGATGGAGAAGGTTGACTGTTAGCGTAAATAACCAAACAATTTTGTTTGAAAGCTTTCATGGAGTCATTTACCTGGTTCCACGCATAAATATTACGTCACCAGTATTTATTGTTAAGGGAAATGTTTCCTTTTCCGCAGATATTTGGCGCCGGACGTCCAAAACAAAATGGCTGTTGGTACTAAGTTGTAGTTAAGATTATTATAGACTTCTTATGCTTAGTTTAGAAAGCTTACCTTCACAAGTGGCCTATATCATTTACACAAAGCTTACCGGGGAATGCATAGCATGTGAAAATATTCTTTATTAAGCAAGTGATTTTGGCATGTCTGGTTTGTAATGACAAAAATCCAGAGTGCCAGTTCCCGGCCGGGTTACCCTTTCTTTTCGAGATAACTGTTTCACACACAAAACTCTACTCAGAAAGAACGCTGGTCATTGTTAAAAGTGCGTTTCAAATTCACGTTTTTTCGTCAGATGGGCGTGACGCAATTCACTGTAATGTTAGCGTTAGTTTAACTCTTACCCTATTGTAGTTAATTAATATTGAGATCCACTGGCGAACACACAACTCTACTCTTAAAGAAATCACTTTATTGCTAAAGGTGCATTTCATGTTCACATTTTCTCAGACAGGCGGGCTGTATTTTATCATAATTTTGACGTTGGTTTAACCTTTGTTGGATTGTATTTAACTAAAATAGGACCACCGGGCAACATTGCCACCCGATACCATATCCTTGTTCGTGGTGCTAAAGCTACATGCCTATTCAAATACGGCTACACAGGATGGGAGCAACAGCGCTCTTGGACGCAAACTTAACTTCTCAAACCGCACAGTGTCTCGTTACCTTAGTTTAGCATATCGCCAATCCTCCCTCCCAGTAAATCAACTACCAAGGTCACAGTTCCCAGTACGCAGCAGTATACATCGTGGTGTCGTGGCTGTGGTCAGCAAATATGTGATACAATACTGCTACAATTACAGATACCGAAGGGCCACCTCGTACCTGTCTTTTAACAGTGAAGCTGTTTGGCAAATCTGCATTTTTTGTGTCCGCAGTTAAAATTCGAATAAATTGCCCTGCGCGCGCACGTGAGCCTGAGCATCGCGGCGATCACCCTACAGTTAACAAACCAAAAAAATGTCTAGCGCTCGTGTGAGCGTGTCGCTCGACGACAGTCCAGCGACCCCTGTGCACGATGGTTAGCCCAACCACTCTCACTGAGTGAGATTGGGCAAGATTTAGGTGAAGTCCCGGCAGATATAAAACCAAGAAAATGCCCAGCGGTTGTGCGTGCGTGCCTCGCGGCGACTGCCCATCGTCACTAGTGCACGTTCGTCAAGCCAAGAATACCCACTAAGCGAGATCCGCCCAGATTGGCCAAACAAAATCCAGCGCTCGCCGTAACTGTGGCAACACTTGCTAGGAACGAGAAAGAGACGCAGTAGCGTACGGTCCTCCATGGTGGTGTCCATTGATTATCACTTGATTTATTGTAGGGTTTAACGCGCCGACGCAGGTGGTGAGGTGCGCCGTGGTGGAGGGCTCCCGATTAATTTTGTTCACCTGGGGATCTTGAATGTGCGTCGAAATCTGGTACACACGGGCGCTTTTGCTTTTCGCCTTTATCAAAAAAGCGGCTGCGGCGGTCGGATATCGAACCCGCGTCCTCGTGCTCTGAAGCACTACACACAAAACACAAGTTAGCTTGAATGGGAGTTTGTTGGCTGGAATACGTCTTTTAAACTCCTCACGTCAGGCGGCCTAGTCTCAGGTGTGGTAGTATGATGGTGGAAAAATGCCAGTTTACACCAGGGGCCACAAACCGTTGTAAATAGGTGCATTTACCACGACTGTACCTCTTTACAAAACGCATTATCTAGGTGTGAATACTGCGTTTGTCACAATGGGACTTTTAAAAAACTCCCACGCCTCCTCTATCTCCTGCTCCTCCTCGTTCACCCCTTCCTCCTCTACGCCTCCTTACAAAATTGTTGCCAGTTTGTGTCGTGTGTCGTGTGAGCTGCAGCGTTCCCGAAAATTTATTGCCAATGTGAACTTCCGGCCCCACGAACGGATGAGAAGTGCTTCCCGACAATCGAAACTTGTTGCGAGCAATGTGGAACCAGCCTACACTGACGTGCGACACACTGCATCGTCGCCTCCTTTTCACCGACCTTCGAGCCGGCGGAATACGCCAGCGAGCCGACGCGAGGCCTAAATGCAGTGATCGCTGAGTGTGGCTCATTAAAAACAGCGCGGTTGTGCTTCTGCGAGGTGGTTAAAGGTAAGATTTTCACGTTTTTTATAGTACCCAACAATTTGGAAGTCTTGTGCCCCTTCTTGTGTGAAATAAACTCAGCGTGTTTCCTGCGTCACTGCACGGGCGATTCTCCGCCACTGGAGGTGAGCATTGTGCGTGAAAGACGCCGCCATGCCCGGAACGTCATTGGGGAGGCCGAACGGTGTGAAAGCAATGCGTATTTGTGCGGGTCTCGAGCAGAACACTCACGCATTCACACTCGCGAGCAGAATGAAAACTGTCCGAACTCTGAAAGGCTTTTAGGTGTTTTTGCTAGGCTGTGTCTGTTGCTTACTGGCAGGCGAAGGTGAAGTTGGCCGGTCAAACGTCGCAGGGCGGCCGCTTTTCTTGAGAAGTACGTGTGGTACCAGCCGCGCTTGCTACGACGAGGGTGACTGCTACGTGCCGCCGGCGATTGATTGCTTTCACTGGAAAAGGAGAGGGCCTGGGCCCTGTGGGAGCTCTCCGTACGCTAGGAGTGTGTAACTATAACTAGCGTCACTAAATAAAGGTAACCAGCAAACGCCATTCGAGGGAGCATTCTGTAGAGTCGACGGACGACTGCCTATTTTATTTATTTTTTTTTTGAAGGGGGACAGCCGCAGGCGTCAGACCGACCGAAATTTTTCCTTAACGTTGGGTGAGGGGAGAGATGGGGCAGTACGGGAGGTAAAACCTGAACCTCGCTGCACGCAAGGAAAAGAGGGAAAGGAAGCATTTTGAGAAGTTGGTCGCCACAAGTGTCGCGAACCCTTTTCAACAGCAGAGCACTTTGTTTTCACGATCTCAGTGAGCGCAGGTGTCTCGGACGGAAGTGCAATTTGCGTAGCTTTAAATAAACATTCAGATATTATGGTATGGTTGGACGCAACAGTGACAAGTTTAGCCTCTTTACAGTGCCGTTTCTTTTTTTTTTTTTCAGGTCAGATGCGGAATATGCTAATGCATGTGCTGCTGTGGCTTCCTGAGTCAGAGTTTGGGAGGCAGGTGCAAGCAAACAGCGTACCCATGACATGCAGACCTCATTGTTTGCAAATGGCTTAAATTTTTTTCGTTGAGGAGTGTTGTACTAGATAAAGTTCTTACCAAGATACCGTGTGTTCTCGATGTAGGTGTCTTGTTTATTCAGTGCTTTTGTTGTCTTATTACGTGTTCACACGTTTACCGTATTTATGTAATTTTATGCAATAAATTGACTGTGCGGAAAACAAACTTTTGGCGTTTCGCCATTCAACGTTTGAAGCGGAAAAACACTACAAATTACATAATCCTAAAATTGGGCCTGTGCGCTCATTAAGAACTCCCAAATCCAGTAATAAATTCCTATGCAGCGCTTATATCAGGCGCACAAAAAGAAAAAAAAAACTCGAATGCAGGTCAACAATGCTCCCAACTCACCCCCTGAAAACTCCTAGTTGGAGGAAACAATACACTACCAGTTGTACCCCTGGAAACTCCCATTGTAGTGGCAGTGAAATGAAACTCCAATATGCTACTGAAAAAAGTGGCGAAATAAAGGAAGTAAGGTGAAACTTCCATTGGAAGGAGTTTTGAAAACTCTGAATTGGTACAGAGTCATGCAACAAGCCATTTACTACCATTTCGGCTACCATGACGGCTACTAACATGACGACAGGTAAGATGCAGCTATCATACAGTTTCTTCTCCAGGGACAATGGTAGGCTGCCATTCATTATCTGAGAATGTCTGCCGTATGCACTCCACCCAATTCTTATCATTCTAATTATTTCTGTTTCATGTTTGGGATCCAGGTCGTAACTTGGCCTACGTCGATATATTCGCTTACCACTTCCACTGCCCCGCCACCTATTTTAAAACCGCTGTGCTGTCCCGAGGTTATTGATCATTACTCTGGTTTTCTGCATATTCGTTTTCAGGCCCACGGTTATACTCTGTTTGTCCAGTGCGGAAAGCATGCTTTGCTATTCGTCCCCCAAGTTACTTAGCAAGGCAACGTCATCAGGAAATCTGAGGTTACTGAGGTATTCTTCGTTAACCCTTACTCCCACCTGTTCCAAATCCAACGTTCTGAATACTTCTTGGTATCATGCCCTGAATAACATTGGAGAGATTGTGTCTTGTTTGACGCCCTTCCTTATAAGCATTTTACTGCTCTTCTTATGGAGGATGATGGCAGCTGTGGACCCATTGTAGATATCCTCTAGTATTGTTACATACTGCTCGTCTACCCCCGGGTTTGGTAATGTCTGAATCACTGCTTAGGTTACGACTGAGTCAAATGCTTTCTCATAATCTATGAAGGCTATTTATAGGGGTTAAGTATACTCAGCGCACTTCTGTATCACCTGATTGATCGTGTGAGTAAAGTCCAATGTTCACTAGCCTTTCCGAAACCCTGCTTGTTTTTTAGATTGTCTGAAATCTAAGGTATCAACATTCTGTTTGCGATTACCTTGGTACGTACCTTTTAGACGACTTACAGTAAGCTGGTCGGCCTGTAATTTTTTAAGTCATACGCTAAATCCGACCAATTTTATTCCCGAAAAAGTCTTGATCTCATTGGCCCACCTAACCTTGTTCTGCTTCCTGCCACACTTGGCTTTCTAGGGATTCACTCTGCTATGTTATCCCTAAGGACCAACGGGTATCTTGCCTTAGCATTGGATGCCCTGCCTACACCCCCTTCTTCATCATAACGTCTACTAATAAGTCTTTACCACGCGTCTGTTCCCAGACTAATTCCACTCTGTTCTTGTCCGTTACGTTACAAAATATGCATGAAAATTTATAAATGGTAATTTTAATGCCCGAGGGGCGTCGTAAGCCTGAAAAGTGTCTCTTGGTCTTGTTTTGAGGGTGTCTTATATTGCGCTCGTTCAAAGAACATTTATAGACATATGACGCTTATAATATAGGATGAGAGTCAAATTAAGAGAACCAAATTATATGGGGTGGCTCACGAATTGTGTAGGGTCAGTTGCCAAGAATGTGGTGCCGCCTAATTTGCCGACAGGGTGTAAAATGCAATAAGTCGTCAAATACTATTAGCTGCCTTTCACAAGGATATCAATGTGCTAATGTGTTCCGCTGTATAGCGGCAGTCCGCTGCAGTCCTTCCACCACTTGACACTGTATAGGTTATGGTTAGGGAGAGTTTATATATTGCATGTGTTTGTTTGTGTAGCAGGGGAACAGGATACAAATTCGAAGTGTTTGACCGAAATTTGTGCCTCGCCTTTAAGCCTTTAACCCGCAGATCAACAATATTGTACACTCATGGAAAAATCATTCCAACTCAAAACGCGCGCCTAGCGTAAGCTTATTTCGGTAAGTTTAGCGCCTACAGGACACATGTTCTTCATTCCAGTTGGTAAATAAGATGACAGATGGCTCCAGTTGATGCCTTGTTGACAAAAATCCAGCGGTTCGCGGTTTGCTGACGTTATCCACCACGACAGAATTCTGCCTTGGGTTCCCAGAGCTCCTACAAGGTAAGCAGATCGAGATTTTTTAAGCACGTACAAGAACGTATGAGCAACCCGCTATATGAATATTATGGTGTTGTTTACCGGAGACGCTAAGAAAGCAGCCCGTTACCGCAGTCCACAAAATTGTTGAGCTGCTATGCAAGGGTTGAGGAACGCCGCGCGTGCAGTATGAGGGGTTTGGCTGCTACATGCCTCGATTTGCTCGCTTTTAGCAGAGGAATTATTAGCGGCTGTAATATTTTTGGGGCAGATAAAGCCGGATAAGCTATTGCGCAGGCAGTCAGAGTCTTGCTTAATTAGCAATTTTTCACTATCAAAGCTTTGGGCTGCGAATATGGCATGTTTGAGGGTGGAACGACGTGAGTGGGGTTTCGTGTAATTAAGCGATATTTTTCTTTGCAGAAATGTACAAAGACATCTATTGAAAGCGGCGAACGGAGAGAAGTTTTACTCTGTTCTGCAGCATCCAAATGACTCTGAACTTCACTTTAATGATGATGAAACAAGTGATAAAACTGCGGACATTGATACCTCAGAAGTGCCACCAAGCCACGGTGATGGTGTGATCAGCAGCGCTGATGACTCGACGAGAAGCCGTTTAGAGCGCTGGGAACGATGATTGTGGCCTAGTAGCTGCTACCTTCCATGAAAGAAAGCAAATGGCCGCAATAGAGTCCTCGTGCCATTTTCGGATGATGAAGATGATTGCAACAAAGGTGGCACTTCCCGCTTTTCGCGCATTCCTTGCACGTTAGCATAGTAAACACTCAACTTCTCTGCAACGGGAACTGCTTTGCCCTAAGCGAAAAAATTATGCCTCTGAAGAAATTTCGTGTTTCTGTTTTCAAATCGCTGCAATCAGCGCACCAAGCTTTCGCACCACGCCCATTTGAAAGACCTCGCATGAAAGCGCTGCAGCTTTCTGTCCCCAAGAGGAAACACGCAATGCCTTCCGACGATGCCAGTTACGAGAACGTCAGCCACTGGCTAGTTGCAGTTCTCAAGGACGTGCCTTTGGTTCTCCGTCGCACGAAGAAAACCAGACAACAGGTCACTGCGCCATGCGCCACAAGGGCGTCTCTGGGTTCAAGTGGGCTAAATGCGGCGTTTTCCTTTCCTGAAGAGCGGAAAGAACTGCTTTCTGACTACTGAAACCCGCTAGCATTTTTTGAAAAGTGATAAAAAAAATGATCACAGTAAATGCGTTAGAAAGCTCCATAAATAAAAGGTTTTTAAGCCCGGCTTTTTTCCGTTAACGGGCATATCAACAAAATTATTGACTTCCTCTATCTTTTTTTTTAATGAAACCATGAAACTTGTTTCGGTGGTTCTTTGGTTGCTCTAAAGAAGAAATAAATCAATACAAAATTTTCCTATTTTTTTCTTACTTGCCAGTTACCCAGGCGGCACAGAACGTGTGTCCCAAGACCGGCCCGTCTATGGCCCCTTTCTCGCATGTCCGGCCAGCATCCAGGTTCCGCAGCCACTGATCATACGATGAGCGGCCAACATTTGGCAATCAGCGCTTCGGTATTTCCCCGTCTGCCCGTGCTCAGACGCACAAAGGCAGCTACCCAGCTCCCAGATATTCAGTTCACTTTCGGCTGCCGATGTTGACAAAAAGGACGGCCGAAGTATGGCTTTAGGGCATCCGTTTTTTCTTCGGGAAGCGGTGTTCAGCCGAAGCACGGCAAGCGACCGGCTGCCGAATATCCGTATTCTTGTGGCAGTTGGTGTTCGAAAGGAGACCGGCCGGAGCGCGGCTGCCTCGCATTCGTTCTTTCAACAGTGAACAGTGCGTCCGGCGGCAGAATATTCATTTTCGTCGGGCAACCAGTGTTATTCAGGAGACCGGCCCACCAACGGCCCCAGAATGTACATTCTTGATTCGGTTAGCCGTCCTCGGACGAATTACGGCAAGCGAACGGTCGCAGATTTTTTGGCAACCGGCGTTCAAGGGGAGACCAGCCTATGCAAGGTCTCACGTTATACGTCATTATTTCCGTAAGCGGCGTACAGCAGAACAACGGCACAGGTCTGGGGGCCGAGAATTCATGCACAGACGTGTTTGAAAGGAGACCTGCCGGTGTAGGACCAGTTTTTCCCTGGGTGAAGAAAAAGCCGTTAGGGAGCAGAATGACGCAGACGCGTTTTTTATCCGCTTGGTGTTTCTACGTTTTAAATGAAGGAACTTTATTTTTCAAACATTAATGAGTGTTCTGTGTGAACGGGGAAAGTCCCAGGACTCACTGGACATTACGGACATTACCAGGGAACCTTGTAGGCCATCGGAATGACATTTATTGCAACAAGAAGACTGTGCCTCGTGGACGGGAGAGCTAATCCTCACCAGTCATAGCCGCTACCACGCCTCGCCCGCCGGCTTCGCCGACGCATCAGCTCGAGGCTATTCGCCCCCTCAGGAATTTAGAGCATTGGAGACATCGACCCGGCCGATATGTTTGACCCGAGGTGGCGGTGGTTCACCAAAATAGGTGGCCTTAATGGGGGTTGAGCAAGCGGCCGCCACGCAGGAGCTCTACCGGCGCCATGTCAAGGACTCCCTACCAAAGAAAGGCAGTGACGCGCAAAAGCACAAGTTTTCGGCTATTTTTCTTACTATAATACTGCGAAAGACAATATTGCACTATTTGTTTGGTGATAAACGTAAAAGAGGCTAAGCTCGTGCATTGGTAGGCTCAACGTCGTGCGCTGCTTCCTGAGATTTTATGAATGTCTATTTAGAAACACGTGTTATTTTAAATGTGCCATAACAACAGAGCCTTGTGAACGACGAAGCCTGGATGTTAATTTAGTTGCGGTGTTTGAAGGAGGGCGTAGCTACACTTCGGAAATGACTCATTTGTTTAAACATAATAGCCAGCATCCTAGCAAACACGTATTTCGTCTGGTTTTTTTTGCTCAACGCAGCTTGTCGAGTTCACGCACGATTTGGCTCTCGCAATAGATAGGCCTAAAGTAGTTGACTTATTTTCTTCTACTACAAAAAAAAAACATTTTGAGGTGTTCCATATAAGCTTCTTGTTAGTACATTACGGGCTATAAACTGAATGAATCTGTAATTGCATGGATAGCCGAGTATACCTCTATAAGACCTCTATAAGGTCGATCTCAATGGTTGTTCGTCCGGATATGTTCCCGTGACCTCAGGAATTCCCCGAGGGCCAGTTGCGGGCCCTCTTTTGTTTCTGTTATATATAAATGTTATTGCTATTGGCCTCGAATATTTGTTCAAAATGTTCGCGAATGACTGTGTAGTTCACAGGACTATAGCGATTGAACGTGATACTGAATACGTGCACCATGATTGTAATTTAATAACATCCTTGCGTAATGATTCAGAAACGTCGTTGAATGCTAAAAAGTGTGTTAACGTCACCTTTACAAAAAAACCTTCATTCCCATTGAACACGTATACCGTATATTACACTGCTTTAAGAACGGCTGGAGAATATATATCACTAGGAGAATGTTTCACGAGAGGTTAGAGGTTAAATAGGCATGTTTACATCACAAAAGTTCCGGCTGCGCGTGTTTTTGGCTTTGCGAAATAAAATTTCAGCGAACCTCCATCTACCTTAAAAGAACAACCGTATTTTACTCATGTGCGCTCAATGTTGGAGTACGCATGTGTTTTATGGAAATCCTGCACCAAAGAGCACGTTGATACGCTCAAAAATATACAGAATAGGGCAGTGCGATTCGTATTACGTAATTGGCACGGTCAACTGAGCATGAGGGAAAGTAAAAGTAAACATAAATGGTAAGACGGAGATCATACACGAAACCTCAGGTTGAATCTTTTTTGTAATATCTATCATTGGAAAACTGGAATAGAACGGGAGAAGTATATCAAAGCGCCTTTTTACATATCCCAAAGTGGGACCGCTAGCTCAAAGGAAATCATTACTTTCCTTTAAAGGTAACGCCTTGCGGGATTCATTGTATGTTAGATCAATTCGAGAGTGTATTTATCTTCCACGTATGATTGTACCAACTGTTTATAATGACGATTTTCAACACGCTTTGTTGAAATAATTTGCTATTTCGTCTCATATTTGATGCTTAGTGTAAAAGTATCTCCCTGCTGTAATGTATGCAAAGAAAGCAGGTGTCAACTAAATAAATAAATAAAAAATAAATAAATAAATAGGTAAACTTGCGGAGCCACAAGTTCGCCTTCGACGGGTTGAGAACCTTACGCATTCAAACTTGACCAATGAAATATTTATTGTTTTATTTGTTGGAGTATACAAGGTTTGCTGTATGAGTACTACCATTCCTATGTTATTTGTTTTAAACAAATTATAAAACTCTAGTCTTACCCCTTTCCTTGCGTGAACACAGAGGGATACAACTGCAGCCACCTGAAGCAAGGCGTCATTAACAACGTTTCTGGAATTTTTAAGTGCGAATGCACTTCTTAAGCGACCCTGAATCACGCGTACACCGCCGTCGGTCCATCCGCACCACATACCCACTTTGGGCGATTGGCCAAGAAGAGTTTTTAAGTGCGAAAGCGACCCCACCACATACCCACTTAGGGCGATTGGCCAAGAAGAGTTCCTTCGCTACCCCTTCGGCATATCTTCGTGATACTAACCACTTCCTACGGGAAATTAACAACATAAAAATCCCTGATGGCGGCTTCCTTGTAACCATAGATGTAACTTCTCTGTACACAAATATACCTCACCGAGATGGGATTGAAGCCCTGGTTGAATCCTATAGCATACATCGGGATCACGAGGCGCCAAGCCCACAAGTCATTGAAACTTTGACCAGGCTAGTGTGGAATTAAATAGCTTTTAATTCCACAATCAGTATTATCTTAAGCGACCCTGAATCACGCGTCCACCGCCGTCCGTCCGTCCGCACCACATACCCACTTAGGGCGACTGGCCAAGAAGAGTTTTTAAGTGCGAAAGCGACCCCACCACATACCCACTTAGGGCGATTGGCCAAGAAGAGTTCCTTCGCATCACCCGTGCATTCGCACTTCCACATGCTCCCCTTCGGTGAAATGCGG
This sequence comes from Haemaphysalis longicornis, assembly GCF_048455015.1. Lineage (NCBI taxonomy): Eukaryota > Metazoa > Arthropoda > Arachnida > Ixodida > Ixodidae > Haemaphysalis > Haemaphysalis longicornis. The sequence continues at coordinate 206,397,987 of NW_027526335.1, read as the reverse complement.
GTGACTTTTTTTACTGTAGTACGACCTTAGAGACAAATTAAGTTCTTTTGGGCTATTAATTGGTGTCCATGTAACTAATAAAAAACAAAAAATAGATTGAAAATGAAAGCACTTATTCGATGTCTTCGATTCGATCACGTATTCGATTCGAGTCGATAGTGGGGTCCGCCCCACTATGCAGAATCTTGTATGCGAGTGTCCCAGACTTCAGGCTATTCGCACGCGCCATCGCCACCAAGTTCCGACGTACGAGTACTGGACCTCGCCACCACAGCGCACGCACGCAGCCCAAGTCCTGCGTTCCCTCTGGGACTTCGCACGCGAGGCTGACATTCTGAGCCGGTCTTAATTTTACCCCTCCTTTTCCGCCCTATTATTCTTATGGGCCTCTGAGCCAGCCCTTTCCCTAATAAAGCTACATCAATCCATCCATTCGATCTCTCCTAGGACCAGCCCTGTGAGAGATCATCAGAAGAGTCGATCAAGGAGAAAATGTTTTTGCAAGACAAATGGGCAAATATTGGACATACAATTTGTGTGATGGAAATTATATTTATGTTCCTCAGTTTTGTGGAGTACCAAAACGCTTCGTAAATGCATTCGCGCCGGTTTTATATCCAACAAAACTGGTCAAGCAACTATTGTAAAAATAGTTGGTTTATACAGAGCATGAAAGTGCTCAGGAAGATTGCCCTAATGATAATGGTTAAAAGCGGCACTTTCATCTTTCTGAAAATCAAAAGGACTACCCACACTCCCCTCCCCAGTTTATTGCAGGTAAGCCTCCCCACAGAAGATAGCAGGACATGCACAATACATCTATTCCAGCTCTACAAAGAACTAAATATTTTTGGTATTCGATAGTAAAAGAGTCACAGCAAATAAAGGAACGTCCATTTGCTAGCAGTGTTTAACAAATAAATTTGGGGATCAACTGACGCTGATAATGAAGCAAGGCTGCGCTGAAGGCTGGACGGCTGGTGGTTACGCGCGGGCTAACATTGAAGTGGCTGCATTGGACCGAAAATGCTGTGTTGGTGCTGCTGCAGAGCGCGTCTGAGTCATCTGCTTGCACGACATGCAGTGACCGTCCTCAGTACAGTTAAGGTACTGTGGCTGAACTCCGATGCCCATAACTATGCCGTATTTCTGGCAGTTTCAGTCTGGGGGGAGTCCTCCGCAAGCATATCAGCTGTCCTCCGGTGGCCGTACTTCGGCCGTACACAGGTGGCTTTGCAATGGCCGGAGCCCTACGGCTGGAATGTGGCCGTATGAACGTAAGCAGGTCAACTGGCCAACGGACACTGGCCGTTGGACAGACTAGGGAGTACAGCCATATATGGCTAAAAGGCCCACAATTGGACACGGGCCGAACCTGGCTGCCGGAAAAAGGCCGGACAGAAAATCACCGGCCAAAGTACACCGGCTTGAGTAAGGCCGAACAGTCCTGTGTTGCCTGGGTAAAGGGTTAAGGGAGTACCTTGTGTGTGTGGAAAAATCTGGTGCGTTTGTATGCTTTATTTCTTGCCTGCTCACAAGTATGTGCCCCGCTTTGTAACGATTTAGGGAAAAGAGGAAGGACGTCCAATCTTTAGTTTCGACCGGAAACAACACATGATTTTAGGGTCATTGAACTCATTTCGAAGCGATTAGACAATCATTATTTGGTTCTCTGCACAGATATCCCGTGCCCTGCCTTGAGCCTCGTGTGTACGTCTGCGTTTCTCATCCTTCCCCTGCCCCGAAGAATACCTTAAAGGGATCCTGAAATACCTTCCGCCGATGCATGGATGTACATGTAACCAAATAAAGCAATGTATTAGCAATCTCCTCCCGCGAGAATTTTGTTAAAGCGATGAGTATTAGCTGAGAAATCGTAAATCAAAAACCGCGCAATAACGTCGCGCCGCGTTTCCTCCTCCTTTCAACATTCTTCGCTGTTGACGGCGCGAGCACCCCCTCCCATGATGCTGCGCTCCTCAGCAGTGACCTACTTCCGCTATTACGCTCCTACGACCGCCGTCTGCTACGGGCAAGCTTTGTTGACACCATAAATCCTGCACTCCGCTCAGGGCTCGAAAAGTGAACGAAAAATCTGGCCGCATGTGCGCAAGGGCCTCGCCTTGCCATTTCGCGGTGTACGTTACTGCAGTCGCTATCCGCGGCACGTGACTTTTTATTGGCGGCGAACTCGCAGCCGCACGGGGAGGATCGGGCGCTCGTTCCCTTCGATGCACCGACACTGTTTTTCCAAAAAGCGCCGCATCAGATGTGGCCCCGCTGGTGCGGAGTCTTATTTTGCGGCTGTGGTAATTCCTGCTGGCGGCATGTGAAAAAGACATTTTAAACCGATACAGAACCCGTGTACAAAACGCTTCAATCATGTGACCAGTTCAGCTTGGGGCGACGCGTGGTGGAGAGCGGCAACGTTGGCAAAACTTCTCCGCCGCGGCTCTGAGCTTTTTAGCGCTGGAGCGAGGGCCATTTCTTTGACAATCTCAAACATCGGTTGCCTTGGCAACAAGGCACAAACCGCTGTAGAAGTCAGTTACGGTTGCGTGATCCCGGTTCAGCTCGGGGCCCCACCTCGCGACATGTGGGCACTGCAGGCGTACCACTCACTCTCATTGGGAAGTGCGATATGCGTTTGACACAACAGGAGGCGATGGTGTGTGTGTTGTGGACGCCTTTGTTTCGCGATGAAATGCGACGTTGTGCTTCTGTGGGTGGATAGTGCTTCCCATGGTCTGGATTATCTTTCTCGAGCGACGTACTACTCAACCTCGCATGGGGTATGTGCAGTGTGCGTGGCTAAAAGCCATCTCGGCTTGTGCGCCAGAGTTAAGTGACGTGCTGTTCGTATCCGCAAACCGCGCGCGAAGTGAGTGCCGAATTTACGACGGGCAGGAGGAGGGAACCCATCATCTGTCAATCGTGGTTCATACTTGCAACGCATGTTGTGACGTTGTGTTTGTTCGAAACGCATCTCTGGCTTGTTTGAATTTGAATAAAATGTGTGCGTCAAACCGGGGCATTCTGCTCAGGGCGTTCTCTGCGATTGCACGAAAGAATTGCCACGGGGCTTCAGCGCTGTTTTATGGAACGTACTCAGGTAAGAGAATATCCGTGTCGTGTTATGGCCATGTTACATTCAATACAAACGGTTAAGCGTTTGTTTACACTTGTTTCATTTGTCGTAAAATGTCCATGCACTCCGGCACTCCACTGGCAGATCAGCCGGCGAACCGACGCTGAGCAGACGACTCATCTTTTTGCCGGAAGTGCGTGAAGAAGCCGCGGATGGCGGCGTCAAAAACACGAAAGGAAGGGGGAGAAAAAAGTGACAAACTTTGCAACAAAAGTGTGAGCTTTCCGCTGCTCGTAAAAGAGTAATACTTGGCACAGATGACGTTGACGACCCAATCTAACGATTGGGCTAGTTCATTTAGTCTGCTCAAACGCCTTTCAGGGCCCCAGACTTCGGGGATACAGTTGTTTGTCCGAGAGAGTTTGGGCTTTTTTTATGAACCCTTTGAGACACCTTAGCATTTACCTGAAATAATTTTTTGAAAATCAAGGCAGGATATATCAAGGAGCGTGTTTTTACTGCCTCCTCAGGATATCTTGCTCAGCAATGTCCCGGGGTTTCTTGAAGAAAGAAAAACATGGAGGCTGTCAACCTATGCTCCAGCACCTCTTCTGTGATCTCATTTCGGGGGTTAACCTTTCTAAACGCTCGAACCGTGGTTCGACCCGAATTGAACATTACGGTTTGGTGTCTGCTGTCTTGCCACTAAGCATGCAAAGGATTTTAGTTGAGAGACGTAGTGTGCGGTTGATTTTGTGCATAGTGAAGCTGCTGTAAGGCAATATTTTTTTGTGTTGATATGTACGAAGGAAAATTACTTCAAATTCACTTATTATCAGAAAAGTCATGAAAACCTGCAAGTGTTGAACGTAAGTATGTTACCCAAAACAGACATAACTTTTTGGAAGAAATATAATTTCGAACAAAATAAAAAAAATATGGCAGAAATAAAGTAAAACGATACATATTGTTCAGTAAACAAAATAAATGAAATTCCCCACTTACACCGAATACATTTTTGTGTTAGCTAAGCTATATTCGGACAGGCAAACCCACGTTATGTGTATTTTTTAAAACTTTGTATTACAGAAGACGTTTTTATGAATAAAATTAAAATTTCTGCCAGTTACTAATTAATCAGAAGAAATAGCGCTGGAGTGCTAAATAAATCAGTATAACTTCAGCGAAATTTTGGAGACATTTTTATACAAAAAAATTGATTAAATAACTCATGATGGTTCTTACCCAAAATTCTATTTAGTGCACCTGAATTGTGTACCACAAATGTGCAGCCAGAAATACACCCAGGAACTTAAAAAGAAAGTTCAAGAAATCACCAGGAAGAGATAGTTTATCCGTTGTACTAAAAATTGATCTGTAAGTTTTGTTCGTTAATACTTGAGATCCTATTCATTGTACTGTGTTAAATTAGGTTTCAGAGACAACCGTTTCAGTTCCTTCCAGATCTTATCGCAGATTTTGTTAGTGGTTCCACCTTGTATCTCCTTATGTTGCTCAAAAGTGCCTGCCATTTGCATTATTGGCTCATTCGCGATCTCCGGGCACATGCATTTCTGCGATATATATATTACTTGCAAGTGGTTTCCAACATAAAAGGTTCGGGTGCTTTCAGTTTGTTCTAGTTCCTCTGTATCCTTTGCGCAAATAAAGCCCTGGGCTATTCATGGTGTCAAGAAAAAACGATCGTACACGTGTGTGAATTGTGCATGAAATTTATGCTAAGTCACCAATGTTTTATTTTCCGGTTTCTTATCCCACATGAGTTTAGGCCACCCTAATACATATAACGCAGAAATTGAAAGAGGTCAATGCGTGGTGTTTTAGGAAACAGTGCCATGTATGGCGCGCGTTTCAGCAACTGAAAGGCGAGGGGCCGGCATGTGTCTTGCCGGCGGAACCTGACGTCTCCTTTTTGCATTCAAGCATGCCACCATTACTTCCCTTGGAATAAAAATTATCCAAGACAACCTATCACGACCAACTGTATACGCTTCCCTCGTCGTTCAACAAAAATATTTCCGCTACACTGAGTCAATCTAAAAATTACAAAAGCCCTCAAATACGCCACAAACAGAACAATAGAGTCAAAAGCTCAACAAAAATTCTTATTTGCTGTTCATTTTTTCCATGCACTGGCTTTCCGGTTTCGTTCCTAATATTAGACATATCATTAGTGAAAGGGAACAGACAGACTTAGCCCATTTTGATTATGTCGCACAAATTCATAAGACGATCTTGCGTCGGAGAATGGGAACCGTGGTGCGTATCGGGGTCTTAAAACTGCGGCAATATTAGTGATTTCAAAGTGGTTTTTAGCAAAGCTAGAAGGCCATAACTGAAAAAAAACATTTTGGCATTTTGTGAAGGGATTCACATGTGTAGAAATTTCAGCGTCATTGTTCTTTTAATAGAAAGAGGAAATGGAGTTCTCTTTAGGAAGCCAAGATGACCCCAAGAGAGAACTTTTCTGACAACACTAAACAGAAGGGTGTCGAGAGTTCAGGACTGTGTTTCTACATATAACTATCCTCCCAGAACTAGTACGTTGGGAATTAGGTTTTCTCGTGGGTCAGACAAACAAAAAGCGGGTAGTTGTTTCTTTTTTCGAAACTTGTGCTACCGCTGCCATAGGTGAGGGTAGCGAACATTGTGCGGTAAAGCAGTTTAGGTGCCCTTACACGCTTTTTGTCGCTGTAAGTATCGTTAAAGAAGCAAGTTCATGCCTCCCAAAAGTCGTTTCAGAATATCGGCACTCGAACGTGGCCCTCCAGGCAGGCCCAAACCTAAGCCTCCCCGTTGGTCAACGTAAATACAAGGTCTTAATATTCATTTAGCATTTCTTTTGCTTCATTTGGCACACCGATGGAGTGTTTTCATTGAAACTACACAGTTTCTTGTAAGCTACGTGCATGCAGTGTAGGCTATGCAACGAAGTGAAGACTTACAGGCTGTTGGTGCAATAATGTGCAATATAAAACTTTCAAATGACAAGCTTTATTCACGAAAATTTTCTCCTGAAGAAGTACTTTATAGAAGATAGAGAATATTGTGCTTACCTTGGCTGATGAATACCTAAAGAAAGGATATTAAAGAAATATAAATTACACGAGTAAAAGACTTCCACTTTTGAATAGTTTTATTATTCTTGGATTCAGGCAGTGTATACAAACAGCAACTTATGTTTGTCAACTTACGGCGACTGTCACACTTCAAGCAGTTTATTTCATATATTTGATTTTAAAAGTAACCGCATCGCAGCTTCTATCCAGGCAACGTATGGCGGCGCGCTCGGCTGCTGATAATTTTACGGTGCGCAAAACGTTCGCGGTGAAAATAAAAAAGTGAACCGCTAGGGGTTTTGCGGGAAATCAATTTATTTTGTAGCAAGAAAGCCTCACATGGTTTTTTATCATGCAAGCGCATTCAATGCGTCCTGGGTTCTTGGTGAAGAGCACCAGCAAGGTTCGTGAGGAAGTCGACAGTGTCCATTACCTGGCCTAGACTGGGAACACAAGAACTTCGACAGTTCTTAGACAGTCAGCAACCTCTGACACCTCCTGTATACCAGAAACTAATCACATTATTTCTTCATTGTCCAAACCCTCCTTCGTATTGGGTGTCGGCGTCGTCGCTAAGATAGTCATGGAAGCTCAGATCTGCTGCAACGTGTTTATGTGGACGAAGCTGGTCCCATGCACTGAACGAGATTTTGTTTTCTTGCTTGTTTTGAGGGCTTGCGAAACTTTATTCTACAGCCGTGGCGGCTGCCGCAAAAAAGCCAGCCTGGTTGAAAGAGATGACGTTGTGGCGCCATAATATTCATGGCGTTCTGGCGAAACACATTCGAAATCACTCCTATTTAATATCTCTTTTCAGATATACTTCGGTAAATTGGGAATTCCGCTCAATATATTCCCTTAGTTTCTATTATTAAAAGCAATAAGCTCTGTACAGAAGAATCCAAATTTTTGTTTTATGGGAAAATTTGTAATATTGGGTTTTGTGAGATGGAGTTTTTCCTGAAATTTGAACAGTTTCTAAAAGAACATGCAATTTTAGTAATTATAATTTAATAGAAAAGTAGACCGGACAAACTGCACACATTAACAACGTGCGATAATAAACTCGATACTATAGCAGGTTGCAAACAAATTTTTTGTTTTTTTATTGATGATACCCACAGGGTACTTTGAAGTACATTGCAGAGGGTAGGGGGCAAGATACAATAAATATACAGAAATGTATACTGGCAAGCAGATGCGAAATAAAAAAAATGACAGCAAGAGAGAAATAAAAAAAAGAAAAAGAGAAGTGCAAAATACATGAAACAAGTAAACCAGACTTGACAATGCATTTTTCCAGAGTATTGGGTCGGCTATGCTTCCTATGGCGGTTGGTAGACACTTCCACACATTGCTGGTTCTAGGAAAAAAGGACTGTTGGTACGCTGATGTGTTATAGCGAGGCACGTTGACCTTTTGTGAATGATCGCGTCGAGATGATATGAATTGCGCAGGTTCAATCCAAAGCGAATGCAAAGAAGGATTGTGATAGAAAATCTTGTGGAAGAGAAGAATGCGGAACTGCTTCCGGCGGGTGGCAAGCAATGCAAGATGTAACGTTGGCTTCATGGCAGTTAGGTTAGCTGTACGATGATAGTTACCCAAAGAAACGAGCTGAATGGTTTTGTATGTCTTTGACTGCGTGTGTTAGTGTAGCATGGCCTGGATTCCATATTGCAGATGCGTATTTTACCTGTGGGCGAACGTACGTGGTGTAGAGCGGAAATATTAATGATGATGGAGCTAGGTAAAAATTCGTTTTCAGGTACTCTAAGGGCGATTAGCCCTGGCCGTTATGTATTTTACCTGTGATTTCCAGTCACTGCCCACAGAGAATGAACAGTTTGAAGTTGTCATGTACTGTAAATTCAATTTTCTACAAAATACGCTCAACTGCAAACAAAAGTCACGGTGTGAAACTTCACTTTACCACATTACAATCAGAAAAAAAGTCTAATAAAGGGTATTGAATATTTCTATTTTCGTATTGTCTTTGCGACTAACTCTTTTACAAATAATTGTTCCCAAAATACAAACCCTGTACCAGCGATTGCGCGGGCGGAGCGCCGTATAATGCAAACAAAATTGTTCCTAGACGCTTCCCAAGCCTTTTGTTTGTAGAGTTTTTTGCATTTATAAAGGTTTATCCTCTGCCTCTTTTAACAGCAAAGCTGTTTACCAAGTCGTAATTATTCGTGTCCTTAGTTACAAACACCAAGAAATTGCCGAGCGCGCGCACGTCAGCGTGGGCCTCCCGGCGAGCTCTTGGCAGTTACCTAAACCAAGAAAAAGCCGAGCGCTCCTGTCTACGGGCCTCGCGACTACCCCCCAAGGTCCCCGGCATACGTTTGTCAAGCCCAGCATGCCCACTAAGGGACATCGGCCAAAACTGAACAAAACGATTCCAGCGTTTCTCTTATAGTGACAACACTTGCTGTAACGAAAAAGACACGTGGTACAAACACGCCCTTCCAAGTGGTGTCCAACGACTCTCATTTACAAAAAATAAAAGGAGCTCATGCTGAGAACAGTACTGATGAAGTAGAGGTCGTTCCGTTAGGAATGAGGAGAAAATCGACTGCAACCGAAGGCCTACACCATTGTGATGGTCGGGAAGATTGCGTACATCTTCGCTGCCTTCAAGTCTTACGCGCTAGTGGGAGCTTCCATCACTTTTTAACGGAGGAATACCTTTTTAGGTTCCTAATGCAATCGCCCGTATTCAACAGTCACTGGAAGTTTGCTTGCTTTTTTCAGTTGCGCAGTGTATGTGGTGGCTTTAACGTATTCCCACTGCTTCGTAATTGCATATTTTTACAGGTCTGCTACACTTAGCCAGCGCAAGGTTAGTATTCCTGAATAATATAGAAATATTTATTATTTCCAGAAGAGAGACCGAGAAAGAAATAAACGTTTATTGTCTGACACGACTAGCTAGGACTTGGTCCTTGCCGGTCCCAGGTGGTAGGGCTCCTCAGTAAAGGAAACTTCTGACAGTGGCTGCCGTCTTCGCCCGGTTCACGATTCTTCTGGTTCTCCGGGTCCTCGTAGAGGAGCAGTGCCTCCCACTTTTCAGCAATGTCGGGTTAACTGGTTGTATGCGTGCTTGCAATATCTTTTGGTGTGGCAGTCAGGGTTTTTGAGGATGCTTGGCTATCCACAGGTTGGTCTGGGCGGCGGTCTTCGCAAGGGCACTCCAGGATCATGTGGGGCAAGGTGTCGGGTAGGTCGCAATAAGGGCAGAGATACGGTAATTGCGTGGCGTAAATGCGGTGCATGATTAATCTGTGTACATATGTGTTTGTTTGGAGGCGACGAAAGGTTACGGTTTCTTCCTTGGTGAGATCGAGGTGTTGGGGGGGATATCTCCTCCACTCAAGTCGGTAGTGCTACAATATTGCCCTCCTATAGGCACTAGGTACGTCTTCTGGGCCCGTTGCTGCACGTATGTTTGGCTGCAGGAAGGCTCGCCTGGTATGTTCTCGGGCTGCAACGTGCGCTGCTTTGTTTCCTGCCATCCCTTCATGCCCCGTGATCCAGGTGACGTAGGTGTCAGGAAGTGGGAGGGGCATATTTAAGATATTAAGTGCTGTCACGGACACGCGTCCTTTTTGGAAGTTCGAAAATTCTGCCTGGGAGTCGGTAAATATAATTGCTCGGTCGCTGCAGGTTGTCATTGCCAAGGCGATGGCTGCTTCTTCCGCAGTTTAGGGCTTACGAGCCGGTATTGCTGCCGACGTCAATTCCCTGCCTCTTTAGTCCGCGAAGCTTATTGGGAAAGCAGTGTGGTCTGAGTATCGAGCAGCGTCTGTGTATCGTGTGTTGGAATCTTCAGGATATTTTCGGAGGAGTGCCTTCGATCTTGCCTCTCTTCTTTCTCTCTGGTAAGAGGGGTGCAGGTAACGTGGTTAGCGTGTAGCAAAGATCGCCTCTCGGACTTCCGATGGTAGTCTTGCTTTTTGGTCGGTGTCCGCTAAGTAGTTTTTACTGTAATTGAGACAGCGGATGCTGCTCTGCCTGCAGGAGCGAGCTTGAGGCGTTGGAGTTGGCGGGCTTTGTGGGCTTCGACCATCTACTCCCACGAATTATGTACGCCTAATTTAGGCAGCTTCTCGATGGATGCCATGAAGGGGACGCTCAGAGCAGTCTTGGTTGCTTTTCTGATCATTAGGTCCATTTTTTTTATTTCAGCACTTTTTAGAGCTAAGTATGGCGTGCCGTACGTCATCCTAGTGGTTATTAATGCTTGAATGATCCGTAAGGTGTCTTGTTCTTTGAGCACTCTTTGTTTATTTGTGATTCTTTCAGCGAGGTTGGTGACTTGTGCCACCTTTTTCTGTAGCTTGGGAAGATGAGCTGCAACCAATCGATCCTTGTGTATTGTAAGGCCCAGCACCCGAAGAGAGTTGACCTTGGGAATTAACACTCCGTTAAGAGTGACGCTGGGATCCGCATCAACAAGTTTGGGTGGTCGTCGTCGAGTTTGAGCATTCAGCACGGGAAGTTCGGAATTCCCCGGAGCGCACTGGAGGACGCAAAAGTCTAAGTAGGTAACTATCACGTCGATAGCCTCCTGCAGAGCGTCCTGTTGTTTCTGCGTTGTGGGCGCTCTCACCCACCGCTTGAGGTCGCCTGCCTAAAGCGTATGCCTTAGTCCTTGGATGGTCTGAAGTTTGTTTGCTAGGTGTAACATGGCGATGTTTAAAAGCAGCGGGAGACCACCGAACCTTGAGGCTTGCCTTTGTTTCGTAGGTGGAATTTTTCGCCGCGAAGGTTGCCTATGCCCACCGTTCCCGTATGATTTGTGAGGAAGTTTAGAACATAATTGTAATCTTTAGGGCCACAATTGGTACTTCGCAGGTTTTCCAGAATCTTTTTGTGCTTGACATTGTCAAAGGCGCCTTTGACTTCGACGGCGAGTATGCAGGACTTGTGAAGGCTATCCAGGTGGTCTATGATTTCCTCCTTCAGAAGCAAAAGAATGTTTCGGGTAGAGAGGTGGTGCCGGAACCCCCACATCGTGCCCGGTATGTAGCCGTTGTCCCCGATATAGGGTGTCAGCCGTTCGTGGACCATGTGTCCAAGACGTTTACCCGCGCTGGAAGTCAGTGATGTAGGACGAAGTTTCTCAATATGTATAGGCTTGATTGGATTGGGAATCATCGTCACATCCGAATGTTTCCACGTTGCCGGAAGTTTGCCTGTTTCCTAGCATATGTTCAAATACTTTAGGGGCGCTTCTGTTTTGTTTGAAGGTAGGTTATGGAGGAGCTTATTGGTAATCTTGTCATAGCTGGGCCAAGTGTTCCTAGTGAGTTTGGCCACGGCTGCCTCCTATTCAGCTTTTGTGAAGGGTCGATCAAGGTCAAGATTATGGTGGCCACGGTACGGATCAGTACTTGTCGGGCTGGATGGGGTGTTACCGGTCAACTTGCGTTTTATCTCATCTAGTATGTCTTGTTGGGTGCCCGAGTATAAGTGGAATAATTCTTGCACGTCTTGCTTTTGCTGCAATTTCGTCGCTGTAGTCGCCAATAGGCCTCGGAAAATATGCCAGGATCTTTTCGTGCTGAGGGTGCCCTGAAGTTGGTCACATGCTTTGTCCCAATTTTGCCGGCAGAGTTTCCCGAATCTGCAACACGATGTGCTCCGCCAGAGAGGTACGGATCAGTACTTGTCGGGCTGGATGGGGTGTTACCGGTCAACTTGCGTTGTATCTCATCTAGTATGTCTTGTTGGGTGCCCGAGTATAAGTGGAATAATTCTTGCACGTCTTGCTTTTGCTGCATTTTTGTCGCTGTAGTCGCCATTAGGCCTCGGAAGATATGCCAGGATCTTTTCGTGCTGAGGGTGCCCTGAAGTTAGTCACATGCTTTGTCCCAATTTTGCCGGCAGAGTTTGCCCGAATCTGCAACACTATCTGCTCCGCCAGAAAGGTACGGATCAGTACTTGTCGGGCTAGATGGGGTGTTACCGGTCAACTTGCGTTGTATCTCATCTAGTATGTCTTGTTGGGTGCCCGAGTATAGGCGGAATAATTCTTGCACGTCTTGCTTTTGCTGCATTTTTGTCGCTGCAGTCGCCATTAGGCCTCGGAAGATATGCCAGGATCTTTTCGTGCTGAGGGTGCCCTGAAGTTGGTCACATGCTTTGTCCCAATTTGGCCGGCAGAGTTTGCCCGAATCTGCAACAATATGTGCTCCGCCAGAAAGGTACGAATCAGTACTTGTCGGGCTGGATGGGGTGTTACCGGTCAACTTGCGTTGTATCTCATCTAGTATGTCTTGTTGGGTGCCCGAGTATAAGTGGAATAATTCTTGCACGTCTTGCTTTTGCTGCATTTTTGTCGCTGTAGTCGCCAGTAGGCCTCGGAAGATATGCCAGGATCTTTTCGTGCTGAGGGTGCCCTGAAGTTGGTCACATGCTTTGTCCCAATTTTGCCGGCAGAGTTTGCCCGAATCTGCAACACTATGTGCTCCGCCAGAAAGGTACGGATCAGTACTTGTCGTTCTGGATGGGGTGTTACCGGTCAACTTGCGTTTTATCCCATCTAGTATGTCTTGTTGGGTGCCTGAGTATAAGTGAAATAATTCTTGCACGTCTTGCTTTTGCTGCATTTTTGTCGCTGTAGTCGCCAGTAGGCCTCGGAAGATATGCCAGGATCTTTTCGTGCTGAGGGTGCCCTGAAGTTGGTCACATGCTTTGTCCCAATTTTGCCGCCAGAGTTTGCCTGAATCTGCAACACTATGTGCTCCGCCAGAAAGGTACGGATCAGTACTTGTCGGGCTGGATGGGGTGTTACCGGTCAACTTGCGTTGTATCTCATCTAGTATGTCTTGTTGGGTGCCTGAGTATAGGTGGAATAATTCTTGCACGTCTTGCTTTTGCTGCATTTTTGTCGCTGTAGTCGCCAGTAGGCCTCGGAAGATATGCCAGGATCTTTTCGTGCTGAGGGTGCCCTGAAGTTGGTCACATGCTTTGTCCCAATTTTGCCGGCAGAGTTTGCCCGAATCTGCAACACTATGTGCTCCGCCAGAAAGGTACGAATCAGTACTTGTCGGGCTGGATGGGGTGTTACCGGTCAACTTGCGTTGTATCTCATCTAGTATGTCTTGTTGGGTGCCCGAGTATAAGTGGAATATTTCTTGCACGTCTTGCGTTTGCTGCATTTTTGTCGTGTAGTCGCCAGTAGGCCTCGGAAGATATGCCAGGATCTTTTCGTGCTGAGGGTGCCCTGAAGTTGGTCACATGCTTTGTACCAATTTTGCCGGAACAATTTTGCCCGAATCTGCAACACTATGTGCTCCGCCAGAAAGGACCACCTCTATTATTCACCTGAATGACCGCTCTCTTACAAACAAATATGACCAATTCACTTTCTTTCTTAGCCAATTCGCGTTTCCTTTCAACATTATAATTCTTACAGAAACGTGGTTTAGCTCATTCAATATTCCTCCTTCTTTACCGGGCTACAAGCAATTTTTAGCGAATCCATCCGACAAGCGTGGGGGTGGTGTTGCCATCTTTACATCCATTTCTAGTTGCTACGAGCAGCTACCGCAATTTACTGTGGTATTCAAAGACTACGAGGTGCTGAGTATTGAAGGCACGAACACACTTGTATCTGTTCTATATCGACCACCCAGCGGCGATACAAATACTTTCATAGAATTTGTGGACGAGCTGCGTGAATACGCTTCATTTAAGAGGCTTTGATTAATTCTTGGTGGAGATTTCAACATTAACCTTGTTGCTGAGACCACTCATTCAAAAAAATAATAAACGCTTTGACTGCCTGTGGCTTTACAAATGTCATTAAAACGCCAACCCGCGTGACCTTAACAAGTTCAACAATCCTTGACCTTCTTGTGACCAACACCGATACGCCCGTGACAGCAGCTGGCACTATCAATTGCGACTTAAGCGACCACTGTCCCATATTTATAGCGTACTCCTCTTGCAATAATCGTTGTAATCGCTCTCCCCCCAAAGTAACTTACCAGAGCATAACTGAGTGCAGGTTGGAGCAGTTCAGAAACAAAATTCGCGAAAGCGACTGGACACCTGTTCGTAAGCACGGTACCGCAGACGGCGCTTACAATGAATTTTTAGCAATCTTCGCTAGAAACTACAACGCCTGTTTTCTGATAAAGTCCTTCACAGCCAGAAAGCGTATCAGAAAACCGTGCATTGGGCCTGATCAACTAAAAATGATACGAGAAAAGAACAAGCTTTATCGCCTATTTTTAAAGACGCGCACCTTGGCGGCGCATAAAGCATTTAAAACACTCCGCAATCCTTTGACCGCCGAACTACGAAAGGCCAAAGCCCAGTATTATCAGCAGCTATTTTCTGATGCATCCCGTCCTGATCAAACATGAAAAAGTATAAATGATGCACTGGGAAAACGCACCGGGACGACGGAAACGTCAGAACTAAATGTTCGTGGCGAGACCCTTACTGCTACAGCACTTTCTCAACACTTGAACGATCACTTCATCAATGCAAATGCAAACATCACGTCCCCAAACCACATGTCATGTACTCTGGAACCCCATGTTCCCGAAACTGCTTTCTTGAAACCAACAGACATCTCGGAAGGTAATCAAGCTTTTATGTCACTTGAAAACAGCAAAGCCCTCGACATTAAAAGCATGCAGATTAAACCCGTAAAACACGTCCTGGACCTTGTTTGCCCGCATCTAGTCTTAATATTTAACCTTGCAATCGAGTCGGGTTGCTTCCCGCACAAAATGAAGCGCGCTAAGTGTCTGTTATATTTAAGGGTGGTGACAAAAACAATGCCTTTAACTATAGACCCATATCTGTCCTACCAGTGCTATCAAAGGGTTTAGAAAAATTATTTTGACGCGGCTTGAAAGCTTTTTTTCTAAGCATAACATTTTGTCCGAACGCCAGCATGGTTTCAGGAAAGGCTGCTCCACCGAGTCTGCACTGCTCTTGCAGAAAGAAATAATATTAAAAAAACATAGAAGCCTCCAAACTTACACTTGCAATATTTATCAACTACAGCAAGGCATTTGATTCTCTGCATCATGAAATTCTTCTGCAAAAGCTTCAAAAGTATGGGATCCGTGGTGTCTGCCACTCGCTTATGCAATCCTACATGTCGAATAGGGAGCAATGAGTTGTGCACAATGGCTACCAGTCTTCATTCAGAAAGATATTGTGCGGTGTACGCAAGGAAGTGTTCTGGGACCGGTTTTATTCAATGTTTATGTTAACGATGTAATTTCTATTGATAAACAAGCCGAATTTGTGTTGTACGCAGATGACACTAGTTTATTTATTAGCAATTCTGACGCAACCCGCCTGTTTTCCGCCGTCAATTTTACCTTAGCCCAATAACACGTCTGGTCGAACGAAAACTGTTTAAAAATTAATGCAAAGAAAACCAAATGCATTTTATTCGTGTCTAAAAATAAAAATGTAAATGTAACCGAAGACTTGATCTTGGGGGCCTCGCAAATCGACATTGTTAAGCAGCACAAAGTGTTGGCGGTGGTGCTCACGCACCGCATGACATGGGACGCCCATGTTGAATTACTGGCCAAAAAGCTGTCGTGCGCAGTGGGTGCATTGTACCGATGCCGCACTTTCTTCCCGCTGAACATTAAACTTCAAATATACCATTCGCTTTTCCGGTCACACCTTATCTACTGTACCTTAGCTTGGGCCAGGACAACCAAGACAAAATTCCCCGCATTTCCCCGAGGGGAATAATGTGAAAGTGCGAATGCACGAGTTAAATTTGCGCGGTTCGGTAATGTTCGCGAAAGAGAGATCACACACACACACACAACTACAAAGAAAGAAAGATTCATTTATTCACAGACACCTATTTGTGTTGTCGTTGTACTTGATTGCTAGAGCGGATCTCAGCTTTGAAATTTCGTGTCAGTACTCCTTTAGGCGGGTGCATTAGCCCTTCTCAAGCCCGATTCCTGGCCAATCCCCCACGTGGGTATGTGCCATGTCCGCGGCCAGGCAGCGCGCGCCCATCTCCCCCCGTTGCCAAGGAAGACGAGGAGATTTCTGGCCAATCCCCCACGTGGGTATGCTATGCGGACATCGCCGGTGGACGCAGGTTCAGGGTCGCTTAAGAAGTGCATCGCACTTAAAAAATATTAACACGTTACTGCTGTTAGAAAAGAAAACTATGAGATGTATAAATAACGTACCGAATCTTTATCCGACTAAGCAATTGTTTGAGCATCATAGAATAATCAATATTAGGCAGCTTTATTCTTACCGTCTGATATATCAGTTACACTTTTCAATAGATAAATATAAGCAATTCTTAATACAATTATGCGGTCTAGATCTACGAATTAGCACTTACACAACTCGTGGCTCCGAACAATGGCTCGTTCCACGCCCACGAACCAATTATCGTGGCAGTCACTGGCATACAATATTCCAAGCATATTAAATAAATTACAGGGACTTAGCGACAATTACGGAACACTAACACGGGCTTCCTTACGTGATGCGTTTGTCGGAAATGATTGTTTTTGAATTCCATTTTCCATATTGTTGTGTAAGTATGCGTGAATTGTCTCGTCTGTTCTTTTTACCTCTATATGATTATGTGACGCCGAACCGATGCGTTCAAACTCGCTATACAAGTATTTTAATGTTTTTATATAATTTTTTATTTTTTTCCTGATGTTTATCGGCCTTCTCAGAGTTACTGTTATGCTGTATTCCTTGTTTTAATCGCCGTGTACAGTCGTCATTGAGCTGCCAATTTGGCTCCCTGGCCCCGACAAGCTGTAGCAACAGCTTTCTTGTCAGGGAGACCATCGACATTGTATTATGTTGAAAGAAAAAAAATAAAATTGAATTGAATTGAATTGAATATTTTTTTTCTTTCTTAGTGATGTCGGCGATTTTCAGCTTGAGTTTTCTGTTGTGCTTTTGTCTTTTCCATGGTTTGAGGAGGCTTGTTCTTGCTTTCCAAAGGTCGGAAAGGTGAAGGTCAACAGCGGTAATATTTGTGGTCAGTTGAAATATATTTTTATTCTCTTCCGCTTTCTCAAGTATCTTAAAAAGCCATTCGTCAATTTCTTCGATGTTTCCGGGATTGAGGTCAGTACGGAAGGCTTTACAATCCGTGAGCTTTGCTGTACCGGACGGAACGGTTCGTTTTCGTTGACTTATCTCGAGTTGTAGTATATGGTGTTCACTTCCTAACGTCTCGTCTAGTCGAGTCCATTATGCCTGCGGGATGCCGTGGGTAAAGGTGAGGTCCGGATTAGTGTCTCCGGAGGCGCTGTTTCCTACTCGGGTTGGTTGCAGCGGGTCATTCCAGAGGCTTAAAAGGTGAGATTTGGCTGCATTATGGATTCGGGTACCTTTATTGGTTGTTGACGCGTACCTCCACGCCGTGTGTGGAACAGTAAAGTCACCCCTGATGACGAGTTTGTGTCCTTTTGTGATATCCCTGATTTTCCTTATAAATTGCTCGACTTTCGGCCCGTGTTCTCGAAGGGGGCTGTATACGCTTAAAATAACGATACTTTGCTGAGTCCTTCTCTCACGTACGATTTCATCAAGTGTATGGTCCACGGGAGCGTCCGTGATTTCGTGCACTTGGGTGGTAAGGGACTTTTTAGTCGGGAGTGCGGTGCACTGTGTTTTGTTGAAGTCGTTGTATCCTTGAAGGTGAATGTTAGTGCTGCATGATTCCTAAGAGGTTAGTGTTGTGAATGTTAGTGAATGTTAGTGCTGTATGTTAGTGCTGAATGTTAGTGCTGTATGAATGTTAATGTTAGTGTTAGGTAATTTTAGTGCTGTATGTTTCCTAAGAGGTTAGAAATTTTACGCCTGATAGATCTACAGTTCCATTGCCAGATTTTGGTTTGTAAGGTGTCTGTGGTGCCGTTAGTTTGGACTGCCATATTCGAATGATTCCACGTCAGAGAGCTCTTCTCGGATGAGGGAGCGAGATCGATGCTTCACATTGCTGCTCCAGGAGAGTGAAAGATAATTATAGGTTCCTTTCAACTTTTCAGACAAGAAAAAAACAAGAATTCAGCACATAAGGTGAAGTCTTTGGTATTAAAAAGAAGAGTGTCTACCGTATTTACCAGATTCTAACGCACCCCCGATTCTAACGCGCACCCGATTTTTCTGGCAAAAAAAAAACTTGCACCTCCGATTGTAACGCACACGGGACTTTGTGACCCAGACAAACGAATGCGAGAGAAACCGGCGATTTATTTCCCGAAGTAATCTCACTTATCTCACTCTTCGTCGCTCTCCGCTGACCACAACCACTCGGCCTCGGTGCCTTCATGCGCGTTCGCGATGCCACACTTCTGAACGAACGTTCAACCATGGTCGATGGGATCGTGGCCCACGCCTCGCACGCCCATCCCCAGAGCTTCTCCAGAGGTGCACGCTTCAGCCGACCGCTCGTTTTGAACGCGTGGGAGCCGCTGCTGCGACTGCTGTTATCAAGGGCGCAAGTGAAACGATTTTACGATTTGTGTGAACGCCTATAGAAAAGCCTAGACGCCTAGGCTTGCTGCGTCCGAAAAATTGTTGCTAAAAGCTTTGGAGCCATCTTGAGATGGCGATGTCGATGGGTGGGACGAAATTTCCGCTGTTTCGGCAGTTTCGGTTTTGTATCCGTTTCTCACACGCATGCAATTTTTCGGCCTATTTTTTTCGGAAAAAATGTGCGCGTTAGAATCGGGTAAATACGGTAATTCAAATTCTTATCCCTATGCTCCACGCACAAAACACCCATGGCTTCTCACAGTGAAGTAAAGCACAGACAATTGCTTGATGGAAAACAGGTTTGTCTGGGGTCGTGATTGCCTCTTGCATTTTTTTGGCACTTCCCCATCTACCGATAATTATAGCTAACCGCAAAGGCTACTTAGACTACACTCGATGCGCATATCGGGATGGATTGCTAGCATACCCCCTCCCCCATCTTCTCGCAAGGCCCTCTCCTAGCGCAAGGTTGATTTCCGCAATACTTGCGCTGAACGCTGTATGATCTAGAGGTTGTTAAGCATTTTCGGAATACAAACACATTAGACAAACTGTGTTCTAATCTGAACATTGATTGCATTTAAAAACAATGTTTTGTTTGTCCGGTGTTTTCAGAATTAGTAAGTCTCGACAGCAGCGTCTTTGACTTTGTTGGCCTTGAGCCATTAAACACCGGCCATCATCGTCATCATCTAGTCTCGCCAGCACTGCATAGCCAATTTTGTTTTGCTTTTGAGCGGTTCTTTTTTCAGCTTTTGGATTACTTACCGTTTAGGTGGTTTGTTACCGTATCTATGTAATAGGAATTGTTCAAAACTTGGCTCACCATATACAAGAGTAGTCCTCTTTTCGCTCCGATCTTCAACATCTGTAATTGTGAGATACATTGTGCGAGCAAATAATTCACCAATGTCTTTTCTGAAGTAGTGTTTGTTTTATTTTAATGGTTTGTTTATCTTCAGCCAGTCATTTTTGTAGAATGCGAAACAATCACTGTACTGTTTTTAAATGGTATTAACATTTGAGTGTCGTGCAAATTTTGAGCATAGAAGATGTAGTGCCAATTATTTTTGGTACATATAAATATTTTAAACCAGTAGTTCAGGATCAATGAACCTAACAAAAACATCCAAGGAGTCAAGACAAGGAATCTACTCCTATGAAGAAAAGCCCCCACTGACCAACCAACCAACTGACTGACTGACCTACTGTGCCTGACCAACCAAATAACTGACTGACTGACTGACTGACTGACTGACTGACTCACTGACTGACTGACTCACTGACTGACTGACTCATCCGCACACACTCATAAACGTCTAGACCCAGAGATGTGAAATTGGGGGCGTACATTTGTGTGATGGTGTAGGGGCTCAGTAAGGTGTTATGTTGGGAAATTGTAATTCTAAGCAACGATATATCTACAAAGTAGTTTCACGGTTTCGCTCTAACCAGCACTATTGTGGCGACTCTGGACTTCGTAACATAAATGGTGTTCTTAAATATTCTCCAATAATTTTTCCTTATTGATGTATGCAGTTGGTTTTGTCTAATCAATGTTACGCATAAGTACACTGAACCAATTTTAAGGATTTTGCCCTGCGGAGCCACTACAAGAGCGAAAAGAATTTTTATAAGTAACAGGGATGAGAAGCCCAAAAGACGCAACAGGTGATATCAACGCCTACCCGAACTACTCTTGGAAACGGCTTCACATTTCGTGAACACATTGTGATTACAATATAAGAGCCCTATATTGTTCAAATGTTTAAGAATTACACCAGGGAGAGAGAGAAAAGCACCGGAATAATTTTTACATATGTATTTTTGTATCGCAGGAGAGTTCAGCTGTTTAACGGGTTTTTGCTGATAAAGGTAACTTATGCATGTATCTAAACACTGTTCTAAAAGATTCTTCTATAACGCCCACCTATTAGCGACAATAAGCATTTCGGAAAACCGGGGTATTTTTACACATCCCTCAATATTCTTACACCACATTGATTCATCCAATGCATTTTTACTTCTGAATTTTGCTCATAAACTTGTCCAGAAAGCTATTTCAAGATTTTGTCATAACAGGCGTATGAAGAAGCCAGTGGGATGATTTGAAATTACGCCCCTCTGGACGCAAAACCCAGTTTTTTTATACGTTCGCACTGCCCTTGCCATCTGTTGGGACATTTTGCGACCACACGCCTCCAGTGGGGCCCCATGTTATTTATTAGAAAACTGTCACCGATTAGTATCCTTCATAGCTACTGAGCTAACACTTTCTATGGTTAAGCCGTCGTTGCATCGCACCATCTTAGTACAATTTGTTTGGGGGAGTTCGAATAAAACAGGAGTTCTAGGGTTTCCCATGACCACGAGCCTCCAAGTCCTAGTATTGAAAGCACGCGGCAGTTCCAAATTGTGTACAACTTCACGCTGAACTACGTAATTAAGACAAGCAAAAAATAACGGCACGCGTGTTATACCCATTGGTGTAATTAGTATGGTCGACCTTCGGGATTCGCCGGATTCTGCCTTTAGTTTTAATAAAAAAGCCCCGAAAGTTGGTAGTTTTTAAACTGCCTACGAGATACTTTCAGATAAACCAGCTTCAAAAAAAGGACAAACCCCATCGGTTAGTTCAGTACTGCGCATGTGCACTTTAAACGTAAGCTCATTAAAACCTGCTCCGGGGGTCATCCCGAACCTTTGAAATCAAAACGTCCTTCATGCAAAGAACCGATCACTAAAAAGAGCAAAAACCGTTTTTCGAGTTTGATGTAGCGAAACATTGAGAGTCTAGCTTAGTTCGCACGTGCATTACCCACCCATAAATTCCGCACAAACGTATTACGGTGGACTGCTGGGAGCCACCGTAAGGGATAGCTTTCGCCTTGGCGTGAAATTCAATGATTCATTGCGCTCACGTCCCACGAGATAACGTTATAAAAACAACCGCACTTTTATGTGAATGTCAAGCGCGTTTATACAATGCGGTGGATCTAATGACGTTTTGAACCGAATGTACGACTGTGATGAGCTTTTCTCCATGCTTACACTGGCACGCGCAGCCTTTTTACTCGGAATACTAATAATTTAGTCCAATTTCGATACGGTCTTAAAAAATTGGAACCTCAGTACCGGTCCTTATTTAATAAACCATGGACAGGTATGCAAAAAATAAGCTGTAGTGTTTGAAAAGTAACGTAATTAACTAATGTAACGCTCCACATTAGTCAGTTAATTGATTGATTGATTGATTGTGGGGTTTAACGCGCCGACGCAACGCAGGCGATGAGGCGCGCCGTAGTGGAGGGCTCCGGAATAATTTTGACCACCTGGGGATCGTTAACGTGCGCCGAAATCTCGAACACACGAGCGTTTTTGCTTTTCGCCTCCATCAGAAAAGCGGCCGCCGCGGCCGGGAATCGAACCCGCGATCTCGTGCTCAGCAGCGCAACGCCTTAGCCACTGAGCCAACGCGGCGGGTATTAGTCAGTTAAACGTGCGACTTAGCGCTGACAATTTATATTTAAAAAAATAGTCATTTTGCTGAGCATGTGAATATACGTGTGTTTTTTAAAGGCTGTGCTATAAATATATACCTAAAAAAGGAAAACTGGTACCTCCGAATTTCGATCATAACGTTCTACGCTATGTATACCTTATCAGTATATTCGAAAGCACGTTCAGCAGGTATTCGGTCCGCGTGGAAATATGTGTGAATATTCTTATCAAAAGAACGCTGAAAATGCTTTACTGTGATAACAATAGTAAATATGCCCTGTTTTTCTCTGGGCGACCTTCCACTCCACTAAGTACAGTCCACTCCCTGAATAATATACTATACAAGTTATCGAATAAATAATTTCAAATATACCTTAAGAAGCCTCCTTCCGAGTGTGACGTTCTTTCCGAAGCGACAATAAACTGTGATCGTTTGGTCTGCTGAGTATATAAAAGTATTTTTTCTGCGCTCCTTATTGTGAATTTAAAT
This sequence comes from Haemaphysalis longicornis, assembly GCF_048455015.1. Classification (NCBI taxonomy): domain Eukaryota; kingdom Metazoa; phylum Arthropoda; class Arachnida; order Ixodida; family Ixodidae; genus Haemaphysalis; species Haemaphysalis longicornis. The sequence goes on along the minus strand of NW_027526335.1, from coordinate 206,375,297 downwards.
TGTTTGCGGTCATATATGAAAAACATTTTCTCAACCTTTCGCACAGCGCTGTAAATATACAGTAACGCATGCATTTCTCAAAATATTTCCAGAAGTTTAAAAAATATTCTTGGATAAAATGCGCTTGCTGTTTGCAAATTCTGAGCATTGAAACTGGGGAACGGAATACCAAGGCATTACTGTGTCATAGGTCACTGCAAAAAACATTAAGTAAGATGATTATCACCTACATTTTGTTCTTCTGTAATCTACTGAGCAGCAATATTTTTTAAAGGAGCCCCGCACAGCAGGAGTTCTCTATCATAGAATAGGTTACATGTAGGCGTGAAGGCGGCTAAAATGCACTGCAAAAATATCCTCTCTTGAGACGTTACTGTATAGAAAAACCACCTACAGTATACGGGTGGCCTAAATTTTGCAAATGCCAAAGTACAAAATCAGTTTAAAAAACACAGTGTGAGTAGTCGTTCAGTGACATCTCACTATGATTTTGTAGAACATATATGAGGGTCAGTCGAACAAAATATCAAAAACATTTTAGGCATGCCCAGCAGTAACATAAAGCAAAAACAGGAAATTGCTCCTTAGCGTGACCCTTTCCAATTTAAAACTGGCTTATCCGCGTGAGGGCACTTACTTGGGTATATATCGCTGCAAGGTCTATATTTAAAAACGTCATAAATATGCTTCCAGCATTGATGGACAGCATGTACGTGCAAAATTCTTGATAGCAACAGTTTAATGAAAAAAACCTGTTTTGTGTGTTTAAATACACACAATAAAAATGATACAAATCGCAATGGGACAATTTTTTTCAATCTTATTTTGTGCTTTTTCATTGAGGGTACCACGCAAACTACACAGTGATCCCACGTTCTTATCATACTTAAACATAATAATTTTAATGAGAGCCCCTGTTGTAGGTCCAGATTTTTTTGCGGGCAGAGCACCAAGCGGCTGGTGCTGTTAGTGCCTGCTGTCGTCGTCATCGTTGTAATCGTTGTGTCATGTAGTGAAGGTTCTAAAACGCCGCGAAACTCGTTTACAAGTCGCGCTAGGACGTAATGCGGGACACTTGTTCACGCCTTGTGCTGAAGCGCTTCTTAACGCGTATAAAAAAACCGCGGCACTCGTTTACGCCTCGCGCTAGAGAGCTGTGTGTTTGAAAGGCAACAGACATTTACAGTAAAGCTGTATACCTCTACCCCCCAGCGGTTTCGTCTAACTTGATAAAGACGCCGTGGCGCTACTTGCACACTGCATGCTTCGTTAGTGTAAATAGACCTGAATTTTTATGTCTGCTGACGCCATTTTGTGCATCACACCGGGGCAGCAGCAGGTTTCCGCACCCACTGACAGTCTTGCAGTAACTGATGAAAAGACCAGTCAATATAGGGAGCAGTGGTCTTGCAGGTAGGTTTTCAGTGGAGAGAAAGAAAGGGAACATCCCGCCGCTGACGTTTAGCTGCCGAATACTGACCGCCAATTGTAGAATTTCCGCGGTGACGCCGCTTGCTTTATTGGGCGATCTCTCGTAGACGTTCAAGTCGACACCACGAAACTACCAACGATCCGGTGTTTCCGCGGTCTTTAGTCTGTTATAATCATTTATATTTTGTACACTATGCTCCCCTTCCTACCTGTGGCGTTCTTAGAAAGGCTTGCGTGTCGGAATACCAAAATCAATGTGTGCTTGGGAATACCGGAATAAATCTGGATGTTTCGCACTGACAGATAACCTAAAAGTATTCGAAAACGTGAGAGATATTAAACAGGATCTTTTATATTTTGCGCAGAGCTTGCCCCGTCCTGAGCGCTTTCTATGTTCTCGCTTTAGTCGACATATTTCTATTCGAGAAGGTTACCTCACCCGTAAGTCCTCGTGTAACAGCCGTAAATGAATTGCAGACTGTGAATAATCTCGACCGCAGTGGAAAATAATGCTCGTACGAGTCCAAAATAGAGATATAAAGAAGCTTTAGTGAGTCACACAGGGCCTAAATACTGTTTCAAAAGCACACTGCAGTGATGTGCAACCATTGAGGTTAACCTGGTGTAAAAAAAATCTCGATCCCCTTGGACAAGTTCTCAATATTCTGCGGGCGTTTAAACGACTTTATCTGCTAAGAACATTGGTACAAGAACTGCTGCTCCCGCATCTTTAACCTCATTGTTTGATTTGTAAACGTTTTCTGTAGCGCGTTAGGTGTTCAGCCGGATGGGCTTGAGTGCGCGGCTCACCGAATGAAACCGCTCTCAAAACCAGTCGTCCCAGTCCACCGACGACTCCAAGAAATCGATCGCGAAATGGGGACTGAACCTTAGCAAGATATGGTCTATGATGAATGTTGTTCTGTTTTGTTTTATGCCATGTATTAGCAGAGTGAGGTGCACCACCTAAACCAAAAAAGCTGCATGCAACCATGTGTGCTATCTGCATTTTTTGTACAATGCGTTTCTAAATTATACGCATGTGGAACAGCAACGAAAGTAGAATACGTAATATTTGTGAGACCGGCAATTCTACGAGCATTTCCTTTAAAAAGTGAAACCAAGTCACGAAAAGCTGTGAAAGCGCCGGGTGAACGCCCGGTCTGAGGGAAGAGCGCACATTTGTGTTTTTTTACCATTTTTTAAGCAGCAGAATCTCTGCCGACGAGCTCTTTATGATGCTTTAATATAAAGGGACTGAACAAGGAATATACCAAAAATTATTAACTTTGCACCTTGAAACGCTGAATAACGGCAAGTAAACATCAACTTACGACACCAAGAAGGTACCCCTTTGGCGCACCTATTCTTCAACAAATCATGCAACACTTATTTCCAATTTTTTGTGGTGTTAGCTTTGCGACGTACAAAACCTACACATTCAATACTTAGCATAGGGGTCACCAACGACCTCGGGAAAAAATTGTGGCGCATGAAAATCTGATAAGTTTGAAATATGCTCCAACGTTTTTGTGTTTTTTCCCATCTTCGCGTTCTTGGAGCTCTCGAATGACGTGATTCCAGCTGCTTAGCGGCTATTAGCCGACTTTATTTTAGTTACAGTAGTTACATTCAGAGCGGTACCGGCGGCCGTGGTGGACACCTCGGCTAAAGCGCTGTCTTCAGTCGTTGCAGGTGGCGATTCAATTTTACTGCCCGTTTTGATTCATCTATTTACGGCTCCCGGACTGCTCTGAAACTTGTGTGTTACTGTAATCGTTATTGTAGAGTGTTACTGTAGCATGTGCTTCCGTGTGTTACTGTAACCTGTGTGAAATACGCCTTAAGACGATGGCAAGTAAAAAGACCGACACTTTGACCACATTTGCACAGACACTCGCTGAAAAAGCGCCTACCAGTATAAAAGAAGTAGTCAAGGTTTTGACAGACATGACTTCCAAATTTCTGGAGGTAATGAATGAACTAAAAAATGAAGTAAAGGAGCTGCACTCATCGAACACTTCTGTCCAGGCAGAACTTGCGTTAGTCAAAGAGGGAGTGAATTTCATGAACGGAAATTTCGAAGAATTCAAAACCGATGTCACCAGTCTCCGTAAAGAACTGAAAGAGGCAAAACATCTTGTCCTTGAATGCCAGAAAGAGAACCGAACACTAAGCAAAGAACTTGATGAGACCAAATAACAGCTAATTGAACTGAAGCAGTACAGCAGGAGGAGCAACCTCGAAGTGAAGGGCATACCTGTTACTGACAATGAGGATATTCCCAAGGTCGTTGAAGCCATCGCTTCGCGTTTGCACGACTGTTCAGTCACGACATAGAGATTGCACATAGAGTGCCTACAAAGGCTAAAAGACCACCAAACATTGTTATTCAGTTTGCTTCCTGAACTACCCGAAACAGATTTTTGTCGGCAGCACAGAAAACTCGTTTGAACGCATCGATGCTTGGATTTCAAGGGGCGGATCCCATATTTGACAACGAACATCTATGCCCGGAAAATAAGATTCTTCTGGGGAAGGCAATCGCAACCAAGGTCGCTAAAGGCTGGAAGTTTGCTTGGGTCTCGGACGGGAAAATTCTGATGAGGAAAGCTGAAAAATCAAAAGTTGTCCACGTTACCTGTGAAGCAGATTTACAAAAAATTCTGGCCCTTCTAGCATTCAGCCGCAAAAGGAAGCAAGCAACATTAACTGTGGCACATGATTGCTCCCAGAAAAAACATATCCGTTCTTCACAGTAACGTCCACAGCATAAATAAAAACCTTAACTCCCTTCTTTCTTTTATCGGTACACAAGACGAGTCGTTCGAAATCATAGCGACAACTGAAACATGGCTAATAAAACACGAGAATATAACACTTCCTGGCTTCATGACAATATCCCAGCCACGTGACTCTCAGTTTCGTGGTGGTGGTGTGGCATTGTCCGTCAAAGATAGGTTACATAGGTTAGAATACACTATCTTATCATCAGTTTCTTGTTGTTCGCCGCCACTTGAAGCGTTATGTTTGAAACTTGAATGTGGACTTGTAGTGGGCGTTGTCTACCGACCTCCGCATTCAAGCCTTGCCGGGTTTATTGATGAAATGGAAATAATCACGTCTTCCTTAACCAAAAAAAGCAAAACTCGTGTCATAATTGTCGGATACATGAACATTGATGCAGCTTCAAGAATTTTATGGATTACACACACCTTCTTCGATCACACAACTTTCGCAACCTGATCACCACCCCGATGCGTATAACCACGTCTTCGGCAACATCAATCGACCATGCGGTGACAAACATTGATACAGGTATAAACGGAGGGGTCTACCAAACACCGATTTCGGACCACTTGCCAATCTTCGTACAGGTTAACACACTTCGTATGGTAAAAACGCTCATGCCGACACGCAGAACCAATGTAAATTATAAATTATTCTGTAACAAGCTGTTGTTAATCAGACCGGATCATATCCATCATGAAGACGCAAACACAGAGTTCTCGAACCTGATTACTACCCTAAATGAGCTTATAGACTGCAGTAGCCGAAATCTAGCATCGTTGCAACGCTATAAACAAATTTGTTCGTGGATGACCGAAGAAATTCAAAGCATAATAAGGAAAACGGACTATTGGTATCATAACCCAGGCGGCACAGAAAGTGTGCCCCAAGACCAGCCGGTCTATGGCCGCCTTCTGGCATGTCCGGCCAGCATCCAGGTTCTGGCAGCCACTGATCATGCGTTGAACGGCCAACATTCGGCAACCTGCGCTTCGGTATTTTTCCTTCCGCCCGTGTCCGGACGCACAACGGCAGCTAGCCGGCTGCCAGATATTCAGTTCTCTTACGGCTACCGATGTTGAGAAAGAGAACGGCCGAAGTACGGCCTTAGGGCATCCGTTTTTTAAGTGCGAATTCACTTTATAAGCGACCCCAAACCATGCACCGCCGGCGGCGGCGGCGGCGGCGTCCGCAGTGCTCCTCTATATTTAAAAAAGAAACAGCATCCAGCGCCAGGTTTCCATCCGAGGACTTTGCGGCCGCAGCGCGATGCTCTACCGACTAAGCCACGGACGCCACGCTGATATCAGTGGGAGTAACGCGCATTATATCTTTAACGCATTCAAACTACGTCGTCAGCGGCGTGCGTTGGCGGCTCAGCGGCGTTATAGCAGCTTGATAACTGCGTGGTGTACACGTGATACTACAAACCCGATGGAAGAGAAGGCGGCGAGGCGGTGGGCTGCGGGGGCCGAGCGCAAGCGCCGCAAGCGGGCCGACAACCGTGCATTCGCACTTTCACATTCTCCCCCTCGGGGAAATGCGGGTAAATTTTCTTCAGGAAGCGGTAATCGGCCGAAGCACGGCAAGCGACCGGCCACAGAATACGCGTATTCTTGCGGCAGTTGGTGTTCCAAAGAAGACCGGCCGGAGCGCGGCTGCCGTGCATTCGTTGTTTCAACGGTGAGCCGCGCGTCCGGCGGTAGAATATTGGTTTTCTTCGGGCAACCAGTGTTATGAAGGATACCGGCCGACGTACGGCCCCAGAATATACGTTTTTCATTCGGTTAGCTGTCCTCGGCCGAATTACGGCAAGCGAATGGCCACAGAATATTTGGCAACCGATGTTCAAGAGGAGACCGGCCTAGGTAAGGTATCTGGTTATACGTCGTTTTTTCGGCTAACGGCATACAGCCGAACAACGGCACGCGCCTGGGCGCCGAGAATTCGTGCACAGACGTGTTTGGAAGGAAACCGACCGGTTTTTTCCTGGGGGGAGAAAAAGCCGTTAGGGAGCCGAACGACGGGGACGCGTTTTTCATCCGCTCCGTGTTTATACGTTTTAAATGAACGAACATCGTTTGTCAAACAGTAATGAGTGTTCTCGGTGAACGGGCAAGGTGCAAGGACTCACTGGACATTAGCGGGAAACCTTTTAGGCCATCAAAATGTCATTTACTGCCACAAGAAGACTGTGCCACACCGACGGGTGAGCTAAGCCTCGCCAGTCATCGCCGCTACCACGCCTCTGCCGCCGGCTTCGTCGCCGCATCAGCTCGAGGCTATTCGCCCCCTAAAGATATGGAGAGCATTGGAGACATCGACCCGGCAGAGATGTTCCATCCGAGATGGAGATGGTTCACCAAAATAACTGGCCTTCAAGGGCGTCGAGCAAGCGGCCACCACGCAGGAGCTAAACCGCCACCATGTCAAGGACTCCCCACCAAAGAAAGGCAAGTGCGAGCAAAAGCGCAAGTTATTCTGCTTACAATTAAACTGCGACAAGCAACGTTGCACTATGTTGTTGGTGATAAACGTATAAGAGACTCGCTCGTGCATTGGTAGGTTGATAGGATCAACTTCATGCCCTGCACTATGTTACTTCATGGAATTTTACGGCTGCCTATTTAAAAAATATATTTTAAATTTGCGATAACAACAGAGCCTTGTCACTGACTAAGCCTAGCTGTTAATTTAGTTCCGATGTTTGAAGGTGAGCTTAGCTACTCCTGGGATATGACTCATTTGGTTAAACATAATCGCCTGCATCCTAGCAAACACGGATTTTGTCAGGATTTTCTTGCTCAACGCAGATTGTTGAGTTCACGCACGATTTGGCTCTTGCAATAGATAAGCTTAAAGTGGTTGACTGTATATACTTGGACTGCAAAAAAGCAAATGATGGTGTTCCATATCACCTTCTGCGTAGTACATTTCATCCTATGAACTGAGTGAATCGGTTTTCTCATTGTTATTACTATTGGCCCTATAGCTTTGTTCAAACGTACTGTGTAGTTTACCGGACTATAGCGAATGAACGTGATTCCGTATACCTGCAGCTTTATTCGAATTTAATAACATCCTGGTGTGCTGATTCAGAAACGTTTTTGCATGTTAAACAGTGTGTTAACGGCACCTTTACGAGAAAACCTTCATTCCAATTGAATACGTATACCGTAAATTATGCTGCTGTGACAACGGCCGAGGAATATAAATACCTAGGATTTTATTTAGGGTGTGGTTAAAGGTTAAATAGGCAGGTTCACACCATAACAGTTACGGCTGCATATGTTTTTGGCTTTCTGAGACGAAATTTCAGTGAACCTCCGTCTAACTGAAAAGAACAACCGTATTTTACTTATGTGCGCTCAATCTTGGCGTACGCATGTGTTTTCGTGGATCCCTACACCAAAGAGCTGGTTGATACGCTCGAAAAGATACAGAATATGTCAGTGCGATTCGTATTAGGTAATTGACGCGCTCAACTTAGCATGCGAGAAAGTAAAAGTAAACTGAAATGGCAGGACGTGAAAGATCACAGACGAAACCACAGGTTGAACTTTTTTCGCAATATCTATCATTCGAAAACTGCAGTAGAAGGGGAGAAGTATGTCCAAGCGCCATTCCACATATCACAAAGTGGGACCGCTAGCTTAAAGCAAATTATTAACTTTCTTTTAAAGGTGACGCCTTGCGCGAATCATTTTATTTTACATCAATACTGCATTGTAGTTATCTTCCACGTACAATTGCACTAACTGTTTATATTGACGATTTTCAGCGCGCTATGTAGAATTATTTTGTTATTTTGTCTCATATTTAATGCTTAGTGTTATGTATCTCCCTTCTGTAATGCATGCAAAGGCAAGCAGGCATCTAATAAATAAATAAATAAATAAATAAATAAATAAATAAATAAATAAATAAATAAATAAATAAATAAATAAATAAACAAAACAATACATAAATGAATAAAATAAATAAATAAATAAATAAACAAACAAACAAACAAACAAACAAATAAATAAATAAATAAATAAATAAACTTCAAGAGGTGCAAGTTTGCCTCCGACGGGTTGAGAACCCTACGCATTCAACCTTGACCAATAAAATATTTCTTGCCCTATTCGTTGCAGTATGCAAGGTTTCCTGTATGCATGCTACCATTGCTATGTTATTGGTTTGAAACAAATTATGTAACTCTAATTTTACGCCTTTCCTTGCGTGAACACAGAGGGATGCAACTGCAGCCACCTGAAGCAGGGCGTCATTCGCAACGCTTCTAGAATTTTTTGAACGTAGTGTGACATTAGAAGTCAATTAAGTTCGTTTGGACTATTAAGTGGTGTGGACGTATACTCATGAAAACAACACTAAAATAGATTGAAAATAAATGTACCTGTTCGCTCCTTCTTTGGATCAGCCCTGCGCAAGATCATCAGAAAAGTTGATTGAGTTGAAAATGTCTTTGCAAGAAGAATGGGCAAAAACTGGACATACTTTTTCGTGAAGGAGTTTTAATAAATGCTCCTGATTGTTTTGTTGAGAACCAAAACGCTTTGTAAAGGCATTCACGCCGGTTTTATATAGATCAAAATTGGTCAAGCAACTGTTATAAAAATAGTTTATGTAGTCATAGCATGAAAGTGTTCCGGAATATTTCCCTAAATGAAATTGGCTAAAAGCGGCACAATTTCTCTCTCTGAAATTTAACCCACAAAAGTATGCGCCTTCCGCCGCCACCCCCCCCCCCCCCGTCCTCTTTCCCCGTTTATTACATGTAAGCCGCCCCAAACAGGATATCAGGACCTGGACAATACATCTATTCAATCTCTACAAAGAACCTAATATTTTCTGTGTTCGGCAGTAAAAGGGCGCAGCAAAAAAGGAACGACCATTTCTGAGCACTGTTTAATAAATCAATTTTGCTGTCAACTGAGGCTGGTAATACAGCAAGGATGCGCTGAAAGCTTGACGGCTGGTGGTTGCGCTCGAGTTCACTTTGATGTGGCTGCATGGGACCCAAAATGCTGAGTTTGTGCTGCTTCTGCACTGCGCGAATGAGTCATCTGCTTGCGCGACATGCAGTGACCGGCCTCAGTACAGTTAACGTACTGTGGCTGAACTCCAACGCCCGTAGCACGGCCGTATTTCCGGTAGCTTTAGTCCGGCTGGAGTCCGACGACCGCATCTCGGATGTCCTCCGGCGGCCGTACTTCGGCCGCACACGGCTGTGGTTTCGTCTGCAATCTGTGGTCTGGGGTACACGGCTGTGGTTTCGTCTGTGATCTGTGGTCGGTGCTTAGGAATGGCCGGAGCCCTACGGCTGGAATCTGTATATATGACCGTAAGCCGGTCGACTGGCCGACGGACACTGGCCGTTGGACAGCCATGGGAGTACGGCCATATACGGCCAAAAGGCCCACATTTGGACATGGGCCGAACATGGCTGCCGAAAACGGCCGCACAGAAAATCACCGGCCAAGGTACACCGGCCTGTTTTAGGAAGAACAGTCCTGTGCTGCCTGGACAGGGAAAGGTGACTGCCGATTCCCCCTGGGTGGGTCAAACTGGAGCTGCCGTCTACGAGAAGCGGAGGCCAAAGTGGTGTGTTGCCTTCGCCAAGGGGCCATAAAGGTCCAAGCACCCGGCGTCGGCTCAACCACCAGGACCCTCTTTTCCACGGTCATGGCGCTGCCCCGCAAGGCTAAACGGGGGTGCTCGGGGTCCGTGGTGCCGGACAGTACACGCAAACATTTGGTTTAGCAGATGCCCCCTGCGGGGATGCTGGTTAATGAAATTGGGCGATCATTGCTTTCTGAAGGTCAGTAACCGGAGTTATGAAATCGAAACTCTTTACCGGTCTTCGAGTCGTTTGGCGAAATTTTGTGTCATAATGATTGGTTAATATTTGAGTTATTTTTCGTGAATAATATTCTATTACATAATTTTATGTTTATATATATGTAACAATATAAGAACAAAATTATAGGAAACTATCGCACAAACATTACTATTAATCTGATTTGAGGTAATTTAATTAATTTTGCCTTAGGCATACGTACCAACATTTCGACTTCGATACCTTTTTCTTTATAATAGTGTCCTATGTTGGACACTGAACTCCCACAGTGCGTAGCCTAAACAAATCTGGATTAAGAACAGTTTTAAGGTTTCTTCGTCGGCGGGCGCTCTCCAATGCTCTTTATAGACCTCAGGGTATCTTTGTGGGGCTCCTCTAACTGCAACCATCTTCACGTTTCAAAATAACGGCATTCCACGCGATGTATTACGCAGTTTCACAAACCTCCCATCCATCCCAACAAAAACCATTCTACTGTCGCCTTCAGGTTTCATAGGAAGCTTAGATGTAACTGATGTCACAGTTTTTGGACCATTTTGGTGTTGCCGTACACATTTTACCTCACGTTACTACCTGTGCTTTTGTCTCTTTGATTCGAGATTTTTTGCAGCAAATATATGCAACAGGCACACATAACTGCTTTTAAGGATTTGCAGATATATAACGCAGCTTCAGTTAAAACAAAATACATCGCGTAGACAAGGAATCAAAAAAGATTTCACTGACTTTCTGAATTTTTTGGGGTACTCGTTTGTGAGTTTGTCTCCCAAACTGGCTGCAGGTGAAGCCATACTTGCAACTTGTTTTACTTAGTAATCCAGGATGTTGATTTGATTAGTCAATGCAGAACCTGTAGACGCAGGATGTTTGTAGGTAAATATACCAGAAGTTTAAAAGGCAACAAAATATGTCCCTTATATTTAGGGTGGCACGCACTAGTTAACCACGAAAGCAATTGCTATCTACGTGCTCCACGGCAGGAAGGTACCTGTCTGCGTCCAAGGATTCGCACAGATTTCTTTGGTCATACGCTGGGATGATGTTATAAAATGGTGATGGCCATCCAATCAGCACCATTCTATAAAATGAACCCAAACACTTTATTTCATTGCAATGTGCAGGTTAAACCATCCTTAAAGCTTGGGAATGGGCCAAATGTTTTTCAAATTACTCTGTTCCCAAAGTTATTCGTTCTTTTTACCGGAGAAAATACGTACCTTATATTTACATTATGTATATGTATACCAAAATTATCGGGCACAGGTACACTTTCTGGTAGAGAGCTCCCGTTTCTGATTATTATTTGTCGCACTAAATTCAACAAAATTTTGTAAAGGAAATATATTTGCTCGTAATGTTTAAGGTTGCACAGACCAATCAACAATGAATGCCCTGTGTTTGCGGCACTGGTGAAGCATCTGCATTGAGTGCCACGATATTACCAGTATTTCTTGTTCAGCAGTCAGTCAATCTATAAACTACCACATAACAATGGTAAACCTCCCTTAAAGGGGTCCTGAAATACCTTCCGCCGATGCGTTGATGTACATGTAACCAAATAAAGCAATGTATTAGCAATCTCCTCCCGCAAGAATTTTGTTGAAGCGATGAGTATTAGCTGAGAAATCGTTAATCAAAAACCGCGCATTATCGTTGCGCCGCGTTTCCTCCTCCTTTCAACTTACTCTCCGCTGTAAAAGGCGAGCGAGCGTTCCCTCCCATGATGCTGCGCTCCTCCGCGGTGACGTACTTCCGCTATTGCGCTGCTCACACAGCCGTCTGCTACGGGCAAGATTTGTTGACACCGTGAATCCCGCACTCAGCTCAAGCGAACGAAAAATTTGGCCCCAAGTGTGCGGCGGCCTGGCCTTGCCCTTTCGCGGTCTACGTTGCTGCCGAACTTTGCTATCGGCGGCACGCGACTTTTTATCGGCCGCGAACTCGCAGCCGCACGGGGAGGATCCTGCGCTCGCTCCCTTGGATGCACAGCGCACTGTTTATCCCAAAAGCGACGTATCAGATGTGGCCCCGCTGGTGCCGGGTCTTATTTTGTGGCGGTGGTAATTCCTGCCGGCGGCATGTGAAAAAGACATTTTAAACTGATACAGAACCCGTGCACAAAACGCCAGTTCATCTTGGGGCGACGCGTGGTGGACAGCGGCAACGTTGGCAAAACATGCTCCGGCCTCTGAGCTTTCTAGCGCTAGAGCGAGCGCCATTTCTTTGACAATATTAAACATCGGTTGCCCTGGCAACAAGGCACAAACCGCTCTAGAAGTCAGTTACGGTTCCGTGATCCCGGTTCAGCTTGGGGCCCCACCTCGCGGCATATGTGCACTGCAGGCATACTACTCACTCCCATTTGGAAGTGCGAGGTGCGTTTGGCATTACAGGAGGCGATGGTGTGTGTGTTGTGGACGCCTTTGTTTCGCGACGAAATGCGACGTTGTCCTTCTGCGGGTGGATAGTGCTTCCCATGGTCTGGATTATCTTTCTCGAGCGGCGTACGACTCAACCTCGCATGGGGTATGTGCAGTCTGCGTGGCTAAAAGCCATTTAGGCTTGTGCACCAGAGTTAAGTGACTTGCTGTTCGTCCCCGCAAACCGCGCGCGAGGTGAGTGCCGAATTTACGAGGGGCAGGAGGAGGCAACCCATCGTCTGTCAGTCGCGGTTCGGACTTGCAACGCATGTTGCGACGTTGTGTTCGTTCGAAACACATCTCTGGATTGTTTGGAAGTTGAATAAAATGTATGCGTCAAACCCGGGCATTCGACTCAGGGCGTTCTCTGCGATTGCAAGCAAGAAGTGCCACGGGGTTTCAACGCTTTCTTTATGGAACGTACTCAAGTAACAGAATATCCATGTCGTGTTATGGCCCTGTTGCATTCAATACAAACGGTTAAGCGTTTGTTTACACATGTTTCGTTTGTTGTAAAATGTCCAAGCACTCCGGCACTCCGCTGGCAGAGCAGCCAGCGAGCCGCCGCTGAGCAGACGACTCATCTCGTTGCCGGAAGTGCGTGAAAAAGCCGCCCAATAGCAGGATGTCTAGCTCATGAAGAACATCTGGGAATCGATGATGTAGACAAGTGAAGATGGCGGCGTCCAAAAACACGAAAGAAAGGGTGAGAAAAAAACGACAAACCTTCTAACCAAAGTGTGAGCTTTCCGCTGCGTGTAAAAGAGTAATACTTGGCACAGATGATGTTGACGACCCAATCTAACGATTGCGCTAGTCAATTTATTGTGCTCAAAACGCCTTTTAAGGCCCCTTTAATCTCTGTCAACCACCACAAATTGTCCAGGCGATTGTCCAGGTGAAAATTGTCCAGGCCATAGTAGTGGCTTTCCTGAAGGAAGGAAAGGACCCTTAATCTGCCGCCAGTTGTTGGACCATTGCTTTGACAAGCTGTCTGAGCAGGCTCCTCGAGAAGATGATAAGCATGAGGCTCGTGTACTTCCTTGTGTAAATGGTCTTCTCGAGAGCTTCCAGGCAGGCACAGCGCAGGGCGATCCACTAACGATCAACTCGTCGCGCTCGAGTCTTACATAAAGGATGCTTGTATTCAGAAACAGTATCGTGTAACGGGGTTTTTTGACCTTGAGAAAGCCTATGGGACGGCGTGGCGCTACGGGATCCTCAGTGACCTAAAGTCATCTGGTGTCTCCGGCAACATGATGAACAGTACTGCTAGTCATTTGTACGAAAGAACATTGCGCGTGAGAGTAGGTAGCACACTCTCAATGATTCATGTGCAAGAAAACGTTGTTCCGCAAGGTGGAGTTCTAAACTGCACTCTGTTCATAGTTAGGATGAACTCTCTTGGAAAGGCATTGCCACCTACCATTCCTTATTCAGTTTACGTAGGCAACGTCCAAGTATCTTTTAAATCATGCAGTAAGTCCATCTATGAGTGTAAAGTCCAGGTCGGTGTAAAATCTTGCCAGGTGGGCAGAAACAAACGGTTTTAAACAAAACCCAGAAAATCACTTGCGTTGTGTACTCCAGGAAGCGCGACATTCATCCGTGCCCCGATATAACTCTTAATAGCGTTTCAATTCCTGTTAAAAAGGTGCACATGTTTTTAGGCGTAATATTTGATAACAAACTTACATTTGTTCCACACTTGCAACACCTTAAGCAAAATTACATAAAAACAATTAATATTCTCAAAGCTCTCTTCCACTAGTCGTATGATGCAGACAGGCAACTCCTTGTGCGGGTTTATAGCGCCCTAGTGGGATCCCGCTTGGACTACGCCATTGTCGTATATGGGTGCGGAACAAAAACGGCACTAAAAAGTCTGGACCCAGTGCTGCATTTATGGCTACGCCTTGCATGTGGTCTTTGCGCACTAGCCCTGTAAAACGTCTGTATGTAGATACCAATATATGGTCTCTAGATCACCAGATGGTGTCCACGGACCTTTTATATGCCTCATAAATCATGTCTATGACAAATGATCCTTTTACTTCGACCGATTATGATGCATCCTCACAGCAACTCTTTTTAAATCGTCCATCAATTTTCATGCCGTTTCCTCTTAGAGTGTGAGAAGAAGCTTCTTAGGTAGAAGTCTCGTTTTCAGGCATCCACAAGACACCCATCATTGATTCTATTCCACCATGGCATCTCCACCCTGTGTCGTGAGACCTATCTTTTATAGATTTTAACAAGAACAGGTCACCAAGATTTGCGACGCTGCAGCATTTTTTGTTTGTGCAGGATAAGTACCGTTGTGCAGAGTTTTACAGTAATGCGTCCTAGCCTGCAGCTTCTGTGGCTTTTGCTGCGAATGAGCAACCTTTCATGTCAGTATAACAATGAACCTTTGTAGCAGTATCTTAACAGCGGAAGCACACCGTATTTTAATGGTATTAACTCACATTGCCAAACATCAAATATTAAAACCTATCGTGTTCACGCACTCTCTTAGCGTTGTACGTGCACTTGCATCCAGAATGCGTCCTAAAAACTTTCTGATCAATCATGTTTTAAATGCTATGATGTCTGCGTATGCATCAAACCTTCAAATAACTTTCTTTTGGTTTCCAGGGCACTCTGGAATTGCCAGAAACGAAACCACAGATCGAATGGCCACTGCTGCTACACTCTTGAATACTGTGGGCACAGAAACAGTGCCGTACAAAGACATGAAGCCACACATCAGACACCAACTTCGTAACAGAGGGCAAACACACTGGAGTGAAAAGACAGATGACTAGTTACACGTTATAAAACCACGCGTTGTAACATACGCCACTGACACACACAACATACACACGAAAGTCGCCTTGGCTGGGCTGCGGATAGGGCACACCCATGCAACGCACTCGTGTCGGCTCACGGGATCTTGAAGACCCCAGTGCAGCAGGTGCGGAGAGGCCCTATCCGTAGTTCACCTACTCATTCAAAGCACACCCTTCAAACAACGCGACGCAAACACTTCCCACAACTATACAGACTGCACATCCCACTTCACACAGCTTTTTTCCTGTATGACGATCCCATGTTTTCGATCAAGTGCGTTTTAAAATAATTGGAAGAAGTTAAATTTTACACCTCATTTCATACCAAGCATGATCACCTCCTAGCCCTATACACCAGCCATGGTAATATTTTTGTGCGATTTTACTTGTGTTTTTGTGGACTTATCGTAGTGTTTACGGTTTCACCTCTCATGTATGACTATTGTTTTGGCACTCTTTGCCCTAGTTGGCCTTGCACCTTTACATGCAACTATCATCATCATCACGCCCACGTAAAGCAAGGATTATGCCATGGACCCCAACGCAAATTCGTGTCCGAAACAGTAAAACAGTGTTTTTAAGCAAGCATCTACCTGTAAATAGAAAAGCAAGCGCTGTCTGCTGAAAGGAGAAACGTGCACCTAATATATGATTATTATTGCGATGAAGAAATGCTGTGAATTTGTTTTTTTTTGTTGCCATTTTGTGGTACAAGAAAATCCTTTTCTCACTGTCGTAAGGAGCGCTGTGCCGTGTTTTTTATGAGACGAATTTTAACGTGGTAGTCACTGTCCCAAAGTCTTCGTCTTTATTCGACACTACTATTGATGGTTCAACAAAGCAAAGCTGTTCGTGAAAAATAACGAAGAGCATTAATTTATCACGAGTGGCATTTCATCCCGATGTTGGAGAATTTCATTTTCGGTGTTCGTATGTGCAGGTCACTTTGTCGACTTTTCCAACCAAATGTCTGCTGCTTTACGGTTTTTTTTGAAGTGCTTATTTGCTCCAGTAAATCTTGACTGATGTAAGAACCACACCTTGTTCACCGATATGGAACCGCAAGTGTGCATCAGTAAACCGATACAACAATTTCTCATTCTCGGATGGTTGACATTTTGAGATAATATGTATGCGTCAGGTATTATACTGAGATCAAATATGGAAACGTCCAAGGAAGTTGGGCGTCCAATGTTGTTTACATTGTTATTTTAGAAGTTTTAATTAGCCATGTGCTGCAATAAGTACTTATGTTGAACGGGGATCCGCTATAAAATGAAGAAGCCTGTCAGCCATTGAATTCTCAATCAGTATGCAGTCAACAGGGAAGAGTCTCATAAAGAAATGGTACTCTTACTTAGATTGTAATGCTAATTAAAAAACTTGGTCAAGTACGAATCGTTGGGAATCCTGGAGGTTACAGGTGAAGAATGTTAACGTAAAGGTAATTGACAGATACGTGATGCGTCAGATTGCTCAAAAAAGTCCGTTTCCGAATATCCGGGTAAAGTTTAGTTTCTGGAGTTTAAAACAGTGTGTTCTAAGATAAAGGTAGAAGGATTTAGCAAGATGAACAAGAATGCACTGAATTGCGGATGAATTGTGGAAGGCTCTGGACAATTTATTATAGAAGGCTATTTTCACAGGCCGTGTTTTCCAAGAAAACAAGTCTTTACATCCATCATAATTAAAATGCAGCGAATAAATCCGTTTTCAATTATTGCGCTACGAATTCAGGTTAAAAATTGGTCGGTTAATTAAAGGGCCTCTAACGCCGCCAGACTTGTGCACCGCGACGAGTTGGTCCACCGTACAGCCATCTTGAAGATAGGCGTACCTTATTGACAGGGCAAATATGTAAGCCATTATACTGACGCGTTTCTAATGCACGGAATCATGAAAAAGTAAAGTTCATACGAAGCCCAGCGCGCTGAGAATATTCTTTGTATGTGTAATCGAATCAGATGATTTGCAGAATAAGAACATGTGGATTTTCTGTTGTGTCTTGAACATTTTAAAAGCCCGACCAATGAAACACTTAGCCCTTAGTTTCCAGCAGGTTCGAGCACCCAACCACATTGGTGGTCATCAAAGCCGCCAAGATGGCGGGTCCAGCCAACTGTGTCGCCTGCACGGAACGTGTCACAGCCAAGAAGCACTCTTTTCGCTGCGCTTCGTGTGGCAAGTGCGCGCACACAAAGTGCATTGCCTGGCCCGACCAGGATCTCCAACTTCTTCGCGCTGGCGATATTCCTTTCCATTGCGACGCTTGTTGGAAAGCGGCACCACCCGTCAAGCCCGACGAGAACACCAGACTGGCGGCAGAAAACGTTGCTGTCGACCACAACGCATTCTTTCCCTACCCCGGCGATGTTGGTAGCCAACTGAGCAAAGTGAATGACCTGCTCGTCAACGCCGTGGAAGGCATCTCATTTTTAACGGACGGGCTCAGCCAGCTACGGGAGGAGCACGCCTGCCTTCGAAGCGAAACCACGAAGGCATCGGAAATACAAGCGGCCGCAATCCGCCTCTTTCACAACCCCACTGCGCATGCGCAATCCCCTAGCGGTCAAGTCCCTAAACAGTCCCGTAGGGGCAGCAGACGACATTCCCCACAGCTCCCGCACAAGCGGGAAGGGGTCGTGGTTGTATTTACATCGTTTGATTTTTTGTGTGTGCTCGTTGTGCGCGGAACAATGCCCACAACTTGTGCTTCCGCTGTAACTCGGAGTACCGAAAAGGGAACATTGCCGGCTTCTATCGCTTCTCGTCGGCCGCACGCGATCGGCTACGGCGGTTTGCGTCGCTCGCGTCGGCTCGGGTGATGGGAACTAGCATGCCGATGGGCTTAGCATCCTGGCGGATATTTGATCGCTGCTATCTGTGCAACTGCGAATGACAATACGCAACACAACATTTCAATACACTATCATCCCCTTTCTTGCATGTGGAACTCCATTTAAGTTATAACTGCCGTTTGAGCGATCGGTTATCAAGACACCTGCGTAGCCTGTTTCGATGCTTCCGCGCAGGTATCGCCATCTCTCGGCCGCTAGGCGCACCGCGCGCCGCGGCGACCGGTCCAACCGACTCCAACGTTACTAGATTGACCGGTCAGCGTAGGCTTGCATCGCGGCAGATATATCTGATCTCCGCTTTTAAAATAAGCCCTGACAACAATCCCTAGCACAATTTTTCACCACACTAAGACCTACTTTCTCGCATGTGGAACTTTTTAGCGATCAGATTGATTCAGAAGAGCAGCGACAAGCGCGGTTGCTACCGTGGTCTGCGGCGGTTCGAGCCGCTGAGTGTGCCGATCTGGCAGGCGCGGCCGGCGTGTGCGCGGACTGTTTCCGAAGGCATAAAACGCTTCACGATTGCTTGCTTTATCCATTTCTTGCGAACAAACGCGCAGAATCTACAAATTCCGCTCAGCGATCATCGTAGTTGACCATGGGGAAAAACAGTGGGCCGTACCCAGAACTTTTTTTCAGGGGGGGGGTTATGAATTTTGGGAAGGGGGTAGTTTTGCTGAAAGCAACAGTAAGTATTGTTTACGTGCTGCCTGAAAAGATTTCGGGAGGGTTTCGAACCCCCAAACACCCCCTCTGGGTACGGCCCTGGGCGGAGCGACGCCGACGACGCATCGCATGCGCGCATCGGGTCATGTGTCTCAAATTCACGCGTTCGACTAGTCGTGGTGACAGTCGTAACGATCAGTCGCATGCGAATCGCGTGTACCAATCGTACATGTGTCCAGCGCTTTTAAAGGCATTTTGCGAACTGCCGGCCTTTGTTGAGCTGGCGACCGCACTTCATGCCAGACGACTCCAAGTACTGCTCGCTCTGCTGCTCGGACGGCACACAGATCTGTCCGAGATTTCTCTGCCAGCCCTCATTCAGTGATAAGAAGCCGCCTGGTATCATGTGATGACCAGGGGCTGTCATCTTAAGGCGTTATAACACCAACACAGAAGAAAAACTTCGGCTGCTCCTCGCCGTAATGTGGGATTGTCGTGCATACAACGAGAACGCAGCCGGAGGAAACGCCGGCAAACCCTACAGCTTCAACTTCCGCTAGGCACGCTAGGTGGCAGCACACTGCAATGAAAGAGGCGGATTGCGTGTCTTCAGAGTGAGGTGCGTGTCTTGCGCGAGGAGCTCCGCCACGGCGGGTCACGGCGAAAGCCCTCCGCAGTGCTTGACGCTCCTGCCACACAAAGCCCCCTCAGCAGCTCTGTCCCGGCCTCCTCACCCACAGCCAGTCGCCCATATCGAGTTGCTTGAACGGCCCCCCTCCCGCGTGGAGCTTTCTTCGCCCCGGCGGCCTCAACAAAAGGCAACCCCGCAACCGCTTCCCCGAGGCTTCCGTTGGGGCAAGCAAAAACAGCGACCTTCAGACCGTGCCCCGCCAGCCCCTCAAGAAAGCCTTGTTTGTGTCCCGTCTTCACCCCGACACCTCAGTTCCAACCATGCTGAAACTCGTCACGGATGTTTGTAAAGATGGCAGCGTCGTTTGCACGCGTCTAAAAACCAAGCACCCGAGATGCGCCTCCTTTCATGTTGTGGTAAGCAATGCGTGTTTTGATCTTGTGAATAAGTCGTCAGTGTGGCCGAGAGGGTGCTTATTCCGACAATTTGACGGCACCCTGAGGGAAGAACGTGCGCTGAAGCCCTCCGAAGTAAACGTCCCATGAGTATTTCTTTTTACTACAAACACACACGAGGCCTACGGACAAAAGCGAAACAGTTCTTTGATAGTGTGGTTCTTTTCGATCATGACGTATACTGCATTACTGAGACGTGGCTCTCAGAACAAATTGCTTCTACAGATTACTTCCCGGACGAGTACGCTGTCTTTCGCTATGAGAGAGACTACGAATGCACCGGGCAAAAGTACGGCGGAGGAGCTTTAATCGCCCTGCGAAAGTCCATGATTGCGTTTCGCCGAGCTGATCTCGAATTGGGAAATGAATGCGTTTGGGTCGAAACAAAGACAAACCGCGGAAAAAACCAGCTCATTGGCGTGTATTATATGCATCCAACTCTAGACTTCCCAGCATTTCTCAGAAAGTATAGGCCCTGGAAAGTACAACATTCTTTTATTCGGTGATTTCAACGTGCCCGGCCGGTGGTGGAATCCCGGGGAAAATGTTGGCAATTCTACCAAAGCTGCTCACTTGTTTAACTTTTTCTCATTCGCTGGATTGGCATATGCTGCACTTACTCCTAACCCCGCAGGAAATGTCCTTGACATCGTCTTCTCCAACTTGACCTCCTTAGACCTTAAACACGCTCGAGAAGCCCTTGTTCCGGTCGACCCGTGGCATGAACCATTCACTGTCACGGGTTTACTAGCGGTTGCCTATGAGCGGCACATGGAGACCCCATTCTTTGATTTTCCCCGTGGCGATTGCAATGCCCTCTGCATAACGCTCCAGGAGACGAATTTGGAGCCAGTCTACACATCGCATAATGCAGACGCTGCGGTGCAGCTGCTCACAAAAATTGTCCAAAAAGCAATGGACGAGCACATACCAAAAAAGTCTAAGCGCCCTCATCAATTCCCTTTCTGGTTCAGCAAAGAACTCTGCAGCGTGCTGCGCAGTAAGGTCGATTTCACAAACTAAGGAAAGCTAAAAACGACACGTCCGCCGACACTAACTTCAAAGAACAGCCCTCAGTTGTGAAAATGCTGCTCGCTCGCGACAAAAAACATTTTTCGGACTTCACAGAATCTTCGCTTACCCGATCCCCGAGCGACTTCTGGCGGATCTTTAGCACGCGCACAAGAAAGGCCCCTGACCGGATTACCCTGCAGGATGGCGACACCATCGTTTCCGACCCAGCCAGCATTGTTCAAATATTCACAAAACACTTCTTCTCCGCGTACTCCTCGTCACGCAACAGCGGCTTCCCGCTTCGGCTCGGGCAGATAGGTGATGTCATACACACGCCCAACATAACCGTTGAGGATGTCACGGCTGCTATCCGCAGCCTACCTTCGAAGAAATCCTCTGGCCATGATAACATCTCATGCTTCATTGTGAAAGGCTGCTCTGCCATGTTCGCGCCGTTGCTCTGCCACATTTTTTGTCTCTCGCTTGAAGAGCGGCACTTTCCGACAAACTGGAAACCCGGCGTTGTTTTTCCTCTCCATAAGTCCGGAAATGCGTCGGTGCCTGGGAACTATCGACCAATATCTCTCCTTTGTTCTTTCTCAAAAGTTTTCGAAAAAGTAGTACACCGTTATCTCTTGTCCAAAATCCGGCCCCTCATTCATAGTAATCAGCACGGTTTTATACCTGCCCGGTCCGTCGAATCAAACCTTGCCTGCTTTCTGAGTGACGCCAGCAAGTACATACTTTCACGTCAACAAATGGACGCCATCTACTTCGACTGCAGCAAGGCCTTCGACCGCGTAAACCATGATTTGCTCCTTCGCAAACTGTCTGCTTATGGCTTGGCTCCTGCTTTCTGCGAGTGGCTTGCAACCTACCTCAAACAGAGAACAAACTTTGTTCAGTACGCTGGTGCTAAGTCTCGCAGCTTCACTGTACCGTCCGGGGTTCCCCAGGACTCTATTCTCGGTCCTTTATTGTTTAACTTATTTTTGAATGATGTGCAGTTAATTATAAAGCATTCATCTCTATTGCAGTTTGCAGACGACATGAAACTCAATCGCGCAGGGGGATCACAGGCGGACTGCGCCCAGCTTCAACGCGACGTACAAGTAATCTCCCTCTGGTGCAAAACTAACTACTTAGATTTGAATCCATTGAAGACCGTTACAATTACATACACTCGAAAAACCTCTCTTTTAACCTTCCCATACCACCTCGACTCTCTGACGATAAGAAGAGTGAGCGAAACACGCGATTTGGGCGTTCTGATGGATTCGAAACTACGATTCACACCGCATGTTAACCTCGCACGCTCATCTCTTCGGACTTTGGGCGCTATCTCTCGTGCAACAAGGGACTTCTCAGGAGGTTCGTGTTTTCTTGCTCTGTACAAAGCCCTTGTACTCCCAAAGCTGGAGTTTGCATCGGCAGTCTGGAAGTGCATGAGTACGTCGTCGTCTTTGCGCTTGGAAAGGGTTCAGAAAAGGTTCACGCGCATCTTCTCTCGCCGCTACACCTTACACGAGAAATACGATTACAAGGATGTCATCAAGCGGCTGAACCTCGAAGAACTGCAATCTAGACGCACAAACCGCGATTTAGTGTTTTTGTTCAAGTGTATCCACTCCAGATTCGACAGCCGGAAATTAGTGAGCTCTGTTCGGCTAAGGGCACCAATTCGAGCTCTCCGCCCCCACCTTTGCTTTGATGTGACCACCTTAGAGATGCTGTCTCCAGTGTGCCGTGTGCAACGCGTGTATAATGATAACTTTCGTGCATGTTTGGACGTCTTTCCCGGCAATGTTAACTCTTTTAAACGCGCCCTGAAGAATGCATGCATTTGAAGCCGCTGTTGCCCATTCAGTATGGTATAGAAGTTATCTCGTGTTCGTGTTTTCCGTTCCCTTCCCATTTTCTACACTTGCACCGTTTGCCGTACACATACTCCCGTGTACCTATGTATGTGTGTCCGGACGTGTGTGTGCATGCATGCACGTGCGCATTTGCCTGCACTTGTTCACCTTCACATGCACCCGCGTGGGCATGCGTGTATGTATGTTTGGTTTGCACTCACGAGTGTATGTGCCACGCATACATATAAATTATGCTTTATATGTACTTATTTCCGGTATCCATGTTCCCCAGTAAGTTACGACGGTGGATTGTACTGAACTTGCGTGTATGCAAATGTACTTTGTAGTATACCTTGTCACAAGCCCTGTCTCAGCACGTGCTAATGTACCTGACCGTAATCTTAATTCCTTAAATGTATAAATTGTGTGTGTGTGTGTGTGTGTGTGTGTGTGTGTGTGTGTGTGTGTGTGTGTGTGTGTGTGTGTGTGTGTGTGTGTGTGTGTGTGTGTGTGTGTGTGTGTGTGTGTGTGTGTGTGTGTGTGTGTGTGTGTGTGTGTGTGTGTGTGTGTGCTTACGTGTGTGTGAGTGCGTGTGCGTGCCTGCGAGCACGCGAGTGTGCGGTGGTACTATGTACTTTGTGACCCCTGCACTTCATAACCAGTCTCCATGTTTTACCGTTTGTTTATCTGTTTGTCGCCCTGTCCCTTTTGTGTGCACCACCCAAGAAGGCCTAGTGCTGTTGGTGGGCACCACCCAATAAACAATAAACAATAAACAGCTATACCACAGAAGGTGCTAGGAATATCGTTATCCGAAGGGCGGTCTTTGGAACGTGAATCCGACAGCTTACAGCGCGCAAGCCCCATCTAGAGAGGGTAGCTTCTCGGTTGTACTACAGGAGCTCTGTGACATTAAAAGAGATAGTAGGGTTAATATGGTGAAATTAAAAGATCAAGCGAATGCTTTGGGGAGCCTGCTGGCAGGCATATTCTGTTCTACCGATGGCCTCAAGAAAAGGAAGAGCGCGGGATTAAATTTCTACACTGCAAAAAATAGCACGGAACGTGAAAGAATTTTCTCGCATTAACGACGAGTCGCCATCACTGCTATCAAACTAACCAAGCAATGCAAATTAAGGACAGTAGAAGCCTACGAGCCACCAGAAGTAGACAGTTTCCACGAGGCCGTCGACTCAGCCATGAAGCAGGGAGAAAATCTGTTAACCATTGCGATGGGGGACTTTGTTGTAAAATTAGGCGGGAAGAAAAGATGATGAATGTCTGTGGGAAACTTTAGAATAGGCCGTTGCCACAGTTTAATAAATACACTGGTTGGATTTGGAGAAAACATTAACCCAGAAATAAAGAACGCACTCTTCCCCAAGCCAAAGAATAGGAAATGAATATAAAAAAGTCACAACAGCGAAGCGGAAAAACTGTAGTTCATTTGCAGTGACAACGCAGGTATTGTGCAATACGTCGAGGCGCTACGTAAGTTTTAAAGCAGTGCTCACAGAAAACGTAGGTGCGAAATATGGCTGAATCTTGAAACAGAACGAGGTGAACTTGGGAAACGTAGGAAAGCCCACACTGGGTCTCCTGGAGCCGGACAAGGAGGACAGCGTTCACGCGCTATGAAACAAGCTCAGAACAACAATCACAGAATCTGCAAAAGCTGCGGGACAAAAAACATTCAGACAACAACGTGGAAAAGTAACTCAGAAAGCAAAGATACTCGTCATTGTGGCTGGCAGTTATCTGTGGCGGTAAACCCACAACGCGTAACCTGTTAAAAATGGCCAGCGCTCGTGAGCACGTGCC
Source organism: Haemaphysalis longicornis (assembly GCF_048455015.1). NCBI lineage: Eukaryota > Metazoa > Arthropoda > Arachnida > Ixodida > Ixodidae > Haemaphysalis > Haemaphysalis longicornis. The sequence continues at coordinate 206,350,661 of NW_027526335.1, read as the reverse complement.
TCGCGGTGACCGCTCAGCGTCAGCGGCCCGCGAGCATGAAGCATCCGAGACAACTTGCAGATCCCTCTCCCTCCATTTGACCAGCAGGAACTGATTGAAGTCTACAATGACGAGGTTGAGCTTGCGGTACGCTTGCCGATTCCGCATGTTGGTTTCCATGAGGAGCACGAAGATATCGATGATGACGACGCTGGCTACTAATTGCATACTGCAAGGCGATAACGTAAAACTGAAATAAAAGGTTTCAAACTTTTACAATTGCGTAGCGATGTGTCCACTGCTCAACTACAATACAATCTTGCAGCTTGGTTACTGTTGAATCCTTGCGCTACTTAGTCCAAGGTTCCCCAGTGTGGCTGTAGGTTTGCTTTGAATAGCTCCCTTTTTTAGGCATGTTTAGTGGACACTGGTAAAGAAATACCTCCCTGCAACAAATTTTGGCACCACCTTTTCGCAGAGGCCATGTTATAAACGCGCTGCCTCAGTAATATAGGCCACAAAAAGCATGCGCCGGAACACTGCAAGCGCAGCCGAACATTTCACCTTCATATATGCGTTTATATCAAATATTTTCACACGTAACATTCCAGTAGATTTTTTGCACTTTCTATACCCGAAGAGTAGACAGCGTCACATAGTAGGGCAAAGCACAAAACAATAGCCTCGCCCGGAGTTTTTATCAATCAATCAATCAATCAATCAAACTTTATTTCAGTAATGTATACATTTACATGAATAAAATGTTACAGTACAGAGGAGGTCCCGAAGTTAGAAAACTGTCGGGGGGACCTCCGTTACAGAATAAGTCTAGTGCAATAAAAACGCAGCAAGCAGTGAAAACCCTTTGTACGAATTAAACAAAGAACGGGTAAAATTTGATAACAACAAGGCAAGAAAATTTCCGTGTAACAGTACGTGGTATGGTAAGTAAAAGAGATACTAACATGGTATAAATTACAAGCATGGCACGATGGTAGAGTTTAGCAAACAACACGTTTTGTGACCAGGTACTCTTTAAAGAGTTTGCGAAACGAATAGAATGTGGGACATAACTTTATTTCAAGTGGTATGTTGTTGTGCGTATTGTTTTGTTCAGAGTAGTCCAATCCACGCCAATTGTAATAAGTGATGCATTTTAAATTGCGAAGCCTTAATCCTGCACTACACCATGCGTGTCATCTGACCTGAGACCACTAAATCGGTCCGCTGGTGCGCCCCATGAAACCAAGCGCACATGCATAAAAATCAGAACATCGCTCATGATGTTTCTCTGCTGATTATCACGCACACACATGCACACGGGATGCAGGAAGCTATGATTAGGTGGAGCTTCAAGGAACTCTTGACCGATTTTGGCCTCGTTGAATTCTCCGGGCGCCCGGTAGCCATATTTTCTTGGTTACTGGCCAGGCAAATACCTGTTTTCTCTAAACCGATGGCTGGTCGGCCACTTGGACGTGTCGACTCCACTTTTTGTTTTTCGCTTGTATTGGCTGGCATTCAGTACGCACTACTATCTCGATGCTGAAAGTAATGTCTTTTGTTTGAATTTTGTTTGTTTCTGTCGGGTGTTTTTTTCCCTCGTTTTGTAGACGTAACCTCAGTGAACCAACCTACTCACTTTTTGACTTTAGTAATAACGCGCTCCCTTATTATTTCAGCGTATTTACTATCAACCTGAACCAAATCGCTTGTTACAGATAGGCTTGTCCGCTTAGAAAAAAATGGCGCTGGCGAGTTCTTGTCGGTGCGGCTCTTATACTAAAAACCTATGTTTACCACCTTAGGCGCTTTAGAATTGAACGGGTGGTTGTAATCATTTTGTATTTATACACAACTTCAAAATTTTCTTCGTAGCCAAAACGTTTAGGAATGAAAGCTGCAAACACATAAACAAACGCATAACATACTATATCTATGTGAAAAAACTTTTTCGAGTAAAGCACATCTTATCTCGTTTTATACCCAGTCGCATGGATCTACTTTGAGGTATTTTTAAAAAATCAGAAGATAAAAAAGCCGCAAAGAATTGTTATATTCTTTTCGTGTACGTTTCAAGGTTATAGGTGCTAGCTTAGAGAGAGTGTCATTTTCCAAATAATACTTGCGATAAAGCAGAGTTCAAAGATATATATGAAGATATCATTGCTTCAACTCGACTAGGTTGAAAAACTGCGTTTGTTGAACTTCCATTCGACCTAAGGTTCACAGAGTGTATTTTTTGAACTGTTACTTCGTCAAAGCCCTGAGGTGAAAGGACAGAGATATTTCTTCTCGTGTTATTTGCCAAAATCCTAGATTCGTAATAACTAAAGAAATACGCGCCAATCTACCCTCTGAATGGGCCTGGAAAGCTAAGCTGCAAGTAGCACCCGCAACGATTATCCAGGCGACATCACTCAAATTCTCTCACGTGGCTCTACAAATAGTGCAATCGGAGACAAGCGAAATGCACTTAACGACACCCTTTATTACTTGAAAGAGAAATTCTTTGCTACGCTTAAATCAAGGCATGATTTATGAACGGTGTTTGGTTGAGGTGTATTGGGGAAGCACATGAGTGGAAACTCTTTTTTTCATAAAGTTAAAGGAAGCTAAAACCCAGTGCTAGACGATCTCACTTCTTCGTCTCTGCCGCCGCCGACTGAGGGGACAAAATTGGTACAAAAGAGGGGGTGCTTCGAAGAGGAGAAAATATTTCTATTCAGATTACTGAACGGCCCAAAGGGCGGGCCAGGTGAGTGGTTCCTTCTTCACTGGAGCCCATATGTATTCCGCACCGCATATGCTGGGTAGGCACAGAGAGCTGAACAGCAATATCTACCATTTCTGCTGTTAGGTAGTTGACGGGAAGAGAGGAGGGCGCTCAGGGCTAAAATCACGCACCGCTATTATGTGGCGGAGTGTTTCTTTTTCTGACCAAAATTTACATTCAGCGTCGTAGCGATTCGGATGCATTCAGTGAAGACGCGTCAGATGGTATGAGCGGTAGGGGAGTTGATCCGTGGCGAGTTCAGGGTGCGATGAGGGCAGGGTCTGTCTCTGAAGATGATATTGCTAGGTTACGTTCCTGAACATCACAAGCGGGTGACTTTTCTCGTGCAGCTACATCACAGGGGGGGGGGGTAAAAGCGCGGGCCTGTTGGTGAACGTATTTGCTGCCCTCTATGGAAAAGTAAGCAGGCGTCTAGACGAGCTGAATGGAACCGGTCGGGCAGTGTTTTTTAGTACACGCAGTGCTGCTCGGGACACCCACCCCAACTGTCTTTTGTGTTTTGTCATTTTTTGTATTTTTTACTCAGAAAACATGATTCTTTTGTCGTTTTTTTGTATTTTTTTCCTCACCAAAACATGATACTCATGTAGCGTTGTCAAAGTTTTCGAATGCAATTTCGTTTCTTTGTTCAGCTGTTAGCGGGTATATATTTTTTCCTTTGCATATTTTTGTTATCGCAATATACTTGGGATACTTTGGTATAATTTGTATTAATTAGTGTGGAAGCTGTGCACCATGCATATTGCCGTCTGCTGCTTCACGATTGAATTGGGCTGACGGGCTTGTCAAGCTGCTCTATGTAACTTTTATTTAAGAAAAACAGCGCAAACGACGGGAAGAAGAAAGGTAAGACTAAACCACTAAACCAAGACTAATCCAAGACTAAGACTAAACCGCAGGCCTGTGGTAAACCACAGGCGCAGCGCCGGTGGTTTAGTCGTACTTTTCTTTGTCCTCTGTTTGCGCTGTTTTTCTTAGTTTAACAATGTACCAACTGGCTCGTCAGCATACCCTTTTAGCTTTTATCGTCAGCCTTGCGATGTACTCACGATACAATTAAATAAAATATACCTCACCTCACCTCCAAACTGGTAATTCTGCTAGGCTTGTCGGGAATCGGCGACTACCTTCCGAGCGATAGCCAAGGCGATGGCTGCCTTTTCTGCTGGCGTCATGTATTCGGTCTTGAGTGAGGTACACGCAAGGAGGTTGGTCCTCGTGGTAGCAACGATGACGGCGTACTGCCGCTGTCCATGTTGGGAGCCGTCTATGTAGATGAATGCATGATCCCCGCCGAGGGTGGTGCTGCACGCTTGAGCCTGTGCTTGTCGGCGACCCTCGTGTTTTGAGGCGGTTCATATTTCTAGGTAAATCGGGGACCATCTTAGTCCTTGTCGCCCAGAGATCGGGAGTGCACCAAGCGGAGTGTCATGATGTGCTGCCTAGCGAATGTGGTGAAGTATGCTGCGACCCAGTGCAGTTTTGCTCAATCGGAGCTTCTGGTTAGAAAGGTGGCCCTCTACCTGCTCTTCCACCATGTAATGGACCTCCATCCTGAGCAGCCGCTCCGTGGATGCACTCGTGGAAAGACCAATGGCTCACTTAACCGCATTTATAATGATTATATCAAGCATCTCTATCTTTTCCTTGCCAGGAAGAAAGGGGAGATGTAAGTGATTCTATAGTGGATAAAAGCTTGAATTAATCAAAGGGCATTGGCTTCCTTGAGGCCTCCCTTCATGGTTGCATCTTGCCTGATCATGTGTTTCATTTGATTAATGTTGCGTTTGAGGGGTGGCAAGGATCGTTACTATTGGTGTTGGTCTCGAGATGTAGGTTCATGATCTCGATGATGTGGCATGGAGTGACAGCCTGGCCATCAAGTGCTATTGAAATGTCTTCCTTGATGTGTCGTTTGGCCTGAGGGCGGACGACCAGGAGCTCTGATTTTTTAGGTGAATACGGGACATCTTGAAGGTAGCGCACTTAAAACACGGACACTAGGGAAGAAACGGCAAACCACAGCGCTGACTCACAACTGATTTTTATTAGAACAGACACACACTTAAATACTACAACCTAAATCCATGTGACCAGATATCATGCGTACGTCACAATCCAGCGTATGATTTCTAAAAACATGACAGGCATGAAACATACGCTGGAAATGATACGCTGGATTGTGACGTACGCATGATGTCTGCTCACATGGGTTTAGGTTGTAGTATTTAGGTGTGCGTCTGTTCTAATAAAAATCAGTTGTGAGCCAGCGCTGTGGTTTGTCGTTTCTTCCCTAGTGTCCGTGTTTTAAATGCGCTACCTTCAAGATGTCCCATATGCATTACCAACTAGCCCAGTTGTCACTTCTTCTTTTTAGGTTAACACTGGAGGCCACAGGCTTTAGCATACTTAAATACTAGAAATTAGAAATCAAACCACTGGTTTGCGATATCTCTCAGGCAACTTAAAAATAAAAAGAAGCATTTGTACCGCACAGCCAAACGCCATGGCACCCCCTCTGCATGGCAGGCATACAAAAACTTCATGAAAAACTACTGTTTGGCCATACAATCTGCTAAACATAAATATTACTCTTTCGATCTATCTTCCCTCTGGAAATCAAATTCTAAGAAGTTTTCGACACTTGTTTCTCCTGAACAAAATGGCAAACAAATATTTTTGCTAGATGACGATCATGTTACCCTTTCAGATATCCATTGCACGTAAGCATTTAACGCATTTTTTCATCCGTTTTCACCCTGGATGACCATTCCTACATACCATACGTTCCCGAACATGAAATTGCACACTTGGACCCAATAGAAATAACTGCCGAGGGTATTGCTCTTTTAGTTTATAACCTAAAGCTATCCACTTCAGCCGGAATTGTCAACATCAATTCTAAAATTCTAAAAACACCGCCTCCGTTTCTGTTGTTTCCATCACCTTTTCAGGCAATCTTTCGCTACAGGTCAACTCCCTTCTGACTGGAAAATTCGTAAAATAGAGCCTGTGTTTAAAGCCGGGAATGAGCATTCACCCGAAAGTTACCGTTCAATTTTTATAACATGTATATACTGCAAACTTCTTGAACACATAGGCACTTCACATGTTTTCCGACACTTAGAATCAAATAATTTTATCTTTCAGAACCAACAGGCATTCCTAAAGCGTTTTTCTTGCGAAACACAGCTGCTAGAACTAACAACTGAGCTGCATTCCAATACAAGCAGTAACCTTCAGACTGATAGTATCTTTTTTCAATTTTTCCAAAGCTTTCGATCGTGCAGCCCATTGCCGTCTGATTCCTAAATTATCTGCCCTCCGATTAGACTCTCTAACGAAACCTTGGCTTCGTTACTTTCTTTGACTTCGTCAGCAGTTTACTGTAATTAACAATTCGCCTTCCTCCTTTCCGACGTAACTTCTGGCGTACCACAAGGGTGCGTCCTCGGCTCCTTAATTTTCTTAATCTTATAAATGATCTGCCAAATAACACATCATCCTGCATGCGAATTTTCGCAAACGATTGCGTTATATGTCGTTCTATATCATCCCCCGACGACCACTTAACTCTACAAAGGGAGCTTCACCGCTATAATCACTGGTGTATCTAATGGTTAATGTCCCCGAACGCCAAAAAATGTAAAATAATGTCCTTTACGCGCAAGCAAAACGTTTACACCTTCCGCTACACTATCAATAATTCTGCACTGTCACGGGCATCTTCCTATAAGTATGTTGGAGTCCTTTTCACACCCAATCTCTCCTGGTCTCACCACATCACCACCATTAGCGCGAAAGCTCCCAAGTCTTTAGAATATCTACGCCGTAATTTACATAGCTGTCCCGCTCACGTCCGTCAACTAGCCTATCAAACCTTTGTCCGCCCACAGCTTGAATTTGCCGCTCCTATCTGGTCTTCTTATCACAAGTACGTAATTAACAAGCTTGAAGCGATTCAGAATAGGGCGGCCTGTTTTATTTTACGCAATCATAACTATCACAGCAGCATAACGCAAATTAAACACAACCTTTCCCTTCAATCCATTAGCAGTCGTCATGATATTTCCCTTCTTTGCCTCTTTCACAAATACGTGTGCAGCAACAGCCCCTTCCCACTTCACCTTGAAGTTCCTTCCATTACTTCACGTAGGTTGCATAACCATCTCCGTTTCACGCAATAATACGGAGCAACTGATGCGTTCAACTCACCTGCTCTTCCTCGCGCCATACGTTTGTGGAATGGTCTTCCAGATAACAGCGCATCTGTATCAGACAATAATTATTTCCGTCAGTTGCTGCTTACTCGCTTTTCGCAACAAATTCTTACTACTGTTCTGCACATTTTTATTCCTTTTTTTTCTGCGATGCCCTGTATCCCCCTCTGTACCTCCAAAAATGTACTTGAAGACCACAGAACCTTTCGTGTCTGTTGCACAGCGCGTGCATTCTTATCTTTTTCTTTTCTTTTTTTCAGAGTCACATTTTGTGCCCGAATATATATGTTTCATACTGGAAACGTTTTCTTCTTATGGGCATAGGTTCTGCGTTTCTTCTGGTGCTTTTTCTATTGTGTGTTCTGCAAATTATAAACCCTCATTGGTGCGCATCGGGTCAGTAAAGCCAGCTATCTTTGGTTGATGTCGCCTTCATATACTATAATTACTGTATTCGGCTCGCTATGTCGTGTGCGCACTATGCAATCGCATTTTCTTTTTTCTTGTTATCGTCTGCTAACTTTAACTTATATTGCATACCTCTTCGCAATTTATTGTGCTGCTATGCTTTGTAACGCGTGAAATAATTTTCTTTAATCTGCACCAATTACCCCCTTATTCAATGCCCTGTAAAGGGGCCTGCAGAGAATTTTAAATAAATAAATAAATAAATAAAATAAATAAATAGATTGCATGCGTATGTGTGAGCTTCCTTTGATTTCTGAAAGACCTCTAGGGCGTGCTCAAGGGGCGCACTCGGCAGTTACTCGTGTCGTGGGCGGAGTGCACTGCGAGCCAGAGGTCGCTTGAAGCTATCACGTGGCCTTCAGCGAGAAGGCACAGGGTAAACCCGCCGATGAGCTTGATGAGTCACCGCCTGTATTCCCCGTTTCCAAGTGAGCTGGCAGCTCAATCGGTAAGACAACGGGTTCACGCTCTATTACTTTATTGGTTCCAGGTTCGATTCCTGGTGATGCATCTAACTTCGTTTATTTGTTCACGGGAGTTTTCTGTTGATACCAACGGTCCCCAAAGAACCGTTGGGGGTAGAGGTAAAGGCTTTGCTTTAAAACAGAAACATTTTTTGGCCAAAGTTCTGGTTCTCTTCATTGTCGCTACTTGCTAATAGTCAGTCTTAGAAGATATATTTTTGCGTCTTTTTTTCAAAAAACAATTCCAGCGGCAGCGTAGAGATACTATGCCGTCAGAGTTCAAATAAAAACCAACGTTGCAAATATTTCAGGAATAAAAAACTCGGCAGAACGACGAAAAAAAAATGAAGCGTATTGCATTTAATAAAAAATTTTTTAAATGCTAGCCGCCATTTCGAACCTTACAGCAAGGTGAACAGCCATGAGATTATTTTTCCTGTTTATATCCGCCTCTAGATGATGGTGCATTCGGACAGTATATAGATTCAGGCAAGATTAGTGTACCTAATTACAATTAGCCCTGCACCGACTCGATACACTTTACTTTGGCTTTCTTGGGTAATCGCAACAAGTAATGTGGACTTTTCTGAATGCGGTATACATGATGAGTTTATGAATAATTTAGTCAGTAAGGCTTTTATTTAAAATATTGCAAATATATTTTAATACCCCAAATTTCACAAGGCATCAAAGAATACTCATGCTGTATTCTATCGTGGCTAGGAGGTTTAGGTGTAGGGCAGAAACCACAAACGGTGACCATTGGAGCCCAGGTCAAGCTCCGGTGGATAAGCTCTTTGTCTGTTTACCACGGAGGGATCTGCAGGACCTCTCTCAGTATCAGGGTAACCCGAGTGGAGAAGGTACCCCCGTCCCCTGCTTTTATACCATGCTACATGGTATTTTCTAACCCCCCACAAACGTGATCAGTCTCTAAAAGGGGACACACAGAAGTTCCATTCCAACCTCTTTCAAACACTATCTTTTCAACAACCGTGAACAATTATTCTCGTTTTCTTGCGATGGAGTGAGCTGACCAAGCAAGACCTGTCACCTCACTGTAGGTATCCCTGGTGTCGAAATTTCTGCAAAGCAGATTAGGTGAAAGGAATCAAGCTAAAAAGCTCAGGACGGGACAAATCTTTGTCGAACGCAATACTGAACAACTATCCCGCACACATCTTGCCCAAACTCGCATCCTTGATCTGGACATCAGGGTCATGCCTCAGCAGAGCCTGAACAGCTCCCAGGGTGTGATTTCAGAGACAGATCTTCTTACAGAAAGACATTCCGTCTTTCTTGAAGGGTTAAAGAATCACGACGTCACAGCTGTGCATCGCATAACAATGCGCAGAGATGGAAAGATAATCCCCATCAAACACATTATCCCGACCATTGATTGATCGGCACTTCTACAATATATATATTCACGCAACATTTAAAGCTTCATTCTCCCGCACATACCGAGCCCACACCGCTGCTTAAGGTACTAGCGGTTCGGGCACAGTACAACCTCTTTCCGCGGGAAAAGAACCTGTGCGAAAAGCGCCGCACAGGACCAACCCACCAAAAATTGCAATTCTTACAACCTCACTTGTGCAAACTGCAGGTGCGCACATGCGGCCTACTCCAGAAAATGCGAGACTTTCCAGCAAGAAAGAAAATATTCAACATGAAAGTCGCCGAAAAAATCTCTTTCCCTGGATGCGTGAAAGAGGTTCGCCTCTTTCCCGCTGGGGAAGTACGCCGATGCAGCTCCCCGGGCGGCGGAGCGGCATCTGGTTTCATCAGAGACCACTACCGACAGTCAGACTTGGTCCCGTTCGACCCTCCCCCCTGGGTTGCCTCAGGCAGCCCAACCCAGCACCACCGCGGTCGCCGAGCCAGCAGCGGCTGTGGTGGCAACAGCCATCATTGGAACCGATGCCGCTCCGGGCGGTGCTTCCTCACCCTCCCTACATCCACGGGAGCATTCGGAGGAGATGGACACGGCGTGCCCAACATAGGTTCCCCGCTCGTCCGTACCACCCCTTCCCTTCCGTACCGCGCCGACACCTTCCGCGGTAGTGGCTAAAGAAAAGGGCACACGAGTGCGGGCCAAGTCCAGTGGGCCTGGTCTATCAGGCATCCCTAGGATATCCGAAGATGAGATCGTCATGGGACCGTTACTGTCTTTGTCGCAGAGGAAGGAACGGATCCCTGCATCCAAACTTCTGGAGAGGCTGAAAAAGCCCCCTCCGAGAGGGCAAGCCCTAAAAGACGACACATAACAAACACAATTCTGTAGCTCTGAACACTTAATAATGGGAACAGAAAACATTATCAAATGGAACTGCAGAGGCCTTGTTAAAAATCTTGACGATGCATTACGAAATACTGCATGCTAATCATCCAAGTGTAATGTGTGTTCAGGAAAGACATTTGAATGGTATTAACACATATTTCTTGAGTAGTTACATGGTATTCCGAAAGGACAGAGAAGGCTACACACACTCTTCTGCCGGTGTGGCCTTAATAGCCCGGGAATCCTTAGCATGCTACTCTGTCACTTTAAACAGTGTCCTTGGAACTATACCAATTCGCACAATATTATTTATTAGGTTGATAACGGCATACTCTATATACACTCCTCCTGATCTTGTACTTTTGAGCTATGGCGTCGAGGAGCTGGTTGACGAGCTGCCCGAATCTTACATCCTCACAGGCTACCTTAATGAACAATAAGTTGCCATGGCACTAGCGCTGCTTCAACCCGGCGTCGAGGTCGTGGTCACAGACAGCAAGAAGGCCTACAGCAGCTCATGAGCAAGACACAGCCACCAGAAAGGGTTGTCGAGGTCGCATGGACACCCGCTCACTCCTCACTAATCGGCAACACAATCGCCATTTACTACGCCCGAGAGATGGCACACCGGGCACATGAGGAGGCGAGTGGAGGAAAAGATGACCCGAGCTTTATCACTAGCTTCAAAGATATACCAGAAATGTACAGAAACGACAGGCGCGAACTGCCGGCACCCCATCGCACACTAAGGAGGAAACAGCAGTCAATATTACAAAAATTGAAGTAGGGTTGCTGGCCAAGCCAACATTGCTACACACCATGTTCCCACAACAATATAAAGACACGTGCCCCTTTTGTTGCCAAGAAAAAGGCACCTTGCAACATGTTATTGCAGAGTGCACGTCACTCAAAGCACTCATTTCATGCAGCACAGGACTTTTCCACCTAAATCAGGCCAGTGTAGTTTGGCCGGTGATTTTCTGTCCGGCTTTTTTTCCGGCAGCCATGATCGGCCCGTGTCCAAATTTGGGCCTTTTGGCCGTATACGGCCGTACTCCCGTAACTGTCCAACGGCCAGTGTCCGTCGGCCGGTCGACCGGCTTACATTCATACAGCCAGATTCGAGCAGTAGGGCACCGGCCATTCTAACGCCACCCGTGTACGGCTGAAATACGAAACCGGAGGACAGCCGAGATGCGGCCGTCATACTCAAGCCGGACTAAAGGTGCCGGAAATACGGCCGTGCTACAGGGATCTGAGTTCAGCCACAGTACGTTATCTGTACTGAGGTCAGTCACTGCATGCCGCGCAAGCAGATGACTCAGTCGGGCTGTGCAGCAGCACAAACCCAGCATTTTGGGTCCAATGCAGCCACATCAAAGTGAGCGCGCGCTCAACCACCAGCAGTCCAGCCTTCAAGCAGCCTTCCTTAATTGTCAGCGTCAGTTGACACCAAAATTCATTTATTAAAGAGTGCTCACAAATGATGATGATGATGATGGTTGGATGTTTATGGCGCAAGGCCAACTGGGGCAAAGAGCGCCAAAACAATAGTCATATATGAGGGGTGAAAGCTTAAAAACTAAGTAAATTCAGCAAAAACAAAACTGAAATTACAAAACGACAATGAGCATGGCTGGTGTATAGGGCCAGATTTCTAGATGCGTGATAGGAAATGAGGTTTAAAAACTTGACGTCTAACAAATACTCAAACACACGTTTCACAGAAACAATGGCATCGTCACCTAGAAAAAACGATGGATGTAGGGGAATATGTTGTCTGTAGAGTTCTCTGAAGTGTTTGTGTCGTGTTGTGTGAAATGCCTTGCTTGTGATTAGTATGTGCCCTACGGATAGCGCCTCTCCGCACCTGCTGCACTGGGGTCTAGAAGATCCCATCAGCAGATACGAAATCTTCGCATGGGTGTGCCCCATCCGTAGCCTACCCAAGGTGACTTCTGTGTGTCTGTTGTGTGAGTCAGCTGTGTACCGTCCCAAGTCTGGCTTTATTACATGCAGTTTGTTGTCTGTCTGTTCGTCCCAGTGTGTTTGCCATGTTCTGCGCAGGTGTTGTCTTATGTGTGGCTTGAGGTCTGTGTAGGGTACCGTTGTAATGTCCACAGTGTTCCTGAGTACACACAGCACCGGCCCTCTCATCTGCCAACTCGTTCCCAGTGATACCTGCATGTCCTGGGACCCAGCAGAGGACCAGCTCATGCTTTTGTGCATACACGATCATGATAGTGCTGAATACAACATTAACTATGTGGTTTTTGGGGGGCTTGTGCGATGACTGTGCGCGAACAACACTCAAAGAATCTGTATAGATGATGGAATTGGGAATTTCAGTTTCAAGAATGTGTGGTACAATCAGTAACATTCCATACGCTTCTGCTGAAAAAATTGTTGTGTGCACGCTCATGGTTCTGGCTGCATTGAAATTAGGACCATGAGCAGCGCACGACACCATACTGGAGAATTTAGAAGCGTCACTATAAAATTCTCCACATGTGTATTTAAACTGCGAAGACAGAAAGTGCTGCAGTATTGCAGGTCGTGGTACACGATTTTGTTCAAGTCTCATAAAAGAAAGGTCGCACGACACAGGGCGAACTTGCCAAGGCGGTAAACTGTTAGAAAAGGATGACCTGTACACATCTAAAAATGAAGCACTGAGATCCGAGGCTCGCTCTCTCACTCTAAGTGAAAAGGGCAGAGGAACGGATGGGCGATTTGCAAAGAGCAGAGATGTTGATGTATCGTTAAAGACAGGATAAAAAGGATGTATATTCCGTGATGAAATTTTAAACGCATATAGCAAGTCCATGTGCGTTCGTTGGTTCTCAAGGCTCCACTTATGACACTCGACATACAGACTCTCGAGAGGGCTAGTGCGAAAAGCACCCGAGGCGAGACGAAGCCCCAAGTGTAGCACTGGGTCAAGCATTCACAACGCTCTTTTAGTCGCCGACCCATATACTACACTGCCATAGTCTAAACGAGACCCAACCAAAGCAGTATAGAACCGTAGTAGGAGTTCTTTGTCGGAACCATAAGATTGATGGGAGAGAACCTTAAGTATATTCATTGTTTTCAGACATTTATATTTAAGTTCCTTGATGTGTGGAATGAATGTGAGTTTCTGGTCAAACACAACACCTAAGAACTTGTGCTCCTTGTTCACAGGAAGCGACACGCCATTAAGAGTAATGTCTGGGTCTATATGGACCCCGCGCTTCCTGGAGAACACAACGCAAGAGCTTTTTACAGGATTTAATTTAAAACCTTTCTTGTCTGCCCAGCCGGCAAGTTTCTTTACACAAAGCTGGACTTGACGTTCGCAGATTGACATATTGCATGATTTATAGCATATCTGCACGTAACTACATACATGGAATAAGAGATTGTAGGTGGCAGTGCCTTACCAAGTGAGTTCATTTTTACTATGAAGCAAGTGCACCTGAACACGCCACCCTGCACGTAAACGTTTGAGAGGGCACAACCAACTCTTACTCGAAACGTTCTGTCTGACAAGAAACTAACAAGAGTGTTCAACATGTTACCCGAAACACCGAATGACTAGAGGTCACTAAGAATCCCATAACGCCAAGCGGTGTCGTATGCCTTTTCAAGGTCGAAAAAGACAGTTAAACAATACTGCTTATGCGCGAAGGCATCCTTGATCTACGAGTCAAGAGCTACCAGTTGATCGTTCGTCGATCGCCCCACCCTAAAGCCTGCCTCGCAGCTCTCGAGAATACCGTTGTACTCGAGGAAGAACACGAGCCTGCGATTTACAATCTTCTCGAAGAGCCTCCACAGGCAGCTCGTCAGGGCTATAGGAAGGTAGCTTGAGGGGGACGACGGGTCCTTTCCCTGTTTCAGGAAAGCTACAACTATAGCCTCCTTCCAAGAGTTTGGAATGTGCCCCGAAAGCCATATCTTGTTATATAGGTGTAAGAGTGTTAGAAGAGTGTCTGCGTGCAGGTGTTGTATCACTGTGTATGTGATGTTGTCTGGGCCTGGAGCTGAGGGTTTACACGTGCTCAAAGCAGCCCTCAGCTCATGCAGTGAAAACTCTGAGTTATACGAAGATGTTGACCTATTGTTATCTAGTATAGGCTTCTTTTCGGCCGTTTGTTTGTGTTTTATGAAAGTGTTTGTGTAGTGTGCGGAACTGGACACGTGTTGGAAGTGTTGTGCGAGGGTGTCAGCTTGGTCTTCGAGTGTGTCCCCTGTTGTGCTGACCAGAGGCAGGCTGTGCGTTTGTTGTCCTTTGAGTTTGCGTATTCTTGTCCATACTTTCTGTGTGTCTGTGTAGGAGTTTATTGATGTTATGCAGGAACGCCAACTCTCGTTTTGCCTCACGGCGCACACGTTTTCCTAACGCCTTGGCCCGTTTGAACAAAATGAGGTTACCCGACGTGGGGTACCGACGAAGGACACCCCACGCCTTGTTCTGGGCCTCTCGCGCCTGCCTACAGTCCTCATTCCACCACGGCCTCCGCTGGTTGCGCGGGGCACCAGAGGCGTGGGGAATGGACTTTTCGGCGGCGTCGAGGATGTGCGCCGTGAGCAGTTGGGTAGCTCCTTCAACGTGTAGGTGTCCTATGAATGTGTGGTGTAGTTTGGATATCTCTGTAAATGTATTCCAGTTAGCTCTTGCATCTTTGAACCTGTTTTGGGAAGATGGACTGCATGGGCCTTTACCTATATACGTTAGTGAGGTGGGGAAGTGGTCACTACCGTATGGGTCAGTCCCCACACCCCACTCGAGAAGAGGGAAGAGAACTGAGGAGCCAATCGCCAAGTCAAGATATGAGTATGTGTTGTGTCCTATGTTATGTTATGTAGGCTGTTTAGTGTTGAAAAGGCATGCTCCTGAAGATGGAAGGAATTTCTCTATCAGGCGACCTCGGGCATCTGTGCGAGAAGAGCCCCAAAGAGAGTTTTGAGCATTAAGGTCGCCTGTTAGGATATATGGTTCGGGCAGCTGGTCAACCTGCGCCTCGAAGTCAGAGCTCGAAAGCAAAACATCAGGAGGAATGTATATGGAGCATACCGTTATCAACCTATTAAATATTATTGTTCGAAGTGCTTCAGCCTCAAGGACAGTGTTCAGAGTGACAGGGTGGCAGGCTAAAGATTTCCGGGCAATTATGGCCACACCGCCAGCAGAGTGCGTGCAGCCATCCCTGTCCTTTCTGTATATGAAGTAACTGTTCAAGAAATTTGTGTTTTTAGAATTCAAATGTGTTTCCTGAACACACATTACACTTGGCTGATAAGCATGCAGTATTTCGTATACATCGTCAAGATTATTCAGAAGGCCTCTGCAGTTCTATTGTATTATGTTTTCTCTTCCCATTATGATGTGTTCGGAGCTACTGGAGTGTGACTATTTATGTAGGGTCTTTCGGGGCTTGGACTCTTGGAAGGGGTTTTCTGACCTTCTCTACTGACCTGGACGTCGCAGCCCGTTCCTTCCGCTGCGATGAAAGCCGGAAGGGCTCGACGTCCATGTCGTCATCTGAAGGCAAAGGGGTGCCCAGCGGACTGGGCCACCTTGACATGGTACCCTTTCGGGTGTTCTTCGCCTGCGCTGCCACTGCCGAAGGCATGTGGAGCACCACAGATGGCGCAGGCAGTGAGGCGCGGGAGGGGGTCGCTGCGACTGCCTCCGTCTCCATCTCCGTGCCCTTGCGTGTGCTTTGGGCCGGTGGAGAAGGAGTGGATGCACCGGCATCCCCAACAGACGTTGCCACCACAGCCGCTGCAGGGTGAGCGAGCGGTGCGGAGGGGGATTGGGTTGCCATAGGCAACCCAGGGGGGGGCGGCGGGACCAAGTCCGACTCGCGGTACTGGGTCCCCGCTGAAACGAGACGCCGCTCCGCCCCCCGGCGAGCTGCGTCGGCGTACCTGCCCAAAGGGAAGGAGGCGAACCTCTTCCGCGCCTCTGAGAAGCTGATGTTTTTGGTTACCTTGATGTTTATGATTTTCTTTTCAAGTTGAAATTTTTCACATTTCATGGAGTAGGCTGCGTGTGGACCCTGGCAGTTTATGCAAAGAGACTGTTGCACGTTACAATTTTCGGACGTGTGGTCGTGCTGGGCGCATTTCGCACAGGTAAGTCTGCCGCGACAGCAGTTTGTGCCGTGTCCGAACCGTTGGCACTTGAAACAGCGCCGCGGGTTCGGTATGTACGGCCGGACTGAACATCGGATGTAACCTGCGTTGATGAATTCTCGAAGGGTGGACTTGTCAAAGGTTAGGATGAGGTGCTTTGTCGGTATTTGTTTATCGTCTCTGCGGATGGTTATGCGTCTGACCGCTGTTATGCCCTGACTACGAAGGCCCTCCAGCACGTCAGCTTCAGATTCATTTAGTAGGTCATACTCGGAAATCACGCCCTGGGAGCTGTTTAGGCTGCCGTGGGGCGTGACTCGGATTGGCAGATCGGCGATGCTGGTTTGAGCAAGAAGTTTATTGGCCTGATCATAGCTACTTACCTCGACAAGAATTTCACCAGTTCGATGTTTTTTGGCCTTATACTACCCTCCAACAATACCGTCAAGAAACTTTGAAATGAGAAATACCGACTGTGAAGCAAGAGGTTTTGATCGGTCTACAGATTCCATCACGATGAAGCGAGGATAGTTGTTTCGGTTTTGGAGGACTCAATTCAGGAAGTGGTGGAAAGAAAACGTCGGTGCGGCCCCTTTTCGGGGGCCGATCACGTCTGGGGGGGGGGGGTTGGAAAATGCCATATGATACATTGAAAAGTAGGGAGACGGGGGTACTTTCTCCTTTGACCTTACGCTGGTAGTCAAAGAGGTCCCGGAGCTCCCTGCCTGCTAGACAGGCAGGGAGCCCATCGGCCGGAGCTTGACCAAGGCTCGGACGGCCACCGTTTGTGGTTTCTAACCCTCCACCTATACATACATTGCCACGGTTGGATCCAGCGTATGTTTGGTGCTCGGGGTCCGCGGTATCGCCAGTACCGTCACCAAGATTGCTCAAGGTGCCCCGTGCGGGGAGTGCTCACAAATCGCCGTTCCTTTAATTGCTGTGCCTCTTTTACTGTCGAATACAAAAAATATTCAGTTCTTTGTAGAGCTCGAATAGATGTATTGTCCATGCCCGAATATCTTCTGTGGGGCGGCATACCTGCAATAAACGGAAAAGAAGGGGGGGGTTGTTGAATTTCACAAAGACGAAATTTCCGATTTAGCCAATTTCGTTTAGGACAATCTTCCTGAGCACTTTCACGCTCTGTATCAATCAACTATTTTTTCAACAGTTGCTCGACCAGTTTAGTTGTATATAAAACCAACGCGAATGCCTTTACAAAGTGTTTGGTACTCCACAAAAACTGAGGAGCATTCCATGTAATTTCCTACACACAGAAAGTATGTCCAGTATTTGCCCATATTTCTTGCAAAGAAATTTGCCACTCAATCGACATTTCTGATGATTTTTCACATGGCTGATCCTAGGAGAAATCTAACAAGTGCTTTCATTTTCAATCTATTTTTAGGTTGTTTTCATGAGTTACGTGCACACTACTTAATAGCCCAAAGAACTTAATTTTCTTCTAAAGTCTTACTACGATAAAAAATTCTAGACGGGTTTCGAATAGTGCCTCGCTTCAGTTGGCTGAAGTTGTATTCCTCTGTGTTCACGCAAGGAAAGGAATAAGACTAGAATTTCATAATTTCTGTAAAACCAATACCATTGCAATGGTGGTATTCATACAGCAAACCTTGTATACTGAAACGAATAAAACAATAAATATTTCATTGGTCAAGTTTGAATGCGTAAGGTTCTCAACCGGTCGGAGGCGAATTTGCAGCTAGGCATGTTTATTTATTTATTTATTTATTCATTTATTTGATACCTACTTGCCTTTGCATGCATCACAAAAGGGAGATACATAACATTAAGCATCAAATATGAGACCGAAGTACAAAATATTTTCACAAAGCGCGCTGAAACTCGTGATTAAAAACAGTTGGTACAACAGTTGGTGCCCGAGCTGGTCGTAGTCTTGAGACGACGGGCCCGGGACGGGCCCGGGCTCGGCTCACTTATGAATGCCCGGGCCCGGGCCGGGCCCGGGCTCAGCGTTACGGGCCCGGGTCAGGCTCGGGCTTCACAAAGCGGGCTCGGGCCGTGCTCGGGCCTTAAAATACGCCCGTGCAGTGCTCTGTTCGGAATCACGTTCATTCACTATAGTGGTGTAAACTACAGTCATTCGCGAGCATTTTGAACAAAGATTTGAGGTCAATAGTTATAAAGTTTATATATAATATATAACAAAAACAAACGAGGGCTCGAAACTGACGCGTGGGGAATTCCTGAGGTCACAGGAACATATCCGGACGAACAACCATTGAGAGCGACCGACTGCTCTCTTAGAGAGATATACTCGGCTATCCATAAATAATAGATTTATTCAGTTTATAGCCCGCAATGTACTAACAAGAAGCTGATATGGAACACCTCCAAATGCTTTTTTCGCAGCACAAGAAAATACAGTCAACTACTTCAAGCTTATTTATTGCTAGATCCAAATCGTGCGTGAAATCAACAAGCTGCATTGAGCAAAAAAAACCCGACGAAATCCGTTTTTGCTAGGATGCTGGCGCTTATCTTTAAATAAATGGGTCATTTTCAAAGTGTAGCTAAGCTCAACTTCAAACACCGCTACAAATTAACATACAGGCTTCGTCATTCACAAGGCTCTGCTGTTATGGCAAATTTAAAATAACACGTGTTTCTAAATAGACAGTAAGAAAATCCTATGAAACCAGGCACGGCGTCGAGCCTACCAATGCACGAGCTTGGCCTCTTCTACGTTTATCACCCACAAAATTGTGCAACATTGTTTTTCGCAGTATTATATTAAGAAGAATAGGTGCAAACGCGCTCTTTTGCGCGCCCTTGCCTTTCTTTGGTGGGGAGTCCTTGCCATGGCGCTGGTTGAGCTCCTGGGTGGCGGCCGCTTTCTCGACGCCCTTTAAGACCACTTGTTTTGGTGAACAACCGCCACCTCGGGTCAAACATCTTTGCGGGGCGATGACTCCAATGATCTCCATTTCTTGAAGGGTCGAATAGCCTGGAGCTGGTGTATTGACGAAGCCGGCGGGCGAGGCGTGGTAGCGGCCATATGACTCGCGAGACTAAGCTCACCTGTCGGTGTAGAACATTCTTCTTGTGGCCATAAATGGCATTCCGACGGCCTCAGAGTTTCCCTTGTAATGTCCAGTGAGTCCTTGCACCTTGCCCGTTCACTTAGAATACTCATTACTGTTTGACAATGGAAGTTCGTTCATTTAAACCATAGACACCCCTAGCGAATAAAAAATGTGTCTGGGTCATTCATCGCCATAATCGTTATTTCTTCACCCAGGAAAAATATGGTCCTACACCAGCGGGTCTCCTTCCAACACGTCTGTGCATGAATTCTCGGCGCCCAGACCACTGACCTTGTTCGGCTGTGCGCCGCTTACCGAAAGAATGGCTGATAACCTGAGAGCCTTACATCGGCTGGTCTCCTCTTGAACACCGGTTGCCAAAAATTCTGCGGCCGCAACTCGGCCGAGGACCGCTAATCGAATGAAAAATGTACATTCTGGAGCCAGGCGTCGGCCGGTCTTCCGCATAACACCGGTTCCCCGCAGAAAACCAATATTCTGCCTCCGGATGCGCCGTTCACCTTTGAAAGAGCGAATTCGAGGCAGCCGCGCTCCGGCCAGTCTCCTTTCGAACGCGAACAGCCACAAGAATGCGAATCTTCTGAGGCCAGTCGCTTGCCGTGCTTCGGCTGAACACCGCTTCCCGAAGGAAAAACGGACGCCCTAAAGCCGTACTTTGGCCCTTCTCTTTCGCAACATCGGCAGCCGGAAGTAAACTGAATATCTGGCAGTCGGGTAGCTGCCGTTGTGCGTCAGAACACGGGCGGTCAGAGAAATACCGAAGCGCTGGTGGCCGAATGTTGGCCGCTCATCGTATGATCAGTGGCTGCCAGAACCTGTATGCTGGCCGAACATGCCAGAAAGCGGCCATAGACGGGCCGGTCTTGGGACCCACTTTCTGTCCCGCCTGGGATCCCACAAATCCCATCCCCCAAGCAACACCCCCTCCTTCCTTCCCCAAAAGAGCGATGGGAGATCCTACGGTCCAGCCCCACCGCAACGACCCACGCGGCCCTTGTGGCCCGGGTCCTGAATGTGCTGGCCGTTTATGTGCCTTGTGAATAGTGGAACACCCCGTCGGAGGCGGCCTAAAAGGTGCCCTCAATGGCTAAAATAAAGTTTTATCTATCTATCCGTCCATCCAGCCGTCCGTTCATTCGCCCGTCCTTCCGTCAATCCTTCCGTCCGTCCATGCGTCTGTCTGTCTCTCTGTCTGTCTATTCATCCATCCATCGATCCGTCCGTCCGTCCGTCCGTCCATCCGTCCGTCCGTCTACCAACCTGCCTGCCTGCCTGCCTGCCTGCCTCCCCCCCTCCCTGCCTGCCTGCCTGCCTGCCTGCTGGCCCGCCCACCCGCCCGCTTGCCCGCCTGCCTTCCCGCCCGCCCGCCTGCCCGCCTGCCTACCTGGTTGCCTGCCTGACTGCCTGCCTGCCTGCCTACCTGCCCGCCTACCTACCTACCTACCTACTGACCCACCCACCCACCTATCTATCTATCTATCTATCTATCTATCTATCTATCTATCTATCTATCTATCTATCTATCTATCTATCTATCTATCTATCTGTCTGTCTGTCTGTCTGTCTGTCTGTCTGTCTGTCTATCTATCTATCTATCTATCTATCTATCTATCTATCTATCTATCTATCTATCTATCTATCTATCTATCTATCTATCTGTCTGTCTGTCTGTCTGTCTGTCTGTCTGTCTGTCTGTCTGTCTGCCTGTCTGTCTGTCTATCTATCTATCTATCTATCTATCTATCTATCTATCTATCTATCTATCTATCTATCTATCTATCTATCTATCTATCTATCTATCTATCTATCTATCTATCTATCTATCTATCTATCTATCTATCTATCTATCTATCTAATACACACAATTATCTTTCGGCTCTTCTCGCAAGGATGCCCGAGAAGGCCTGATAGAGAAGTTTTTATCATCATCTGAAGTATGCCTTTTCTACAAGAAACAGACTACATACCATGACATAGGACACAACACACTCATTTCTTGACTTGGTATTGGCTCCGCCGTTCTCTTTTGTTGTCTCCAGGGATGTGTGGGCACTGACCCATACCGCGTGACCACTTCTCCACCTCCGCACGATATGTAGGTAAAAGGCCACGCAGTCCATCTTCAAAAACATGGTCGAAGAAGCAAGAGCTAAGTGGAATAAATTTACAGAGACATCCAAACTACACTACACAGCCTTTAGGTACCTACATGTTGAACAGGCTACCCAACTACTCACGGCGCACAACCTCAACGCCGCTGAAACGTCCATTCCCCACACCTCTGGCCCCGTGCAACCAGAGGAGACCGTGTTGGAATGCGGACTGTAGGCGGGTGCGAGAGGCCCAGAACAAGGCGTGGGGTCTGCTTCGTCAGTGCCCCACATCAGGTAACCTGGTATTGTTCAAAAGGGCAAAGGTGTTAAAAAACATGTGCGCCGTGAGGCAAAACAGGATAGCTGGCGTTCATTCAGAACATCAATAAACTCTTACACACACACACACACACACGAAAAGTATGGACAGAAATACGCAAACTCAAAAGACTACAAACACAGCGTGCCCCTGGTTAGTGCAACAGGGGACATACTGGAAGACCATTCTAACACACTCGCACACTTCAAACACGTGTCCAACTCGACACACTACACAAACACTTTCATAAAACAGAAAGAATCGACTGAATAGAAGTGTTTACTTCATAGCGACAAGTCAGCCTCCACTTATGACTCGGGGTGCTCCCTTCATGAGCTGAGGGATTCTTTGAGTACCTGTAAACCCTCAGCTGCAGGCTCAGACATCACATATACAATGATATAGCACTTACATGCAGACACTTTTGTAACATTCCTTCACCTTTACAAGATATGGTTTTCGGGGCACATTTTAAAGTCTTGGAGGGAGGTCATAGTTGCAGCATTCTTGAAAGAAGGGAAGGACCCTTTCTCTCCCCCTAGCTACAGACTCATTGCCCTGACCAGCTCCCTGCGCGAGTTTCTGGAGAAGTTTTTGAAACCGAGGATCCTGTACTTTTTGGAGTAGATGGCCTTCTGGAGGGCTGCCAGTTCGGGCTTGCAGATCCACAAATGATCAACTTGTTGCAATAGAGTCATACATCACGGATGCGTTCGTTCACAAACAGTTCTGATTAACTGTTTTTCGACCTCGAAAACGCCTATGACACCACTTGGGGTTATCGGATCCTCAGTGACGTCAAGTTATTCGGTGTGTGGGGTAATATGTTTAGCACTCTTGCTAGTTACTTGTCAGGGAGAACCTTTCGCGCCAGAGTTGGTTCTGCCCTGTCAAAAATTCATGTGCAAGAAAATGGCTGACCACAAGGTAAAGTGTTGAGCGGCACTCTTTTGATAGTTCAGATGAACTCACTTGGAGGGGCATTGCCAACTACAACCTTCTTTTCATGTATGTAGATGACGTCCAGATATCCTTTAAATTATGTAATGTGAAAGTCTACGAACGTAGAGTCAACCTTGTCATCAAGAAACTTGGCAGACAAGAATGGTTTTAAAACCTAATCCTGGAAAGAGCTTTAGTGTTGGGTTCTCCAGGAAGCGGGGGGTCCACCCGGACCAAGATATCACTCTTAACAGCGAGTCGATTGCTATGAACAAGGAATACCAGTTTTTAGGTATTTTATTCGACAAAAAACTTACATTCATTCTGCATATCGAACAGCTTCATTGCTAATGCCTAAAAACAATACACATTCTTAAGGTCCTCTCACACTAATCTGATAGTGCCGACAAACCACTCCTGCTGCGCCTTTATGGAGCCTTGGAGGGGTCTGGGCTTGACTACGTCATTGTCGTGTATGGGTCGCCTACAAAAACAGCACTGAAAATGCTCGACCCAGTGCTGCATCTTGGTCTTCGCCTCTCATGCGGCGCTTTCCGCACTAGCCCTTACGAGACTCAATATGTCAAGTGTGACAAATGGCGCCTAGGGCATCCGCGGGAGTATATTGACGGGAGTATATCAGCGGGAGTATATAGGGCATCAGCGGGAGTATATGCCTCTAAGGTCGTGTATGTGCCAAACCATCCTCTTAATCTTATTATCAACGAAACATTAAAGTTGAAACTTTTTTGAAACTTGCCATCTATTTTCTTACCTTTCTCTCTCAGGGTGAGCGAGGTGGCTCCTGCACTCAATGTCCCCCTTTCAGATACGCACAAGACACCCACCCATAATTTCATTTTGTTGTTTGGCAATGTCGAGGCTAAAATCCACGACGACCATTATTGGCGTAGCGTAGTCATCGGTAGTGAAGGCAAGTGCGTTCGCATGAAACGCTCGATATCGGGCTTGGGTGTTTGGCGCCCTGTAGATAGTGAAAATGGTGATGCCATCTCTCGTAGTCATGGCACAAACATCGCCGCAGTCGACGTCTTGGTCTGAATGTTCCTGCGTGAGCTACTTGTCCCCACAAAAAAAACCAGTTTTGCTCCGTGCGTACACCGTCTGTCCGCCCGTCCTCGCGTGCGCTTTTTGCTGAAGTGGTAAGAGAATGTGCTCTCACTCCGGTTCTCTTTTTGGTTGAGGTCCTATACCTGGCGGTGCCCGTAATTTCTTTTGTTTGTTCGCAAGAATTTTCTTTGGCACCGACGGTCACCACAAAACCATTCGCGATAGAGGTACAAAGATTAGCTTTAAAACAAAGACACGCCTAAAAGGCGAAACACTGTGATTTCTAGTTTTTATTTTCGGATCAAAACTTATCTGTACGTATTGTGTTGGTATGCCCGCATGCTGATATCTTGATCAACCAAACGTCGGATTCATTAAATACTACGTACTGTACAAACGTGTAACCAAACTTGACAGACAAGTGTACGGCGTCTAAGATGATACCTCTCGCTGGACGGGTGATCAAACGGTATCCTTACTGAAAAGTTAAATGCAATTCATCGATTTCTGCTTCCTTCCATGTGGAGCGGCCCTGAGACCCTTAGGGTCCCGTCTCACAAAATAAACGTGTGTGTAAGCACGTCTCCACTGGCAATATCTTAGGCATGCCTGTTTTATGAGCAAATTCAGTCTATTCTAAACCTTCCGTATTAACGTAGCTCTTTTTAAAAGAAAGCCTGATAAAATGTCTCTTTTGCTATTTTTAATATTTTTTTATGCAGCTACAACCGACGCAACCCTGCAATATGAGATAATAAATCTTCGTTTTGAATGTGTATTTCCAGCGCTGCTTTTCTCTAAACATTCTTGTCTAGCTAGCTTTTTAAATATTTTTATTTATTCTGGCGATGCTCTCCTGATATTGAAGGCTCTCACGGGATATCAACTTTCATTTCCGTCGTTCTTAATTTTTTACACCGGAGCTGCTTAACCTGGCAATACGTTGTCAAACGCGAAAATGGTTCGTTCGTAAACTTAATCTCTAGTCCTCACTGCCTCAACGGAGCCACTTTTCAGAGCATAGATGTTTAAGCTTGAGCTTGAACCGGTGGGGTGGCGTCGTCTAAGATAGCGAAATGCCAGGAGCTCGCTAAAATCCCAACAAAATGGTGTACGGGCGGCCACGCCGTAAATGGGGCGCACATGACAGCTCGCGCTACAGACACTGATTTCGTAAAGCCAGATGCCTCAACCACTAGCGCGGGCTAAGACTGGCCACATCGGGATAGACGTAAAGGCTGTGGAGAAAGCGATCCGTGGCTGCAGTCATGTAATAGCGGCAAGTTCAGGTGCAATCACCATCAGGGGTAACCGCCCCGTCTCTGACGAAGGAAGAAGGGACGCCAGCTCTGCTCTTTCTCTAGCCTTGCACGACTATTGACAGTTGCGCAATATTCTTTTTTTTAATTTAAGCATATCTTTCTGCTTTGATATTGAATTTATATATAAGACCCTCTTTTAACAATGAGCCAGTTTCAAGGCAGTCACGACTCTGCATATCTGCCTTATTATCACTGGTACCACAGAATTCTCTGCCATTATTTTAAACACGTTTGCAAGCGGCCATTATATTTGTGTGCTGTTCCCCAACATTAGAAAGACATGGCAAGAGGTTTCGTACAGCATAAAAACGTCGAACAGACTGGCATTGTCTTAGCCTAAGCGAATGAGAAAAGTGCTTGGTCCTATTTTGATTCCTTTCGCAACACGTGTTGGAAAGAATAATCAGAATTTTTAACCATGAAACAGAGCAACCTCACCAAAATGCAAGACAGGAAAGACACACGAGCATTGCAAAAGAGAATGCGCCACGGCAAATGAAAAAGCGTTTGTTCACGGCACTACAAACTTAGTACACCAAATCGCATTGTCCCATCGTTTCTCGTACATCGGGCAGACCGGCTCGTGAGTAAACACGAGGCAAAGGAAACATTGCCTCAAGCTTAAACCAATTTTCGCATGCTCACTTGGCTCCGCACTAAGGTTTATGCGAGTACCAGTGCTACCGAGTTCTAAAATGAACGAAGATTCATTTTAACATGACCAACGTATGATACGCTAAATTGTGGCAGCATGCCTGAGCAACACAAGGAGACTGAATGTGTGAGGCAGGCTGAAAATTAACTTGTCGGAACAAAATATTAGGTTCGTGAAATGAACCAAGTGATGACTTTGTTTCGTTTACTTGTTCCATGATTGATGATGTGGCGTAACCCGCAGATGCTACACACGGGATGACGCGCTAACTAGTGGAGGGCTTCCAAATATTTCTGACCCCCTAGGTATCCTAAATGTTCACCGAAATATCGACCACACGGGCGTTCTTGCTTGTCTCGTCTTCATCAGAAAAGTGCTGGCCACGATCCGGAATTGAATCCGCGTCCTTACGCTCAGCAGAACAACGCCTTACCCCTGAGCCACTGTCGTAGGCTTACTCGCTCGAGCACGCGGTATTTCAGGGAGTTTCTAACTACCTATAGGTGTTTCTTCATTAAAAACAACAGTAGATAGCAGCCCTGGCGCGTTTCGTCTTTGTTACGTCGATGTGTGGTTGCGCGATATAATGCTATAAACTTCACCAGCTTGCAAAAGTCACTGAATTACATCCATGATATGGTCAGCTGTTTTCGCCAGCTCCAGTGGTTTAGCCTGGTCTGCCGCCATCGGCCTCCTTATAACCCAGCCAATAAAAAAAAATTCAAAATCTTCCTATAGGGGAACCCTGAGTAGTATACGAAGCACCCATGGGGTCGCATTATCGCACGCGAAGCCGCAGGTGTTGCCATTAGTTGCGCACTCCCAGAGAGGAGAGGAGTGTCAGAGAGGAGAGGAGGAATGCCTCGCATACTCAGGGTTCCCCTACGGGAAGATTACAACGGTGGTTGAACGCGAAGCTATCTTGTGATTAATTTTTTGGTTAGGGAATTCCTAGGGGCAGCCTGCCACAATCATCATCAGCGATGCCTGGCCAGGCATGCGCAGTATCTGTGGGGGTGTGGTACTCAGGGTTCCCCTACGGGAAGATGACGACGGGGGTTGAACGCGAAGCTACCTCGTGATGGATTCTTTGGTTAGCCAATCCCTAGGGGCTTCTGCCACAATCATCATTAGCGGCGCAGTGGGGGTGCGCACGGCGGACAACCACGACAAGGGAGCGAGGGACACAACCGCGAGCATGAGGTGATTTGCATCTAAAAAGACACCAACAAAGCCCGAGAGAGAGCCAGCAGGTAAGCTGAGGAGAAAGTATGTCATAGGCGTGACGGGGAGGGCAGTATCCCGAGCCAACGTGTGACTTGCTTGCAGATGGCGATGCGCTGCCAAATATTGCCAGAGTATCGCACGACGTAGTGCGTTCGCTAAAGATGTATATACTTCCCGACACGTAGTAGCTATGCGCCCGCATGAAGGATACTGTTCGCGCTTTTCTGAAATTTTGTATTAGAAAGTGTTATTATTGTCAGCTTATTCTTGGTAATTATTCTCTACATTTTCTTTAGTTATTTTTTGTTTTGAGTATGTTCGAGGGCCCGCAGAAAATGACTACCTCCATGCAGCAAACTGCGAAACCCAACTTGTGCTCCTGTGGTAAAGCGAGGCTTCGCATCAAAATGCATGGAGCTCGAAGCGGCAAGGCGTTTGCATCAAGCTTGCGAAGTAGGAAATTCACATCTATTTTTGTCTACTTCCTATAGACAAAAAAACACCCCCGCATAGAAAATTGAAGCGGAGGTTGATATATTGACGCGGAACACTGATTACTGTTCTTCCTAAAGAGTCCAAATCGCACGCACTTCAAGACGAGATAAATTTGGACTTATGAAGCGTTAACCCGGTTTTACTGACAGAAAAACTGCCGACACCTTACTCGCTTTTATTATATACGATTCTCCTGCCATCAGTCAATCAGGGCTAGATTCAAGTGTGCCCCTTGAAACCCAAAGGAAATGAATATAACTCATGACCCCGCCCTTAGGGTCTCGTTGCAGCGCAGACACACAAACATCGCGCACGGGTCGCAGGAAGTCAAGATTACCCTCCGCTTTATGTTACACTTGGTAACTCTCTGTTTTGGGAAAACCGACTCCGGGAATTTATTTCAGCATGACTGCCAAGCAGCCTAATACCATTTTCTGGGTCGCCAATTCCGACTGTCCGCCTGAGTGTTTGGACTGCCAATTTTCCGGTTTCTCACAAATTAATGTTGGTATACATAAAACCCTACTACCTTCCAGCCGACAACAAAGCCTTGTTCATTCATTTAGCCTCTCTACTATCCTCCAGGTTCACACACGAGGAATGGATATGCTGGTCCGCTTACCACCACGTTGCGGTGGCGATTCCTTGATTGTGCGGTTGTTATGCTTGTAAGCTAAAAACAAACTTGAATACAAAAAGCCTGCTGTTGTCCGCGAAGTTGGCGAACGCAAAGTAAACGAGTGGCCATAGCGATTTACAATTTTTTGTAAACCATGCTTTTGCAGACGACGGCGCAAGCCTGCGTCTAGGGGTGTAAGGACTGGTTTTTTGTTGAATCAAAACCACTGCTGTGGTTCTCGTTCGCTGCACCTCAAAAATAAATGAACCCACAACTCTGACTCTTCTATAAACAAAAGACTGGAACAGCATCATTTTACCCCCCACAAAGAACTTCTCAAAACGATTTTCTTAGCATTTCAGGATGTTAGGCTCCGGTAAAGGTGGGCTTTCAGCATTTTCAAAAACGCGGTGGCTAAAGCATATTTCAAGATACAATGTGCAAGTGTCATTGCCTCCGCGTGGCTTAAAGTTCACCAGGAATGTAGTTTCAACTGCTCTTTTCGGGCATTCGGCTGTTGACAGTGAAACTATATTTTCCACCCTTTTTATGTTGTTAGAACCACGTCTGAACATACAAATAAAATAAGGCGACCGCGGTCATTGTCAGCCACCGCCTAGGCTAAAGCGATCCCTCAAAGAGGTTAGACATGCCCTTTGGTGTTCTTTCTTTTCTGAAGTGGGGAGCATATCTCCACTTCAACGTGTCTTGTTGAGTTCTGATTCCCTTACAATAGCGTCTTAGAGGTTGAACCCACTCTCCAGCAC
The DNA here is from genome assembly GCF_048455015.1 of Haemaphysalis longicornis. Taxonomy (NCBI): domain Eukaryota; kingdom Metazoa; phylum Arthropoda; class Arachnida; order Ixodida; family Ixodidae; genus Haemaphysalis; species Haemaphysalis longicornis. The sequence goes on along the minus strand of NW_027526335.1, from coordinate 206,321,721 downwards.
TAAACAATCCGCTGTCGACCACTGCGTGGGTGAGCAGTCCTGGCCACATTATTGAGGGTTATGGTAAAACGAAAACTGTTATTTTTTGTAGAAGGTGCTGTAAAAATATGCCATGCATATGTTTTGAAAATTGAGAGATCGTCTCCACATCCTAAAATGAAAACAACGCATAATTTGTAACTCATTTGTAACTTACTTCGTTAGTGCCTCTAAAAGTGGTCAAATAAGGCGTTGCCATGCACAGGCACAGTTGAAAAAAATGGTCGCGTATGTGCATAGTTGGTAGAAAATTCCATCTTGAAGTAGCAGTATCCAGCCGTTTGACTAAACGCATCCCTTCTTTTTTTCATCACCCTTTTCTGATTAGCCGGGTTTCACACAGGACAGTGCACTTGGCCCTCAAACCAGGGGAGAAGGAAAAATAAACACCGGTGTACGCCAATCCTACAAGGGCGCCTTTGGATTACCTCTAAAAACAGCAACAAGAAAACGTCTACAGCACTGTGTCCGCATAACATGGGAGGAACTGGCAGAAGCTATGCGCATCTTCCAATTCACGTTCTTCAAGTTAACGCCAACCCGCAGGGATACTCTTACCCGGCTCGGCTACAGGCATCCTCCAGAATGCTAACAGAGGAGGCAAGCCATCCCTCTAGCCATCCGACAATCCATCAAATTCCCACCAATTCCTAGAAATATGCATTCCATCTACAACAATAAGCGAGGAGAAGACCGGGTACGAGCCCTTAGAAAACAAAAACTACATGCGTATTTTGGCCCGGATGCAACAGGAAGAAATGAGTTACCCTTTCAGGAATCAGGAACATATGGCGGTCCCTACAGCCCGTTTAAACACTGGGAAAGAGCGCATACAGTATACACTGCCTTCTCTTTTAAATGTATTCGATTACGTCCATTTTGATATGTATAAATGTTCTGAGCGTCAATTACGTGTCAGGTGTACAAAAATGTGTTAACCTTTCTATGTCTTTCATTTACTTTCTTGTTTAACTGCTCTTTTTATACCTGTTAAAAATAACGGGTATTACGTGCAAAAAAAGTCATATTGTTAGCTTTTATTGTTACATTTTTCGGTTGCCTTTAAAACTGTGTTTTCTTTTGTCGGGATGCTGCTGTCTCAGCAACAAGGGGGCTGCGGCCTCGTCAAGCTGTCAATGACAACTTTTTTTCCGCGGTTCTTTTTTCTGTATACGTGTTTATGTACTGTGTCTATGTTTATGGAACAGAAATAAAGTTTCAATATTGAAATTAAACTATCCCTGTCATAGGTTCACGAATGCCTTTACCGCACCCCCAACAACCTGCCCGCGCTGCGAGCGTCACCGACGCCAACAGTGCAGAAATGATGGCCGCTGCAGTTCCCACAACATCTATATAGGCAGCAGAAGAACTTGTAATTGCTTTGACCGCCACCGCTGAAAATGACTATTTCACGGTATTGACCAATTTCCAAGCCGCGCTCCGCAACACCCGGCTAGGTCGCATAACACCCGCGGTCCTCAAAATTCGGTAAAGTGTGGGCCAGCTCCCGGAAATGCACATCACTCGACCCGCGGACGGAAGTCCTGCGAGGAAAGCGAGGCGGCACACGCCGAAGCTCGCGTTCATACCCACCTAGTTATTTCTCAAGAAGGCGAAAACACGCAGCCACATTTGCTGTCCCAAGCCCACTATTCTTACTTCAGGTACGTATATCCTCGCCCACTGGCGCCACGAATGACGACAGTCCCCGCCACCACATCCTTATTTATGTAGACCAAGGCGACTGCCTATCGCCGACTTCAAGCGCCACTCTCCTTACGCCATGTACCTCACCCTCTACAACACTAGCTGTAATTTCTGTTCACAAGCTGTCACCCTGCACCACATGGTATTGGAATGTCAGAAAACCCATCCCGTCCCGCCGATACTCTCCCAACGTACATGCAGTGGGCGGGTTGATTGTCCAGCTCAGATCTCTCAATCCAGCCTAGCCTAATGGCGGGGCCAGGGCAGCAATAGTGGAACAGGGCTTCCTGTACTGCAGGAGGTCCACCCACCGGGCAGTCGCTCAACCATCAGCGCCTAAAGATCATATTAATAAACGTTTCACTCATCAACTCCGTCATCGCTCCTCCCATAATAAACACTCTGGAAGTTTACGCACGTCAGTTCAATTTGCCCGCCTTTCCTTGCTCGAGGAGCATCAGAAGAATATTTTGTGACTTTTATGGTGTAGATTGATGGGCTAGTTGGTACTTTGACATTCTTATAGCATAGCTAACCGCGAAAGGCCTGTGGAAATACACTGTCAAATCCTGTCCCGTTCGTGCGCAGATAGACGAGTGGACACCGCTGTGTCTGTGTTCGTATGTACAATGGTAGCGCGCTGTGCTGCAAGAATGTCGTAACTTTGCATTTGGAATGGCGCAAGAGTGACTAGGATCAGGCAAAAGCGGTTTTTGTGTTTATTAGATGCGAAGCATTTCATGGTCGGGGCTTTGTCCTTGCCTTGTCGTTGTCGTTGTTGCGCCGTCCACACCCCCAGTGCGCACGCTCGGCTTGCTGAAAGCCCAGTCCCTTCTTTGGCTCCTGGAGCGACAGTGTTGCCGGTGTCTTTCTGGGCTGGCACGAGACGAGCACATTTCATCTTTAAGGGCTCCTCGAGCGACAGTGTTTCCCGTGTCTTCCTAGGCCGGCACCAGACGAGCACACTTCACGCGCCTTCGATGTTTCATCATCATCGGCAGCGGCGTGCGTCTACGAGTTTTGGCGGGCCGTGATAAGAAACAGCCCACAATCATCCGGAGAACGTGCATCAACCTCATCTTCAGCATCCCTAGGGTTGATCCTATACAAAAGCCCTTGACGTTACATTTCACAAACCATAAGGCCGTCACGTTCAAAGCGGCACGCCAACCAAAGCTCGACGTCACCTACGTTGCACATGATGATGATAATACATAAATAAGTACAAAGTCATGACAAGTACAACGTGTCTCTCTCTACGGCGTATTTGTTAATACGTACCTCTCCGGAAGGCTGGTTCAACCCCTGTGGTTTGACCTATACCTCTTAAGGCAATAACTGTTGACCCTGCAAAGGCTACCCAAGGTAGCGTAGTGTAGCTTGCGCTACAAGGCTACACAAATGAAATGAGGAGAAATAATCGGTACTGTTCCTACCAAAAGTCTTGTTCACAACCTTTCCTTCTAAGGTTCGGGGTTGATGACAAGGAGCTGGCGCGGTGCCCTTGTCATGGTAGCGAGATGACACGGCGCTTTGGCGCCTCAGTTTGCCCGGTCAAAGGGGGCTGGTTTGTGAACGCTATCAGTAAGCCGATGATGCGGTTTGGGTATGAGATAACCAGCGCATTGACGTCAGCCGTGAACTGGCCGAGACCACCCCGTTCCTGTTGTCTCCTTGTTGCCAACCCACTTTTTCTTCCTTGCCGCCACTTTCCTCTTTTTTTGCAAACAAATCTTCGGGACATCAGCACGAGTGCTTCTTCGTCACTGCTTTGAGGCTGCGCGACGAGAACCTGCTCACTTCTGAAAACACTAAAGCACTACAACCTTAATACATCAAGCAATCATTTGATCGCTAAATCAACGCTTAGGATATAGCTCAGGTACCGCTGTAGCTTGCATTCAGGGGCCTTAAAAATAGACTCATGACAGACAAGTACCTCCGCACTTGAGAAAAACAGCAACGGGTACCAACGAGTAAAAAAACAAAATCTAAGAAAATAAGATCACCTAACAGATTGTATATTATCTTAGCACTTTTGTTTGCACTACCCTCAAAAGACAAAACGCAATGCTCATAACATTTAACGAAACAAACACCGCACGCGAAGTTTAAAAAATTCTGTCACGATTGCCATACTCCTTGATCGAAATTTTGGCTCAGCGCTAACTCCACTCTTGGCGACGGGGCATATCTGCTGCGTCGCAGGAAGTGACCGCGTGATCAGCGAACGCGCGGGGGTACGCATTACTCTGCCGTTATTTCCCAGCGCTTCGCGGCCGCTGAGCATGTTGTTGCAAATCGTGTTTGAGCCTCTCGCGCAAATGTCACGGGGTGCGAATGAGTCACAGAGAGAGGAGCCGTGTCTGCCCGACCTCTAAGGGCGAGGGCGCTGTTCGGTGGCGCTGCATGACGAAAGTTCGAGGGCTAGGAAGTGAGTGGTGCTGAATCATAGTGCCGCTGTGGGAGATTACCCTTTAGCACCGCGTAGTGCCCTCATCTCATACTTTTGCCAGACGTTGCTCCTCCGTTTTTTTTTTCTCCCTGTGGTGTGTCGTTTGCTCGGTCGGTTTCGCGGACACCACCTTCCTCTTACTTGACCCCTCTACCAAACGCCTGCACCAGGCCCAAAAGTGCTGCATAATAAAATTCGAGCGATCGAAACGGAAGCGGCTTTGAAACAATTGCAGGGGGGCAAAACACCTGGTCAGGATCAGATAACAGCACTCGTCTTGAAGGATTGCAGGCAAATTATACTAAAAAAGCTGGCAAATTTGTATGCGCAATGGCTAATAACCGCGAATGTTTTGGAGTGCAACCGAAAAGAACGAGCGAGTGTAACCAAAAAGAACGTGAACATCGTCGTAATCCATAAGAAAGGTTACATGAGGGACTAGCAAAATTACAGGTAGTTCAGCTTGCTGTCAGTCGTCTACAAGGTACTTACCAATGTAATCGCTAACAGAATTTCTGATACGTTTGATTTCAGTCAACCTAATGAACAAGCAGGGTTTCGTAACGGCTATTAAACAATGGACTATATTCAAACGATCAATCAGGCGATAGAGATATGCGCGTAGTTTATTCAGCACCTATATATATATATATATAGCATTCATAAAAAATGACAAAGCTTTTGACTCTGTCGAATCCCCAGCATTCAATGAAACATTGCCTAATCAGGGTGTAGACGAGCATGACGTAAGAATACTAGAGGATATCAAAAATCTGTTCGCAGAGAGCACTGAAAGAGAGCACTGAAATACCTATAAGGGCGTTAGAAAAGGAGACACAGTATCTCCAATATTATTCACAGCATGTTTAAAGAGGAGTTCCAAAGACTGGATTTTAAACAGGTGGGCACAAGGATAAATGGAGAGCATGCTTCATCATCATCTTTTAATACTGGAAATGATGATGATGACAATAATGATGGTGATGACCTTAGTAACACATTTTCGGATGCAGTTATCTTTCTAATTGCTTAGTAACTCGAGGGCCGAATGGCATTGCATGATGACTGCAGTGGAAAAGCAGTGTAGAATATTGGGCCTAAAAATATTACGCAGAAAACAAAAATTCATGCCAGATAACTTCGGGAGAGCACCGCGGATTGAGGTAGGTGGCGAGGCAGTGGAAGGTGTGGGCAAATATATTTACTCCGCTTAAGCAGAATGGTGAGTTGGTTTATTCATAAAATTGCATGTCGAAATCTTCAAAAAAACTCAACAATTAAAGCTGCCTACCGTTATCCCCGAAGAAGAAAGTGTGCGAAAGCTGGATATGGCCGGTACTCACCTGCGGGGCACAAACGTGGACTCTCATAAAAGGGTTCAAATTAAATTGCGGAAGAGGCAGTGAGCAATTACCGAAAGAAAATAGGGGTTACATTAAGAGACAAATGCTACGAATGCACTACCGTAATATTATCCTTCTAATTATCTCCACTTTATGTTTTGGATCTTGGGTCACTACCTGGCCTAAGTAGATATCGCATTTCAAAATTTTCAAAAAAGCGCAAAACTCCTGTGCACCCTTCCTGTGTTCCCTTGTCCTGTGCTCCTTTTCGCTCGTCCTGTATTCTCGTTCGTTTTGAGTCGCGTTTTTTCTAGGGTTGCGCTTTTTTGAAGATTTTCACATGCAATTTCGCAAGCGCAGTAGGTCAGGGAACAAATCTGTGCTAAGATCATCTGTGTAGAAATTAAAAAGAAATAGGTGTGTGCAGGGCATATAATGCGAACGCAAGGTAACCGCAGGTTATTAAGGTTAACAGAGTGGATCCCTACAGAAGGCAAGTGAGGCGGTGGGCGGCAGAAAGTTAGATGGGCAGATCAGGTCAATTAGTTTGTGGCAATAAAATGGTCGCGGTTAGCGAAGCACCGGCATAAATACAGATCCTTGTTAGAGGCCATGCCCTTCAGTGAGCGTAGATAGGCTGGTGCTGATAATGATGATGATACAGGCAATGATGATGACACCAACGCATAGTATCTCACTTCCTCTGGCCCGCACGTCTCGTCGCCTCCATAGGCGGCCGCAGAGCGGAGGAGAAGTTAGATCGTCTAACAACGAGTTTGAGGTACCTTCAAATTTATGAAAAAAAGCCTCCACTCTTGTGATTCACCAATACAACTCAACCGACCACTGTTTATGAATCATGCACTGATTTCCCTGTAGCAAGGAATACGACTTTTACTTATAAATGGGGTGCTTAAGTTTATTTTTGTATGCAAATTGCTTTTTAAACTTCTTTTATTCCATCTTTATACGCAAATATCTGTATACATTGGTGTAAATAAAGGATTCATTCATTCATTCATATATTTATTCATCCAATTCACTTGTCTTCTTTTCAGGTTTGTAGAACTACGTGTAGGAATTCAAGTGACGTCGCATCAGGTAATAGCTGTGGGTGTAATTTACAGCTTCGCTTTCCAGCCACCTTTAAAGGTTGGATTGGCGGGCATTTTTTACGGGGTTCTGTTTGTCCTCTGAGTTATCTTAGCTACGTTGCTTGACGGTAATATCAGTGTGGTTCCATTCAAGCACAACTAAGTGAGCAAAGGAGTTCACTGTAACAAAGCAAACGCGCATTCCCTCCCACTGTGAAATGACGGTATGTTTAGTTTTTGAGTACGTGCGAATGGTGGCAGGTTATATGAAATTTGCAAAATAGTGTGAGAGAAGGCCGTGTGTGAGCATTGAGTATTGCCGAGTGCGTTGTTAGCGTCGATGTCTCGTCACCTAGATCGACGGTTTTTACGGCGTACGAGGAAGGCGGCCGTACAAAATCTTGGCATAGGCCGAACCTATTCCCTCGGAGTAGTGTACTCTCGAGTTAGGACAAGGCATTTGTGCCACTGTGGGAGCACTGGCTCCCTGTGGGCTGGGGAAGCCGTATTTCTGTGGCGCTATATCTTTGTATATGCTAACGTGCACCGAATGAAGATGACTTCGTAGCAGCTACAACGCTACTCCGTAGACAAAGTCGACGCCATTGTTGGGTGTGGCTTCGGTCGCTACGCCCAGCTCACGAATGGTGTGGGTGTGTGTGATTGTCATTACAGCTGGGAAGATACTCGAGAAGGGTTTGGCCTTGCCTTGTTGAAGTTGTGACTCCCGTGGTGAGCGTTGCTAAGGCATGTTTTGTTGTTCATGGTCGCCATAGCAGGGGTACTTCTATATGGTCCCTGTTGGAGGTATATAAAATAGAAGCCAAATGGCGCCTAACTACTATGGGAAACAATCTCTACACGTTTTCACAAATTTTTCAACAATCATCTTCGTCTGGCACGATACAGACACTGCAAAGTGAGGGAAGGGGAGCGGGAATCGGTAAAGTAACAGCGTGACGCCGCATGGAGGCTAAGCGAAAGCTGGAAGATAGCGAAAGAAGAGAGGGAAGTGAGGGGATTGGGTTCAATGAAAAACAAGAAAAACCAGCCACTGCATTGAGCGCTGTCGGATGAAAATGGTGAACATAAAAAACAAATAAAGCAAACCAATCTGAAAGTTGCTACTGTTGTTACTCTTTATTTTCTTCGCAGCAGTGGAGGTTAAAGGATAACAGGTTAGAGGACGTTATTAGCCAGGTGTGCAGATTTTATAAAACTGTAATTGGGAAAATGAAAAGTTGCAGAATAATACTTGCCGTGTGACACCTGGAAGTGCGGCGCGTGAGAAGGACAGGTGGACAACAGCCGCGTAAAAGCTCGAATCTAGGTTTGTTGTGGTTTGTACCAGTCCTTTTGCTGGCATAATTTAAGAATACTTGAAAAATAACCTCACGAAACCACAATACACAGACAACAAGCCGGTCGAAGAATATTCGTTTGAAAATGCAAAGAAAAGAAAGCGAGGAAAAGGGCGCAAGTACAGTGTATCACTAAAGTAGCTGCTAAGTATCGCCAGGGTTTAGCATTCGAAGCTAGTAACTACACTTAAGTGCCATTAGCAAATTTTCTGTCCGAAGTCTGGCGGAGGGAGGAAAGCCCATTACCAGCCACTCTCAATATACTGCCGTTAGATTCAGCAGTGGATGACTTGCTTATCACTCAGGAGGGTATTGCTGAAGCCATTTATAGACTCCCGACGAAGTCTGCCCCAGGCCCCGATGAAATATGCACAAAGCTACTAAAAATGACTAAAGCGGTCCTATCCCTGATCTCAGCTGCTTTATTTCAGCATTCAATAGACACAGGATGCGTACCGTTTGCTTGGAGAATTCCCCGTGCTATGCCCATCTTCAAGACAGGCGACCCATCCGTGCCTCATAATTACAGGCCGAATTCCTCAACCAGCATAGTTTGCAAACTTCTAGAACCCGTAATATTATCTGCCGAAATGATGATGGTTGGTGTTTAATGGCGCAAGCCCAGCGAAGACAAAAAGCGCCAGAGAAAGAGTGATTTAATGAAGAGGAGTGATTACCACAAAGGTAGGTATAAAACTTATAAACCTGACCTAGTAAAATCAAGTAAAGATAAGTGTGATGGCTGGTGTATAGGGCCAGATTTGATTATGCATGATAGGAAATGAGGTTTAAAAACTGAATGTCTGACAAATACTTAAACACGCGTTTCACAGAAACCATGGCATCGTCACTCAGAAACAACAATGGGTGTAGGGGAATATGTTGTCTGTAGAGTTCTCTAAGTATGTGAACCATGGATAGGCCCTCCCCACACATGCCACACAGGGGTCTTGGAGATCCCGTTAGCAGGTGCGAGTGCGTTACATGTGTATGGCCTATCTGTAGTCTAGCTAAGGTAACTTCAATGTGCCTGCTGTGTGAGGCAGCAGTGTATGGTCCCAAGTGTGGTTTTATTACGTGTAGTTTGTTGTCTGTCTGTTGGCTCCAGTCTGCTTGCCAAGTTTTACGGAGTTGCTGACTTATGTGTGGTCTGTGTAAGGTAGCGTTGTTATGTTTACTCTGTTTCGGAGTGCAGCACTGGCGGACATTTCATCCTGCAGTTCATTTCCGCCGAGGCCAGAGTGGCCTGGCACCCAACCAACAGTCACCTCAAGGTTTGAAGAATACGCCAGCATAGTTGATTTCAAGGCAAGGTTAACTACATTTTTTTCGATGTCTTTCGGTTCAGAATGCACGGACGACGCTCAGCGTATCTGTATTGATGATGGATTTAGGAATATTATGTTAAACTATGTGATTTACATCCAGAAAGATGCCATATGCTTGTGCCGAAAAAAAAAATTGTCTTTGCATTCATGGTTCTACCTGCTTCAAAATTGGGTTCATGAGCAGCACAGGACACCGCAGTGAATGTTTTGTAAGCATCACTGAAAAACTCTGCAGCTTTGTATTTATCCTGCAATTACATGAAATGCTGCTAAACCGCAATTCTTGGTGCCCTGTTCTTATCAAGCTGCGTAAAAGACAGGTCACAGAGCACAGCACGCAGATTCCATGGTGGTAAAAAATCAGTGATGGGTGTCTTGTGAATATCTAAAAAGGGTACCTCATGCTCAGAGGCTTCCTCTCAAACATAAGTGAAAAAACAGGTGTTGTGAGGATGTATTATTATTGGTGTAATTAAAATGGTGGTTAGTCAGGGCCATGATTTTCGAGGCTTACAACAAATCCATGTAAATTCTTTAGTTAGATAGGGACCATTTATCCCACTCGGTATAGAGGCTCTAGACTGGGCTAGTCCGAAAAAATCCACCCGCAACGTGAAGCCCCAGATGCAGCACTGGGTCAAGCATTTTTAGGGTCGTTTTTCTTGCAGAACCATGAACGACACTTCCACATTCCAATCGAGACCACACTAGGCTGGTAACAATGCGTAAGAGGAGTTTCCTTTTCCGTTCCATAGGACTGGTGTGAGCAGATTTTAAGAATGTTGACAGCCCTTAGAAATATATGTTTCAGTTGTTTGACGTGAGCGAGGAACGTAAGTTTTTCATCCAACACTACACCTAAAAACTTGTGTTCCTTGCTCACAGAAATCGAAATGCCATTACGGGCATTGTCTGGGTCCCGATGGATCCCCCGCTTCCTGTAAAAGACAGCACAAGTGCTTTTTTTCTGGGTTAAGTTTAAAACCGTTGTTGTCTGCCCAGCTGGCAAATTTTCTGACAGAGAGCTGGATTGACGCACACAGATGGACATATTCCATGATTTAAAAGATACCTGGACGTCATCTACATACATTGAATAACAAATTGTAGGTGACAATGCCTTCCCATGGGAGTTCATCTTAACTATGAAAAGAGTGCAGCTTAGAACTCCACCTAGCGGAACGCCATTTTCTTGTACATGAACCCCTGAGAGTGCGCTACCAACTCGCACACGAAATATTCTTTCGGACAAAAAACTATTAAATATGTTCATCATGTTGACTGAGACACCAAATGACTTCAGGTCACTGAGGATCCCGTAGCGCCAGGCGGTGTCATAGGCCTTCTCAAGATCAAAAAACACCGTTGCGCAAAACTGTTTATAAATAAACGCATCCTTTATGTAAGACTCGAGCGCGACGAGTTCATCGTTAGTGGATCGCCCTGCCCTGATGCCTGCCTCGCAGCTCTCGAGAACATTGTACTCAAGGAAGTACACAAGTCTCCTGTTTATCATCTGATTGATTGATTGATTGTGGGGTTTAACGCGCCGACGCAACGCAGGCGATGAGGCGCGCCGGAGTGGAGGGCTCCGGATTAATTTCGACCACCTGGGGATCTTTAACGTGCGCCGAAATCTCGTGCACACGGGCGTTTTTGCTTTTCGCCTCCATCAGAAAAGCGACCGCCGCGGCCGGGAATCGAACCCGCAACCTCGTGCTCAGCAGCGCAACGCCTTAGCCACTGAGCCACCGCGGCGGGTCTGTTTATCATCTTCTGGAGGAGCTTGCACAGACAGGTTGTACGGGCGATTGGCCGAGAGCTAACGGGAGAGGAAGGGTCCTTCCCTTCCTTCAAGAAAGCCACTACTATGGCCTACCTCCAAGAGGGAGGAATGTGCCCGGAAAGCCATATGTTATTGTATAGATGTAGAAGTGTTTGAAGGGTGTGTAAGTGTAGGTGTTGTGTCCTGGTGTATGTGATTTTGTCTGCACTGGAGCTGACGGCTTAAATGTTGTCAGGACGGCCTTCAGCTCATGAATTGAAAAAGGAGAATCGTAAGAAGTGTGCGACTTGCCCCTATCACGCAGTGACTTGTTTTCCCAAGATTTTTTGTGTTTCATGAAAGTGTTTGTGTAGTGTGCGGAACTGGACACGTGTTCGAAGTGTTGTGCAAGTGTGTTGGCTCCTGTTGGGCTAACCAGGGGCAGGCTGTGTGTTTGTTGTCCTTTGAGCGTGTATCTGTGTCCAGACTTTGTGTGTGTCTGTGTACGAGTTTATGGATGTCAAGAAGGAGTGCCAACTCTCTCGGTTTGCCCATGGCGCGCACGTTTTCCAAACGCCTTGGCCCTTTTGAAGAAGAGGAGGTTACTCGATGTGGGGTACCGACGAAGGGTACCCCACGCCTTGTTCCGGGCCTCTCGCACCCACCTACTTTATTAAAACGGGCTCAAGAACTGAAACCCTTCCCGTTCCACCGAGCTATAACTGGTAAATTAAATACATTGAAAATGGATGTATGGATTTGAAATGAAAAAAATGTAAAGAGGTATTTAAACAAGATAATTATGAGAAAATGACTTACTAAAGACCAGGGATATATACAAAAGATATAAAGGCTATTATCGCGTTATTTGCCGCTGACTTAGTTTCTGCGCGTGAGTGAAATTGAGACAAAATATTTGATGGGTTAGTATTGTTGAATATTGGTATTAATTAGTATTGTATTCCACGGCCTCCTCTGGTTGCGCGGGGCACCAGAGGCGTAGGGAATGGACTTTTTGGTGGCGTCGAGATTGTGCACCATGAGGAGTTGGGTAGCTTCTTCAACGTGTAGGTGTCCTATGGATGTGTGGTGTAATTTCGATGTCTCTGTAAATGTATTCCATTTAGCTCGTGCTTCATTGAACCTATTATGGGAAGATGGACTGCATGGGCCTTTACCTATGTATGCTAGTGAGGTGGGGAAGCGATCACTGCCATATGGGTAAGTGCCCACACCCCGCTCGAGAAGAAAAAAAGGAAATGCAGAGCCAATAGCCATGTCAAGATATGAGAATGTGTTGTGTCCTATGTTATGGTATATATGCTGTTTATTGTTGAAAAGGCATGCTCCAGAGGATGTAAAAAACCTCTCTATCAGGCGACCCCGGGCATCCGTACGAGAAGAGCCCCATAGATAATTGCGAGCATTAAGGTCGCCTGTTAAGATGTGTGGTTCTGGCAGCTGGTCAACCAACGCCTAGAAGTCAGAGCTCGGAAGTGCAAGATGAAGAGGAATATATATAGCATACCGTCATCAACCTATTAAATGTTATTGTTCGAATTGCTACAGCCTCAAGGACAGTGTTCAGAGTCACAGGGTGCCAGGCTAAGGATTTCCGCGCAATTATGGCCACACCGCCAGAAGAGTGTGTGCAGCAATGTCTGTCCTTTCTGAAGACCATGTAACTATTCAAGAAATTTGTGTGCTCGGAATTCAAATGTGTTTCCTGCACACACATTACACTTGGCTGATTAGCATGCAGTATTTCGTATACATCATCAAGAGTTTTTAGAAGGCCTCTACAGTTCCATTGAATTATGTTTTCTCTTCCCATTATTTAGTGTGACAGCTACTGGAGTGCGTATGTTTATATGTCGTCTTTCGGGGCTGTGACTCTCACCTTTTTTGCCTTGTCGGGAGGCTTTGGCGTCGGAACGCGTTCCTTGCAGTGCACTGCAGACAAGAATGGTTCGACGTCCATTGCATCCTCGGATGTCCTTGGAGCACCTGAGGGATCAGGCTCCTTGGACCACGCAGCCTTTGGGGCACGCTTTTCCTTGCCCGCAACCGACGAGGGTTTCCAAAACGCCCCCGCACGGGACACCTTGAGTAATCTTGGTGACGGTGAGTGGCACCACCGCGTACCTCGAGCCCCCATACTTAAGCTGTTACCTACCGTGGCTAGAAGTTGAAAGGTGAAGGCTTAGAAGCCGTGAACGGGGGCCGTCGGAGCCTTGGTCAAGCTCTGGACGATGGGTTTCCTGCCTGTCTACTAGGCAGGGAGCTCCGGGACCTCTTTGACTACCACGGTAAGGTCAAAGGAGAAAGTACCCCCGTCTCCCTGCTTTTATACTATATGCCGTATGGTATTTTCAAACCCCTCCCCAACCGTGATCGGCCCCCTAAAAGGGGCCGCACCGAAGTATCTTTTCCTTCTTTGCCTTCTATCTCGCTCCCAAAGCCAGATAACTACCCTCGTTTTTTGATCACTGAATCTGTGGACAAATCGAAGCTGGCTTCCTCTCAATCGGTATTTCTTGCTTCTAAATACCTTGAAGGTATCATCGGCAAAACATACGACGCCAAAAAGCTCAGAATTGAAGTGCTAGTTGAAGTAAAAACTCAGCAGCAATTTCACAATCATCCTGAAACAATCCCGCATGGCAGATCTGGAGATCAGTATCACACCCCACCGCAGCCTCAACAGTTGTCAAGGTGTGATGGACGTCGTGCCATTCTTGTCGTGCCATTCTTGTCTGCAACACAGCGCAAGGATCGGCCTCCGACGTCGGAACCTACAGAAAGGCCCAAAAAGCCCAATCCGAGAGTCACAGCCCCGAAAGACGACACATAAACATACACGCTCCAGCAGCTCTCACACTAAATAATGGGAAGAAAAAATACTTCTCAATGGAACTCCAGAGGCCATCTGAATAATATTGACGACGTCTATGAGATTCTGCATACCAATCAGACAAGTGTAATTTGTTTTCAGGAAACACATTTGAATTCTAAACACACAAATTTCTTGAATAGTTACCTGGTATACAGGAAAGACAGGGATGGCTGCACACACTCTTCTGGCGATGTGGCCATAATCGCCCGGAAATCCTTAGCATCCCACCCTGTCACTTTAAACACTGTCCTTGGGGCTGTAGCAATACGCTTAATAATATTTAATAGGTTGATAACGGTATGCTCCGTATACATTCCTCCTGATGTTACACTTTTGAGCTCTGACTTCGAGGCGCTGGTTGACCACCTGCCCGAACCCTAAATTCTAACAGGCGACCTTAATGCTCACAATTCTTTTTGGGGCTCTTCTCGTAGGGATGCCTGGGGTCACCTGATAGAGAGGTTTCTTACATCCTCTGGAGCATGCCTTTTCAACAATAAACAGCCTGCATACCATAACATAGGTCACAACACGTACTCACATCTTGACCTGGCTATTGGTTCTGCAATTTTCTTTCCATGTCTTGAGTGGGGTGTGGGCACGGACCCATATGGTAGTGACCATTTACCAACTTCATTAACGTATATAGGTAGAGGCCCGAGCAATCCATCTCCGCATAAAAGGTTTAATGAAGCAAGAGCTAACTGGAATACATTTACAGAGACATCAAAACTACACCAAACATCCATAGGACACCTACACGTTGACGAAGCTACCCAACAGCTCACAGCGCTCATCCTCGACGGCGCCGAGAAGTCCATTCCCCACGCCTCTGGTGCCCCACGCAACCAGCGGACGCCGTGGTGGAATAAGGACTATAGGCGGCCGCGAGAGGCCCAGAACAAGGCGTGGGGTACCCTCCCTCGGTACCCACACGTCGGGAAACCTGCTGTTGTTCAAACGGACCAAGGCGTACGGCAAACGTGAGCGCCGTGAGGCAAAAAGAGATAGTTGGCGCTCATTGATAACATATATAAACTCATACACAGACACACGCAAGGTATGGACACGTATACCCAAACTCAAAGGACGACAGACACACAGCCTGTCCCTGGTCAGTACAACAGACCAGCCTGACACGCTCGCACAACACTTCCAACACGTGTCCAGTTCAGCACACTACACGAACACTCTCCTGAAGTATAAAGACTCTAGTGAAAAGAAGTCCCTACACGACAACAACAAATGACAGATTTGTTACAACTCCCTGTTTTAACTACATGAGCTGAGGTCTGCTCTGAGCACGTGTAAACACTCAGCTCTAGGCCCAGACAACATTACATATACAATGATACATCACCTACACGCAGACACACTTGAAGCACTTCTACATCTATATAATAAATTATGGCTTTCGGGGCACATTGCACACTCTTGGAGGGAGGCAATTGTAGTGGCTTTCTTGAAGGAGGGAATGGACCCGTCGTCCCCCTCAAGTTACAGTCCAATAGCCCTGACGAGCTGCCTGTGCAAGCTCTTCGAGAAGATGATCAATCGCAGGCTAGTGTACTTCCTGGAGTACAATGGTCTTCTCGAGATCTTCCAGGCAGGCTTTAGGGTGGGGCGATCTACGAACAATCAACTGGTTGCACTTGACTCGTAGATCAATGTTGCCTTCGTGCATAAGCAGTACTGTTTAACTGTCTTTGTCGACCTCGAGAAGGCCTACGACACTGCTTGGCGTTATAGGATCCTTAGTGACCTCAGGTCATTCGGTATTTCGGGTAATATGTTGAAAACCCTTGTTACGTATTTGTCAGAGACAACGTTCAGAGTAAGAGTTGGCTGTGCACTTTCAAAGGTTCACGTCCAAGAAAATGGCGTGCCAGAAGGTGGCATGTTGAGTTGCACTCTCTTCATAGTAAAGATGAACTCTCTTGGAAAGGCACTGCCACCAGCAATTTCTAATTCTATGTATGCAGACGACGTGCAAATATCTTTTAAATCATGTAATATGTCAATAAGCGAACGTCAAGTTCAGCTTGGTGTCAAGAAGCTTGCCGGCTGGGCATACAAGCATGGGTTTATATTGAATCCTGCAAAAAGCTCGTGCGTTGTGTTCTCCAGGAAGCGCGGGGTCCATCCGGACCCAGACATTACTCTTAATGGCGTGTCGCTTCCTGTGAACAAGGAGCAGAAGTTATTAGGTGTTGTGTTTGACCAGAAACTCATATTCATCCCACACATCAAGGAACTTAAACATTAATGTCTGAAAACAATGAATATACTTAAGGTTCTCTCCCATCAATCGTATGGTTCTGACAAAGAACTCCTACTACGGCTCTATACTGCTTTGGTTGGGTCACGGTTAGACTATGGCAGTGTGGTATATGGGTCGGCGAATAAAACAGTGTTGCGAATGCTTGA
This sequence comes from Haemaphysalis longicornis, assembly GCF_048455015.1. Taxonomy (NCBI): domain Eukaryota; kingdom Metazoa; phylum Arthropoda; class Arachnida; order Ixodida; family Ixodidae; genus Haemaphysalis; species Haemaphysalis longicornis. The sequence continues at coordinate 206,305,303 of NW_027526335.1, read as the reverse complement.
CCCAGTGCTACACTTGGGGCTACGGCTTGCGTCGGGTGCTTATTCGCACTAGCCCTGTCGAGAGTCTGTATGCTGGGTGTAATAAGTGGAGCCTTGAGAACGAACGGACGTACATGGACTTACTTTAGGCTTTTAAAATTTCATCACTGAATAACCATCCTTTTTATCCTGTCTTTAATGACCATACCTCGGCAAAGTTGGCGCGGCTCACTACTGTTGGCGCGGCACAATACTGAGCAGCACATCTGCGCACACTCAAACTCACATTGAGCGCAAAACTCAGAACTCACTCGGACTCAAAACTCAAAATGTACTCAGAACTCAAAATGCCCTCAAACTCAAAATGTAATCAAAACTCAAAATGTACTCAAACTCAAAGTGTACTCAAACTCAAAATGGACTCAAAACTCAAAATGTACTCAAACTCAAAATGGACTCAAATCTCAAAATGGACTCAAAACTCAAAATGTACTCAAACTCAAAGTGAACTCAAAACTCAAAATGTACTCAAAAGTCAAAATGTACTCAAACTCAAAATGTACTCAAAACTCAAAATATACTCAAAACTCAAAATGTACTCAAACTCAAAATGTAGTACTCAAAACTCAAAATGAACTCAGAATTTTAAATGGGCTGAGAACTCAAAAGGAATTCACTCAAATGGCCTCACAGAGATTGAGACAGTTAGAAAGTGAGAGCGGGAGTGTGAGTGTGAGATTGAGAGTGAGTGTGAGAGTGTGAGTGTGAGAGTGAGAGTGAGAGTGAGTGGGAGACTGTGATTGTGAGTGTGAGTGTGAGAGTGAGAGTGTGAGTGTGAGTGTGAGTGTGTGACTGACAGTGAGAGTGAGAGTGTGAGTGTGAGTGAGAGTGAGAGTGAGAGTGTGAGTGTGAGTTGAGTGTGAGTGTGAGTGTGAGTGAGAGTGAGAGTGAGAGTGTGAGTGAGAGTGAGAGTGAGAGTTTGAGTGAGAGTATGAGTGTGCCTGTGAGTGAGAGTGAGACTGAGAGTGTGACTGTGAGTGAGAGTAAGAGTGAGAGCGAGAGTGTGAGTGTGAGAGTGAGAGTGTGAGTGAGAGTGTGAGTGAGAGTGAGAGTGAGACTGAGAGTGAGAGTGTGAGTGTGAGTGAGAGTGAGAGTGAGAGTGAGAGTGTGAGGGTGAGGGTGAGTGAGAGTGAGAGTGTGAGCGTGATTGGAGTGAGAGTGTGAGTGTGAGTGTGTGAGAGTGAGTGTGAGTGAGTGTGAGTGAGAGTGAGAGTATGAGTGAGAGTATGAGTGTGAGTGTGAGAGTGAGAGTGTGAGTGAGAGTGTGAGTGAGAGTGAGACTGAGAGTGAGAGTGAGAGTGTGAGTGTGAGTGAGAGTGAGAGTGAGAGTGTGAGGGTGAGGGTGAGTGAGAGTGAGAGTGTGAGCGTGATTGGAGTGAGAGTGTGAGTGTGAGTGTGTGAGAGTGAGTGTGAGTGAGTGTGAGTGAGAGTGAGAGTGTGAGTGTGAGTGTGAGTGTGGGTGTAAGTGAGAGTGTGAGTGTGAGTATGAGTGTTAGTGAAAGTGAGAGAGAGAGTGAGAGTGAGAGTGAGAGGGTGAGTGTGAGTGAGAGTGTGAGTGTGAGTGTGAGTGAGAGTGTGAGAGAGTGAGAGTGAGATTGAGTGAGTGTGGGTCTGAGTGAGAGTGTGATAGTGAGAGTGAGAAAGTGAGAGTGTGAGTGAGAGTGAGAGTGAGAGTGAGTGTGTGAGTGTGAGTGAGAGTGATAGTGAGAGTGTGAGTGTGAGTATGAGTGTTAGTGAAAGTGAGAGAGAGTGAGAGTGAGAGTGAGAGTGTGAGTGTGAGTGAGAGTGTGAGTGTGAGTGTGAGTGAGAGTGTGAGAGAGTGAGAGTGAGATTGAGTGAGTGTGGGTGTGAGTGAGAGTGTGATAGTGAGAGTGAGAAAGTGAGAGTGAGAGTGATAGTGTGAGTGAGAGTGAGAGTGAGAGTGAGTGTGTGAGTGTGAGTGAGAGTGAGAGTGTGACTGTGAGTGAGAGAGTGAGAGTGAGAGTGAGAGTGAGAGTGAGAGTGTGAGTGTGAGTGTGAGTGTGAGTGAGAGTGAGAGTGTGAGTGTGAGAGTTAGAGAGTGAGAGTGAGAGTGTGAGTGTGATTGACTGTGTGAGTGTGAGTGAGAGTGAGAGTGAGAGCGTGAGTGACAGTGTGAGTGAGAGTGAGAGTGAGAGTGTGAGTGTGAGTGTGAGTGAGAGTGAGAGTGAGAGCGTGATTGAGAGTGAGAGTGAGTGAGAGTGAGAGTGTGTGACTGAGACTGAGACGGAGAGTGAGAGTGTGAGTGTGGGTGTGAGTAGTGAGAGTGAGAGTGAGAGTGTGAGTGAGAGTGTGAGTGTAACTGAGAGTGTGAGTGTGAGTGATAGTGAGAGTGATAGTGTGAGTGAGAGTGAGAGTCAGAGAGAGTGAGAGTGTGAGAGTGAGAGTGAGAGGGAGAGTAAGATTGAGAGTGAGAGTGTGAGTTTGAGTGATAGTGAGAGTGAGAGTGAGAGTGTGAGAGTGAGAGTGTGAGTGTGAGTGAGAGTGAGAGCGAGAGTGTGTGTGTGTGTGAGTGAGAGTGACAGTGGGAGAGTGAGAGAGTGAGAGTGAGAGTGTGAGTGAGAGTGAGATTGAGAGTTATAGTGATAGTGAGAGTGTGAGTGTGAGTGTGAGTGAGAGTGAGGGTGAGAGTGTGAGTGTGTTTGAGTGTATGTGAGAGTGTGAGTGTGAGTGAGAGTGAGAGTATGAGTATGAGTGTGAGTATGAGTGAGAGTGAGAGAGTGTGAGTGGGAGTAAGGGTAAGAGTTATTGTAAGAGTAAGAGTAAGAGTGTGAGTGTGAGAGTTAGAGAGTGAGAATGTGAGTGTGAGTGAGAGTGTGAGTGGAGAGTGAGATTGAGAGTGTGAGTGAGAGTGAGATAGAGAGTGTGAGCGTGAGTGTAAGTGTGAGTGGAGTGAGAGTGAGAGTGAGATTGAGAGTGTCAGTGTGAGTTTGAGTGTGAGTGAGAGAGTGATTGTGTGAGAGTGTGAGAGTGAGTTTGAGAGTGTGAGTGTGAGTGGGAGTGGGAGTGTGAGTGAGAGTGTGATTGTGAGTGAGAGTGTGAGTGTGAGTGAGAGTGAGTGAGAGTGAGAGTGAGAGTGAGAGTGGGAGTGTGAGTGAGTGAGTGAGTGTGAGTGAGTGAGTGAGCGTGGGAGTGTGAGTGTGTACCTTTTGCTATATACCTTTTGCTATATCCTCATAATTGTAACCCGAACGCATTTTTATATTTGTTCCACGTGATCCTCCTCGACGAGACCTTTAATTTGATACCACACACACCCTAGCAAGGTCATATGAAATTCATACCAGTCACAATAACCATGACTCTCATGACTGTAACCAGTCCGAATTATTTAGGTGTCCGACGTGATTCCGCTAACTGGAACCTTCAATTTGACGCCGTACATGCGTTAGCTGCCTCACCTTGAATTTAACTCAATCTATGACTCATAATGACTATATTATGATTCGAACTACGAAGCCTTTTTTTATTTGTACCACGTGATTCCCCTCGTCAAGACCGTAAATTTGATAGCCTACACGTCCTAGCGGAGTCACTTCGAATTTTACCCCAATATAAGACTCGCCATGACAATCTAATGGTTATAACCAGGAAGCATTCTTGTATTTCTCCCACGTGATTCCGCCCATCAAGACCATTAATTTGGTACCCACCACATCCTAGCGCAATCAATATGAAATTAAACCAATCAATGACTAACCATGACCATCTCATGACATAGCCCTACCACATTTTTGTCCCACGTGATTTCCCTTATCGGAACCTCTATTTTATGACCCGGACACCCAGTGGCATCATTGCGAATTTTACCCAAATTTATGATCCATTTTGACTATGTAATGATAATAATCAGGAATCACGTGATTACCCTTATCGAGACCTTTCATTTGATATGCACACGCCCTAGCGTCATGAACTTGAATTTTAACCGAATCTATGACTTACCATGACTACGTCATGATATATCTATAACTCATTTTCGTCCCGAATGATTCCCCACATCGAGACCTTTAATTTGATTCCCCACATGCTCTCGCAGCGTAATTTTGAATTTTAACCCAATCTATGACTCATTATGACTGGCTGATGACTACAATCAGGAAGCATTTTTTTATTTACCCCGCGTGATTAAGTTAATCCCGACCTTTCATTTGAAGCCTTACACGCCTTAGCCTCATCAGTTTCACTTTTCACCCAATCTAATGTGGTCATTATTCTGCCTTAAGGGGCGCTGCCCAGTCAATACAGCTAATTCATTTGAAAAAGCAGAAAGGACAGCCCCCACCCCCATTTCCCTCCCGCTCTCACCTCTTCCTTTGTGACCCCTAGTATATCAAGCCGTTAACAGTAGCAGGCGAACAACCAGCACGCCAGCGCCGCCGTGTGCTTTCCCACCACCCTTTCCCACGCTCTTAGTGGATCCGCCAGGAGGAAAAGTTAAGACAACCCTTTTTTATAACCTCACCAGTCAATTATCACTCACGCGCCCAGCCGCGAAAATTAGGTATACAGCAAGTGCTTATGGCCATGAAAATTCAATAAAAAACTAAAAAAAATCAGACACATCCTCCCTCCCAACCGATCACGCACATCGCGATTGGGGCCGTACCCGCAGGTAACCTGAATTCCGAGCCCACAGCGACGCATGAAACTTAACAGCCAACCATAGCTGCCTGCTAGGCTACTCATATGTACTCAAACTCAAAATGGACTCAAAACTCCTGTACTCAGAACTCAAAATGCACTCAAAACTCAATATGTAATCAAACTCAAAATGTACTCAAACTCAAACTGTACTCAGAACTCAAAATAAACTCAAACTCAAAATGTACTCAGAACTCAAAATGGACTCAAACTCAAAATGGACTCAAACTCAAAATGTACTCAGAACTTCAAATGGACTCAAACTCAAATTGTACTCAGAACTGAAAATGGACTCAAGCTCAAAATGGACTCAAACTCAAAATGGACTCAAACTCAAAATGTATGCAGAACTCAAAATGGACTCAAACTCAAAATGCACTGAGAACTCAAAATGGACTCAAACTCAAAATGTACTCAGAACTCAAAATGGACTCAAACTCAAAATGGGCTCAAACTCAAAATGTACTCAGAACTCAAAATGGACTCAAACTCAAAATGTACTCAGAACTCAAAATTGACTCAGAACTCACTAGGTCTCAGGCGTACACAAACTCAATCGGACTCAAACTCAGTCGGGATCACTCGGCTCAAACTCACTCAAGCTCAAACTCACCACGCCACACTAGCCTCGCGCTCACTCAAACTCTAACTCACGCGTGAGTTTGAGTCCAAATGAGTCTGAGTGAGCGGACTCATGAGTGAGTTCGCCGACCTTTGTTAACGACACATCCACATCTGTGCTCTTTCTAAATCGCCCATCCGTTCCTCTGCCGTTTTCACTTAGGTGTGAGAGCGCGAGCCTCGTATCTGAGCGCTTCATTTTCAGATGGGTACAGATCACCCTTTTCAGACATTTTACCTCCTTGGAAAGTTCGTCCTGTGTCCTCTGACCTTTCTTTAATGAAACTTGACAAAATCGGGTACCGCGAGCTGCAATACTGCAGCACGTTCTGTCTCTGCAGTTTAAATACCCACTTGCAGAATTTAACAGTGACGCGTCTAAAACCTCCACTATGGTCTCCTGCGCTGCTCATGGTCCGAATTTCAGTGCAGCCAAACCATGAGCGTCCACACAACAATTTTTTCAGCAGAAGCATACAGAATTTTACTCATTTTACGAGACATTCTTGAAACTCAAATTCCGAAGTCTATCATCTACACAGATTCCTTGAGTGTTGTTCGCGCAGTGTCATCGCATACACCCCCTCAAAACCACATAGTTAATCTTGTATTTACCACTATCATGTCTGTGTATGCACAGGAGCATCAGCTGCTCCCCTGCTGGGTCTCAGGACACGCTGGGATTGCTGGGAATGAGTTGGCAGACGAGAGGGTCGCTGCTGCGGCACTCAGGAACACTGTAGACATAACAACCGTACCATATACAGACCTAAGCCACACATAAGACAACACTTGCGTACAACATGGGAAACACACTGGAGTGAAAAGACAGAAAAGAAGTTACATGTTATAAAACCACGCTTGGGACCGTACACCACTGACACACGCAACAGACACACAGAAGGCACCTTGGGTAGGCTGTGGATAGGGCACACCCATGCAACGCACTCGCATCTGCTGACGGGATCTTCTAGACCCCAGTTCAGCAGGTGCGGAGAGGCGCTATTCGTAGTGCACGTACTAATCACATGCAAGGCACTTCACACAACACGACACAAACACTTCAGAGAACTCTACAGACAACATATTCCCCTACATCCATCGTTTTTTCTAGGTGACGATGTCATTGTTTCAGTGAAACGTCTGTTTGAGTATTTGTCAGACGTCAAGTTTTTAATCCTCATTTCCTATCATGCCTAATGAAATGTGGCCCTATACACCAGCAATGCTCATTGTCGTTTTGTGATTTTACTTTTGTTTTTGCTGAGTTTACTTAGTGTTTAAGGTTTCACCCCCCATATATGACTATTGTTTTGGCGCTCTTTGCCCCAGTTGGCCTTGCGCCATAAACATCCAACCATCATCATCATCATCGTTTCCAAAAGGCCTCGGATGGCGCAGGAGGTGCAGTGGGAGTGGCAGCTGCCACTTGCTCCCCATTTCCATCTCCGTGCATTCGCATGTGGTTTGGAATGATAGAGCGGAAGTGGAGGATACAGCATCACTCCCACCGGACGTGGATGCCACCACAACCGCTGCTGGCTCAACGAGCGGTGCGGAGGTGGGTTTGGCCACCGGAGGTGACCCGAGGGGGGGGGGGTGACGAGAGGGCGGGGACGGGACCAAGTTCGACTCGCGGTACTGGGGTCCCCGCCGAGACCAGTCGCCGCTCCGACCCCCGGCGATCTGCGTCGGCGTACCTCCCCAGGGGGAAAGATGCGAACCCCTTTCACCCCTCTGGGAAGGACATGTTCTCGGTTACTTTCATGTTGATAATCTTCTTTTCCTGTCGAAACTTTTCACAGCTGCGGGACCATGCTGCGTGCGGCCCCTGACAGTTTGCACAGGTGAAGGTAGTAGAGTCACAGTTTTCGGTAGGTGGTCATGTGCGGCGCATTTCGCGCAGATCATTTTGCTGCGACAAAAAGTTTTAGCGTGCCCGAATCACTGGCACTTGTAGCAGCGGCGCGGGTTAGGTATATACGAACGTACACCACAGCTAATGAAGCCAGCATTGATGTGCTTAGAAAGTTTTGATTTGATGAATGTCAAGATTATGTGCTTTGTTGGTATTTCTGCATTGTCACGACGGATGGTGATTCTCCTGACAGCGGTAACGCCCTGATCCTTCAGGCCTTCCAGAAGGTTGGCCTCTGTTTCACTTAGCAGATCTGGCTCAGATATCACACCCTGCGAGCTGTTGAGGCTGCGGTGGGGTGTGACTGTGATGTCCAGATCTTCTGTGCGGGTTTGGTTCAGGAGTTTTGTGGCTTGCGTCTGCGTCTTGACTTCAACCAACACTTCGCCTGTTCGTAGTTTTTTTTGCTTTTTGCCGCGAGAGATTTGCCAATGATTCCTTCAAGAGTCTGAGACGAGGTATACAGACTGGAAGGAGAGGGGTTTGGATTTATCTATTGATTCAAGGACCAAAAAACGAGGATAGTTGTCAGATTTCGGAATGTTTATGGTTGGTAGAGATGGAAAGGAAACTTTGGTGGGGCCCCTTTTCAGGGACCGATCACGTTTTGAGGGGGGTTTTGATTTATCCATACTGCATAGGAAAAAGCACGGGACGGGGGTACTTTTTTCATCAGCCTTACTCTCATAGCTGAAAAGGTCACGGAACTCCCTGCCTGGTAAACAGACAGGAAGCCCATCCGCCGGAGCTTGACCTGGGCTCCGACGGCGAAAGTTCGTGGTTTCTAACTCTCCACCTATAAACACATCACCACGGTTGGATCCAGCTTATGTTTGGGGGCTCGGGGTCCGCGGTATCGCCAGTACCGTCAACAAGATTGCTCAAGGTGCCCCGTGTGGGGATCTGCCGTAAAGGGCTACCTAACAAAACACAGCTTCTCTTTTTCTAAGCAACATGGTTTTTTGAGAGACTGTTCTTGTGAAGCTCAGTTATTCGAACTAATGACTGATCTCCATAAGGCAGTACATTTGGCCTCACAAAAAATGATATATTCATAGACTTCTCAAGGCCACGGTGTAAGAATATTCTTACACAGTGGCCAAGGCCTTCGACAAGGTACCTCACACCCGCCTAAAGGAAAAACTTACTGCTCCTAACATCAACACTAAGGTGGATGAAGAACTTCCTGACGCATCGGTTTCATTCAGTAACCGTTAATGACCATTCTTCCTCACCGCCGTGATAACCTACGACAGGGATCCTGCTTGCCGAATGCGACAGTCTTTAAAAAGCTGTGACATAAAAACGTGCAATTGAGAAACGTAGGATTGCATACGCGAGTGATTTGCATTGATAATTTTATAATTAGCCTCTAGGTTAGTAACAATGTATGTCCCTGTGGAATGCCCTCCTTGCTTGGCTAGAGTAACTGGAAAATGTCACATCCACAGTTGTAGAAATAGAAAGTAAAAGCCCCAAAGATGAAGGGCAATGTCATTTATTCGCGGACTAGCTCCTTAAATTAACATATATTAAATAGCTAAGTCGCAGTTAATACCTAATTAAAGGCAACTTTTATAGGATTAATCTGTTTGCCTGCACTGGTCGGGTATATGTAATCAATAGCAAGCGAAGATGCCCTTAGACGTAGAATATCGTTTTTCCTGCAACACCTTACGTGTCCCGCATCATATAAAAATACCTGGCAACAATACTTTTCTGAGATTTATGCACCGAACAAGAAAAAGGGCTGATGAAGGTACCCATACATGCTCCATACATGAAGGTACCCATACACGTAATTGTTTTATTTATCCATGCAGGGTTAATATAACAGGTGTCTCGAAAAACGTAAGCTGGCTCTTGTATACTCCACGTCAGTATCTTGTCCCAGTCATGACGTAAAATCTTGCCACTGAATGTTTCCACGTTGCGTTCCCCATGACATTTCATTGAAGACGTTTTGATACTGATCGGTCCACTGAAAACGTGCATAGATGAAAAATATATTGACCTCAAACCGTATGGGTCTCCTTTGAAACATCAGTTTATATCGGGCTGTATTCAGTGTTTTTATACTACTTCCTCCAAAGTTGTTACAGCGGAAAACACAGAAATATTTGCTCATGGGCTCGTTCAGTTCGCATACATCAACAGCCCCAATACTCGCCTAACAAAAGAAATCGAACCATGAAACAAAAATATTCCTCGCTTTCCAAAATTGGTATGCCGCTTGGTTTTCAAAATATTATTAGGTAGCGGCTGGATAAAGATGAGAGAAACGATGCGGAGCGGTGGAGGAATCTGTTTACATTATGTATATAGCGGCAATGACACAACTGGTGAAAGGTGTCCGCCAGAAACGATGTCGTTGTCGTAATCGTACTGCTGTCAAGGCGCTGAGAGGCATTACCAACCTGAATCCCGTGATATAAGCCCACGGGTTCAAGCCGAACGTCCCGGTCGAGGTCAAGTCAACGTGAGGATTGTCATGCTGATAGGCGATGCGACGAAGACAGGGTGAAGGTGTACCTGCCGCGAAAGATGAACATTATGTGCCTGTCGATGCCTAGCCTTACAGCAGCGACGTATTAAAGGCAGAACCAGAGACCGCCTGAGAAGCACGAACCACGTCGGACGAGAGGGCCTGAGATGCGGAGCATTCTTTGGTCTGGTCTCGGCTTGTAACGGCTTGTCTTGATCGCTTGCTCAGGGGGAGCGGAGACGCGGATGGGGATTTGGTTCAATGCTGGTCACTCTGGGCCCTGGCTTTCCTTCCCTTCCCACGTTACCTCTACAGTTTCTCCATGGTAGAGACGATTCGATGCAGAGGCCAGGTAACGGCGAAACAGCGTGGGAAGCCATTCCTTGCGAAAATACAAGTTTGTGTCATTCGAAAGATTTCGTGTTTTATAGTTTCCCCAGCGCTTGTCCGAACGCAAACAATACTTTATTCACTAAAAAGTTAATAAATTAAGATAAAATTTTGACTTTCCCGCCAAATTATGCGTTTTTGTAGTCCTCAATGACGTCACAGGGCCTTGCTTACCTGTTAGGTGTCAAAATGGCGCCGCCACACCGTGGCAGACCATTTTCTGCCTTTTGTTTGTTTTGAACGTATTTCAACCTGGCTTGTTTTGTTCACGGAGACACCCTTTTCGTGAAACATGGTGCTCGCTCGACAAATGCGGTCACGTAAGACATCGTCGCTTGCGTCCATCGGCCAGTGTCGTCTAAAACCACCCCAAGGCCATGCAGTCATGCACATCTAAACCTAGCATAGTCCACGCAGTACCAACAGCAGTAAAAATCGGTACTTCTACGTTTGCGTGTGCTTCCGTAACTTACACTGTTTGTCTTGCCATTTTTAGGGCTTCAAAAACAATGTGCCCTAAATTTTAGCGCAAAAGCTCGTTCGGCAGCTTATAAGCTCTGCCGAATTTGCGTTTGCTTTTGCCCCCTCGTATGACTTCGTATGACATCAAAGCTGTGGCGTATGACATCGAAGATTGTGTTGCGGGAAATGAGCTAGTGGGTCGCATGGCCGTTCCCTCTTTTCCTAATCATGTAGCTTATTTGAGAGAAGTTCACGTTAAAAGTGGTGTCAGTATGATTCTTACAAGGCAATCTTTTGAGTAAACCAAACGTGTGTTTTCGCTTCATGGCTCCTTTAACACTATCCTATGCATCTCAGGTAAAAGTATCGAAGATTTTTGATGCAGGCTAAAAGCAATAACATCCGTGTGTACGAGATTTGTGCGCACGATAAATATCCCCAGGTGGTTAAAATTAAATCCGGAGCCTTCCACTACGGCGCGCCTCATTGCCTGCGTTGCTGCTGCAACTTAAACCTTTCAATCAATCAAAATTCAGAAAGAGTGTTGCGAATAGTCAAGCGGGAGAGAAAGAAATTGTAGTTGGCCGATACTCTAATGTGGACACGGTGGCACAGCATGCGCGATGTGCTCAAAGAACTTTCGAATGTTTCAAATGGTGATTCTCATCTGCACTTCCTTTAATGGAAACTTACGGAGCATGCTCCTGGGCGACCAGGCTGCTGAGGTTCATTCTACCAAATTGTAACTTCACCCATATATCATCGATAACTTCGTCATCATGAACCAAGGCGGAATAACACCGGGGCAAGACCGTATAAAGCAATCACCCTCGTCGGAAACATCCAATGGGCAGGAGGGCAGTGCATGGGAGATGCGCTCAAACATTTTTTTCTGTTTCAGCTAGCTAATTCATTTCTGTCTCAAAAGAGAGACATTCTTTCCCCGCACCGCTGCCGTCCCCACGGGTGTTCCTTTCTGGTTTTGCATTACTACGTATGCTGTTTTAGGGTGACGTTGATGCAAATCTAGAGACGATATAAGAGTACTTGTACAAGGATTGAGTGATTGCAAAAATTTAATTCAGGCCACACTAATCGCCCTGACGAGATACTTGGGGCCTGGAAGACATTGTACAGCATTGCAGTGACCAAGAGGAAAATCCTGTTGGCTAATAGGCAACCGTGAGTTTCAATTTAGATTTCGAAAAGAAAGAAGAAAGCCTGTTGATTTGGAACATGCAATTCCGAGAAAGAATCGAATGGTGCTTGGAATTTCTTAGAGCGAAAATGAAACTTCATAAGAACGTGAAAAGAGGTAGTTTAAGAAGTATTTAAGGAAAAGGAAGGTCATAATTTAAAAACCAGAAATCGGATGTACAGAACCAGAAAGGCGCATAAGAACCAATCCGCCGAATAACTTTTCAAGCCTCGTCCAGTAATACTGAAGCTGTAAGATTCCAAGGAATAAGGAAAGGCTTTTCGATGGCTGTTTGAAACCTAAATTAAGTGGTATTTCTGTTGGCAACGACTGTTCAAAGCAGAGACTGAATAAGCGCCATCAACTTTGGAAGTCTGCGTTTCAAACAAAAGACACAGACACAGGCTTACTGTGGATAACAATCCCTAAATGTGGGCAGACTCCAAGAAGAGGCGGGCCAGGATACGGCCACTGCCGAGAACCCCACTGACAACGCCATAGACTATAACAACAGATACTGACCATTGAACCGATACCATCTTCTGCGTAACAGAACTTCTACTTATGAAACATAATACTCAGAGTCTGGCGAATAACGTCGGTGATACCGAACATGTGCAAGCCAGGTAGTTCCCACATGTGGATATTGTAACCGAAACGTATCTAAAACCAGAAATATAGGATTGAGATTTATTCCCTACAGATTTTAAGATAAAACGTAATGGTAAAAAACTTGCGGCGAAGTTGCCATTATAAAAAATGAAAATATCGATTGCGTAGATCCGAATGGTACCCCTCATCCTGAGAGCGCTTTGTGCCAAATGAAAGTAGTAACCAATTCAATCATAAAAGGATCAATCTAAAAATCCCGTAACGCGTCATTCGAATACTTAGAAGCCTTTTAACACTACATATAATGATAAAGACGCGAAAGGAGCAGTTGATACTTACCGGATATTTTAACTTGCCGCGGGGGTCGACTTACTCACTATAGAGTCACGGGAAAGCGCTGATGGCAAAGTTCCGCCCGACATTGTTATCGTTAATGCAGTTACGCCATTTCGACAGGAAAACAGTCTAAAAACGCGAACCGTGCAGTCCATGTTGGGCTTATAATTTGTTTGTGCACATTTTGAAAATGATCAAGTAACAGTTAAAAATGGCGTAGGGGACCATAAAGTTGTCTTTGTACAAAACAAACCCAACGTTCCTGCAACTAATATTAAAGATTACATTGCGTATGTCCACATTTTTTGGTAACGCTGACGATACCAGTGTCATTGATTTCTTGTCGTTTCATCCAGACAGTTGTAGCTCCCACAATGACGCCAATGTATAATGGACAAAATTAAAACCATTATCACGCAGCGTCTAAACTAAACCAAAAGAACAAAATACCTGTAATCCATAGATAACGCGAGAGATCACTTGTCTCAAGCAAAAATATGCGAAGACACAGGAAAGCAAAATATCGTGAAAAGTTATCTAAACTATCTTCAGTGCGACAAATAAAACTTAGTCAAGGAAAACGGAAATAGTACGAGTAAACACTTAAGAACTTCGTGGTGTCTTTCCCGCAAAAGTTTTCGCATCACTTTTAGTAAACCGCTAGAGCGAACACAGCATTTTTGTTAACAACAAAACCACAACTGCCTTTATAGAAATTGCGTCTTCCGGTATTAACTTCGCCCCGTCAGTCTTTCAAATGTTTCGAAGTGGCCTGCTTCAACTACACCAATGTCATTATCCCATATGTCTGACATGCCAGAAGTGCGAATTAGCTATACAGGAAAACTATCGCTCCTGCTAAACATTACAGAACATAAATGCCTCACTGCTCAAATAGAACATAAACGCCTAAAAGGGGCATGATAGAAATATGTGGGTCCAGAAATATGTGGGATGGTATCACAAATCTTCTTGCCTAAATATGTTGTAATACTTTCTCGATACGTGTAAATATTCTTTGATGCATCCTTGCGACAAAATCGGGTACCAGACGACTGGCATGTAGCGATAAGGATTGTAGTACACAAAAACTGAGATAAGCAGAGAAGTAATATTTGCGGCCAATCGCTTTAAGTAAGTCCTAAATATGTCTTCTGAAAAATTATTGATCGTGATTTATCCAAAGCAATATATCACTACCTTGAAAATACCAAAAGCAACATTCTTATCAACATGGCTTCCGCCAAATGCTTTAAAGGGACAGACAACCGATTTTTGTCGAGTACATGTTCGCTATCCCAAATCAAAAGGCATCACTTCAAACACCTTAATCTGAAACGGTTTTGCTAATAGCGCCCTAGAACTTTCTAAATCTGAATTTTTAGATCTGCGAGCCGTATGTGTCCCTTCGAAAAATTATGCTGGCAAACATGGCACCCAGTAGCACGGCAACATACGTTTGTCTGTATGTGAAATGAAAAGTGGTATTTAAAAACTTGTGCACAGATAAAGAAATTATGAATTGAAAGCATTTTTATTCCTTTATGTGCTTGTTAGTAACGCACTGCGACTTTTTTTTTCGTTATAAGTCATCCACGACGGCGACAACCAAGCCAAGTTTCCGAAACCGAAACAGAGCTGTTCGTTACACGTGAATAAAGTTTTGCGCCGCTTAGCCACTCTTCCAAATGGCATCGCTGCACAACTTGAGTGAACGCGAAAAAAGGATGGTGGAAATTATGCAACAACAAAAATTGCACCCGTATGCGATGGGCCCCAAGAAACAGGTATCATCAGACGAAAGCGACAGAGAGCCTGATTTTGACGACGGACCGCCATCGCCAGATCGTGGGCGTCTTCAAAATACCGACTGGTAAGCATATGCAGGCCATAATGTTATCATAATACATGTATATCACCTGCTTGACGTTATCAAATAAACTTCCGGTGCAGCTCCAAGAACTGCGTGGTAATGACGTATGCATACGAGTGCATTTGCTGCCGAGAATTACCGCAAATTTCTATGGAGACGTGCGTGACCTACGATTCATACTATTCCATACTCTGCCTCGACCCGATAGTCCTGCGAGTGGCCTACATCGACGTCCGTCTGAACAGTGAAGACTATGGCGTCGAAGAAGAACACAGGTCTGTAAAATTTTAAAGAGTAATTCTGCAAGTCAGAGACTAGGCATTCCTACACTGCTTTTGTTTCAGGAAGTATAGGCACACTGCCTACAGTCAGTTCACGAGGTGGATCTGGGGATGCCTCGGCGTCGGCATCCGAAAAGTTATTCCCTCCTGCGCCGTCCATCAAATTAGGGAAACGTTTCCCTCTGAAAACTATCAAGGTTTTTAATACCCGCCGCTAGTGTAGCGCCGTAGAGCAGCTCTGAAGAGCAGTTCTGGCAAGCTCTGTAGAACAGCCTTTAGCCGTGAAGCTTTTCCAGCGCCTCTAAAATAAATGTTCTTCACTGAAAAAAAAAACTTTTCAAATGTGATCTGCTAGCATGAAATATGCCTGAAAATAAGTACTACAGAAACTGAATTCCTACACTAATTGGCAACTGCTCAGAACTTTTCAAATCCTACAATAATGGGGAACTGCTCAGAACTTTCCTAAACATGTTCAGAAAAACACCATAAAAGACTTTTATTAGAATGAGAAGAGAACGTCTCGGCATACATAAAACAGGAAACAAGGAGCGGAGGCGAGTTTTCCAATGGCCAGTAAAAAGAACACAAAATCGAGCAGCAAGGGCAAACTTTCGGTTCTTGGGTCCACAGAGTCGCAATATTATTCGCTAACAGTGCCCCGTAACCACCACATAGGGCGACATTACACTGTTTGAACTTATCAATATGAACATCAAACGGGGCATAAATAGACCTAGAAAGAAACGTCCATCAGGTTGCCACATAACATTTCCCTCAGTTTCATGGCTTAGCACAGGTGCAGTTTTAGCTTTCTGCATTTCAGCTTCCCTTATAGTAGCGCAAGCACAAAAAGTTTCACTTGAGAGGTTTGGAAGGGAGCAGCCGCACAACAGGGGAGACCGAATGCGCTGTACAGTGGCCAACAGTGTGGCTGCATGCTGTTTGAGAAATCAATAAAAAAGAAATTATTTGTCTGTCAAACTCACATTTGTGGCCCAAATTGAATGTGACATGGATGTGTGACATCCGTGCACTTAAAAATGCATTGCTGCAGTTATTCTCCTCTAGAACTCCTTTTATTTTACTTGTTCTTCCGGGTTTGACCAGTGTGTATATAGCTGGCGCCCCAATTCAATAAACCTAATGGGTCGATTGTAAGCGCATGTGTTTGTCTTCTCGTTCCATCCCATCTCTTCTGCTGTCACCTTCTTGTGAAGTTATGTATTATCCAGATGAAGCTGCAACTCTTATTAAAGCTCCGTCGAGCATTTGACTGACAAGAGGGGATAAAAACACACAATACAGCATGGAAGACCACATGTGCACTCCTACCAAATGCTATTAAGGCAATTCCCATTTGCAATAAGGAATGAATGTCAAGCAATCTTGCAAGAAACCAAGAAAAAAAAGCAGGCCACAAAATAAACGCAACATGTCAAAATGAAAAGGTCTCAGCTTCTGAAAAGCACCACTGATGCCGCTGTGACACATGCATCACCCTTGTTATTGAAAACTATGCTTGTGCTTTTTTGTTGGTCGCGTTCAAGCTCAACGTTTTAGTCACGGCTTATAGAGAGGTGCATTTACGTAATAATAAACTGTCGATGGAAGCCAATATACCGCCTCCTCAAGAATATTCTGTGCTTTATGCATGTTTTACCACCATGTGTGAGTATACACAAACCAGACCACAGGCCAGTAGCTTCAAAGCATTTGACTACTTTAGTGTATTCGCTGTTCTAATCGTTTCGTGTTCTTTAAAAAAATAATTAATTTTGGTATGCACTACTAATACAAACAAGTACTGAAGCTTTACAAAAAAAGCCATTCCACTCTAAAAACTGGATGACCAGCCAAAGCTGAGGTAACGCAGAATTTTGAACAAAGGTATGAATTCGTAACGGGCATCATGCTGTTACCAGCCATTCCACAACATCATTCAATCTTGGTAGATGGTCTAAAATTGGGGGGTAGTGTATCCGTTCTTGGTGGAGAATTGAAGCATAGAAACAGGGTAAGCACAACCCGCACACTTAGAAGTTCGCAACGTGCCTATTACCCAGGAGTACACACTAAACGCAGCCTCTGCATTACAACAGAAAGGATATGAAATGCAAAATGGGAAATGGTGACCTGCCAAGCGAGAGCAAGTGCAGTGACAAATAAATACAAGCAAAGATACAAGCAAACGAACACGCACGCAATTGCCTCGCACCTCAAACAAACAAATGTAGACACACAGACACCTAGTGATTCTTTTTGCCAAATTGTTTCAACTTTTGGCCAGAAGGATGAGTTTAGGGACAGATATACAGGCCAAAGTTCTGTCACCTAAGTAGCTGCCCAAAAACTATTAAAAATGGAACAGGGAGCAGGAAATAGAACGGGACGGCACGCCGTCCAGTCTTATTATTTCCTTTCTGCTCTTATTGCTCAAGTCACAGTCGAGGCACGAGCAAACTCTGTCACACTGATGTCTTGAAACATCTCGACCTGGAATGGGCCATTTTTTCATACCTTCCTCACCAACACGAATACGAGCTTCACAAACACACACCCTGACGAAAATGAAACAATATCTGCAAGTCGTAATGGCGCAAAAGTTTTCCGCACCCTCGACCACCTAAATCGCTGCAATCGGTTGCCCTTAAATTAGGGGTCAAAATCCTTAGCAGTAAACATGAAAACATGCAACAATGGGCGTCTCAACCACCGGTGTCTAAGCCTCCTGCTTTGGGTTCGCTGCCAGATGGAAGAGCATCAAGGGCTGCATGGGGTAGCTTGCCAAGAAGGTGAGATCCTCAGCCTGTAAATCAGCTGCTTTCATGTGTGACCAGGCTGCGATGTCCCTTTTAGCACCTCACCCTGCGAAGGGGGCAGAGGTGAAAATGTGCCAAATGTTAACTTTCTTGAATTAACTTTCGCTAAGGTCGTTTTCTTGCTTGAAGTCGGACGGTCGAATAATATCTTTCATACAATTTATAGGAGACGGCAAAAAACAAACTGTTTAATTATTGTCTTCGGTTAGTAAAAAACTGACAAATGCGCCTGGGCGGCGCCGTTCTTTTTTCACTCACATGCGCTTTCTCGCGATCCGCTCAGGTCTCTCACCACACACGCACACTCGCTGACGCTCAACGCTCGACTGGCTGGGCACAGTCCGTCTCGCGCCCCGGTGCCAGAACACTTAGCCGCGAGTGTAGGATGTCTTGGCGCCGCTTCGTAGGTCATAAACACAGCACACGTGACGGCGAGCAACGAGGCGACCGTGGGAGCACGTTCGCCAGCTCGACGTAAGGGGAAACAGAGGTCTGAAAACATAATCAGAGAACTGACACTAAAATAAAATACACAAAGCAACGACCTTAGCAAAAGGTAACTCAAGAAAGTTACCACAATGTAACAAGCAGAAACACACGTGCATCAACATTGACTGGTGACATCAGGATCGGTATTCTGCGTGGTGTTCGTTTCGAAAATATCCATTTTGTGTTCATTTTCTGGACGCAGTTGTATTTGTGAGGCCTCTGGCCAGTGAGAGTGCTGCATCACATTCCAACGTCTGCATTAGGCAATTAAAGCTCGCTCAAAACACACACATCGAACTGGGCATGAACCGGACAAAACTGAGAATTCTGGCCCTGAAGTATGTTACAGAGAGCACAGAATAAACGCAATCATTTTCCTGGTTCTTGACTAAGCGTGTGCTTTGATAAGGAACATATCCAAGCTCTAAAAGTGTCCTTCAGACAATGGAAGGACTCGGAATACTCACATAACAAGCGTCCAAGTTGCTACTTCTTGAACCGCAGAATTCACTCGGCCTTCAAAACATCTATGTGGAGGCGAGGGTATGCAGCAGACATGGATGCTGGTTGGGGTGAAACCTTCCGCAGCTTCATGAAGCAGTAACTCCTAACTGTGCAGGGCACACTCTTCCATGCTGGCTACAAGCAGTTTCTGGACATATTCTTAAACGTCTTAGCACAGCAACATGATACACAGTTTACGGCTACTCTACACCACAAGCAACACCATGGCCAGTACTTTCAAATAGATCTGTAGCAATTGGTTGCTTCTGATTCTAGAACACAAGGAATTGCAGAAAGGAAAATACACAAAACCAGCTTACTGTGTGTTGCTTTGGTCTTTATAGGGCACAGCACTTCCCGCCCTTTGCTTGATTTCGGCAACTTCTTGTGAAATTGGGGGTTGCCACTTGCATCCGTGGCCTGCTCTCGTACGACATTCTCGTTGTGCTAGAGGATCGCAAGCTGTGTCCTGCAACAATGATGTGAATTAAAACACTGCACGTTGCAGCACAAACTGAGAGAGCAGCTTTACAAAGATAAACTGTTAACACCACTGCACCTGGCACGCATGACAGTTGGTGTGTATGCAGTTGACTGGGGAGCAAACTGATTTATCAGAGAGTGGAAGGACTCTAAGCATGATGTCTGTGATGCTGTTGACAGCTGTTCAATGTCCTTCATTAGCCGTGGGTTAAGTACAATGCTCACCAGTGTTTGGTAGGCAGCTGTACCTGTGAGAATAAAAGCACACCATTAAAAAGCAATCTCTATTGGCCAAGAATTGTTAGCATAAGAAATAAGTAAATGTATTCGCACCGGGATCCAGCCACTCCTGGGGAGGGAGCTCATCATGCAGGCATCTATGAAAGGGCCCTTCATGCCCATCGTGCACATTTATTATGTGCCTTGTCAGGCCTGCACGTATGAACATACATTGCACACACGTAACAAAACGATAAACAAATATGACACCTCTTCCTCAAAAGTAGAGTCACCCGTTTCACTCAACAAATTCCCGTACAGCTAGCCTTGCAGAAACTACTGTGTCTGCATGCTGCACTCAGTAAAAACGGTTTCATAAGTCTTTATGCGAGTTCGAAAATTACAAAAGTTGTAAAAAGTTATTTCTGGGTTTATCACCATAACTGCAAGTGGGTTACACGATTAGGTGGCCATAATGCTCAATGCATGGTATCTGCTATTTTGTGTAGCTTGCTACTTACTTTTCCAGATGCTCAAACGCATAGTCACGTCGCCTTCTGAGAGTGCAACACAGAAGTAAAGGTGGTTACAAATGTTCCGGATCCATCCACGCAGGGATGAGCACTCCTTTCTTTTAGAAGCAGCGTCCAGCTTTTTTTGGAGTCCTAATGATTCAAAGACAGCGCAGATTAGTTTTGGAAACGTTCCAGAGCAAAAGCTCATGGACAACCAGACAGGTAAAAGTGAATAGTAGCTAAGCCACAGTCTGTGAAATAGACAAAGGCTTAGAGTACGTAATACTAAATAGGTACGGCAGGCTTTCGCGTTCACCTGCATTTGCACCACCAGGTAAAACACTGCAATGACATCAACACTGAGAAAAAGCGTACCGCCTGTTATGAGGCATACTATTTTATAGCAGTTGGAAAAACGCAGATTTTTGCTTTTCGAAAACTTGGGCTGAGCAACAGTTCCCACATACATTAATTTTACATTTACATGTTCGTGCTGCCTCAGTGTTTTAACAGTTAGGGATGCTCCACCAATCGCACTTCAGTGTTCTTAATTGGTGATCAATCAATCAATCAATCAATCAATGTCATCAATCATAATGTGATAAAGTGTACGGAGCAGTAATACCTGTTTTCATGCTTGCGGAATTTTCTGTAATAATAGGCAAATGCTGCTACTGTCAGTGGTATGTTTGCGCTGAAGGCACTAAAATCGAGTAATACAAACACACATCGCCCCTCTCCACCACCTTAAACCTTTTGCTGGAACACCTCAAAATATTTAACACATCTTTAATCACTAGACAGCTTGGCTGAAAAATAGGGTATTTTAAATTTAAGAACTGCCACATGAAGGTGAGCGGATTCGAAAGAGCTGTGCCCATCCCGAAATTTTCATGATGGGTGAAGGGGGGGGAACAAAACGCAAGGAATCAAATTGCACAAGCCATGTCAGCTGAGCGAAGACGCCTAGCTTGTTACGTCAAATGAACAGAATGACGATGTTAAAGTTGCTGATGACGTGCACACGTTTTCAGTTATTGACAAGGTCTGTTCAAGAAATATTTTATATGTCACCATAAGGATGGACAAAGCCACAAACATCTCCTGTTGTGAAATAAATGTTACTAATAATTATTGGTTTGCCGTGAGCTACGCAGGAACGCAGCAGTGGTTCGCTAATGGAGTCCACGAAACCCAGGGGAGCCCAACGTGGAGCCCAACCCAGGGGGGTTCACGGAACCCAAGAACATTTCGGAGGTCTGCGAGGCCCTCCCAAATTCTTCCAGTACTTCCCCTCCCCCACCCCCGTTCTTTTCTCCTTTTTGCCAAACCTTGATTGCACCAAAAATATGAGGCTTCGTTGCATGGCTTTTGTGTTTAATTGTTTCAATTTTTTTGCATAGGAGACGTATTAAGGTTGGCTTTTTTCCACAACAAAAGGCAGCATAGAGGTGTTCAGGCTACAGTAATCCCTTGTTAACTCCAAGTAGTAAAAACCGGGAAAATTTTCGAGATAAGCGGTATTTCGAGTTAAGCAAGACGCCGAAAATGTTTGCCCAGGTCACTGTAAAAGAAAAGCCAGTGCTGCCAGGAAAAGCTCCACTGCACAAGAGAGCTACCGTAGTAAAGGCACAAGAATTCGCAGGATAAAAAATTCCTTGATTAACCCGACTTTTCTCTCCAATGTCATAGATTTGCACTGCTTTGGGCGGGATATCTTGGTCGATATTCGGAAGCGTCCGTTGCACAGACCACTCACTAGTCAGCAAAACTGAACTCAAGATGCGTCGCGCGCAGATCGCAGATTAAAGAGACTACCAGCTCGCACATGCAAGGGCTAGGATGCGTACTGACAGGTGCACGCTGCACACGCTGCCCCACCGCGCATAAGTCGCGCGCAGGTGCGCACACGTGATCACTCCCACAGTTGCTTGACAAGGCGGATAGGAAACGGCTGTGTCCAGGAAATGGCTGCGTCCACAGGAATTTCAAATTCGCTCTTCACGACCGTGTTCCGCATTATAGTAAGAGCTAAGCGTTCGCACGCAGCCCTCGTTTCCTGTTGGGAGTGGACTTGGCCTTCTGCCCTCCTGGTCAAGATTTCGAGATATCTGCTGTCCCCTCCGAAAAAAGTTTCGAGATAAGAGGGGGATAAGAGATTTTGGTGTAGTAATGATAACCGAGTCCTCAGATTTCGGCGCGGGAACAGTTCTGCGGGCGTTAACGCTGTGAACGTATGGGGCGTTGTTCGATAACAAAACATGAAATTATCGATCCTGTGTCGCAAAGACCTCGTGCTTGCTTTTTTTTGTCTTCAAACAACTGTTCGAGCAGCGCCTTTTTTGTTGTTTGTACAGCGCGCTCGGCAGCCCCATTCGATTGCGGGTGGTAGGGAGGCGTAAGCAGATGCCTGACGCCATTTGCCTTTAGGAAAGTTTCAAATTTTACCGCGCGGAAGTGAGGCCCGTTATCAGTGACCACAGCAACTGACAAACCATGCGCTGCAAACAAAAAGCGTACAGCTTCGACAGTTTTTGTGGCAGTTGTGGAGGTCGTGAGTTTCACTTTTAACCACTTTGAGTAGGCGTCAATTGCAATCAGCAACATCTGACCTTCCCTCTCTGCAAAATCTAAATGCAGCCTCTCCCACGAGTGCTCACACAACTGCCAAGGCGAAAGTGGAGCTGGTTGCGCCACAGGAAGGACAATCTGGCATATTTTACACTTGCGCACTGTTTGCTCGAGAGCTTCATCCATCCCTTGTCACCACACCATTGAACGGGCTAGCGCTTCATCCTGGTTATACCCAGGTGTTGTTCGTGCAGGAGGTCCAGCACCACATTACGCAAACACTCAGGAATCACAACCGTGTTTGTCCATACAACACATCTATCATCGACGGAAAGTTCAAACCGTCAAATCCAAAATGGTTTCAGTTCTCCTGAAACAGCCTTGGGCCAACCAGGCCATATCGTGTCTCGAACCACTCTTAACAGCTTTTCTCTGCCTGTTTCGCAATCAATGTGTTTAGCTGTCAACGGTAGCTCAGCAAGTGGAGAAAAATAAAAAAATATCTTCCACCTGCTCTTAAGAGTCCGCCAGAGGCAGCCGCGACAAAGCGTCAGCATAACTAATTGCTTTTCCAGGCTTCTGCTTTATCTTGTACTGGTAATTCGCCAGGAATGCTAACCAGTGGTGTGACCTGCCTATAGAAACAGTGCTGGCTTGACGTTTTGGATCGAACAGGCTGGTTAGTGGCTCGTGGTCTGTTAATACTTAAAATGTTCTGCCGTACAGGTACTTGTGCAATTTTTTTTTACAGCGAACACAATGTTTAACGCTTCTTTCTCAATCTGCCCGTAGTTTCGTTCCGCTCTCGAAAGGGATCGAGATGCGAAGGCAAATGGTTTTTCTTCACCATCTACTCAGTGCGATACCACCGCTCCCACTCGATATTCTGACGCATCACAAGTAAGCTGTATTTCTTTTTTCACATCGTACCGCTACAGAACACTCTTATCAGTCAGCAACAACTTGCATTGTTCATGTGCTTCGTCGCAGCAACGAACAAATGCCATGCCGTCTCTTTGCCAAGCAACTGATGCAAGGGTTTTAGCACAGTGGCGAGATTTGGCAAAACATTTACGTAGAAATTAACCAAGCCCAAAAAAGCTTTCAGTTTAGTCTTATTTGCAGGCTTTGGCGTGTTTTTGATACCCAACACTTTTTCTGAGGTGATGCTTAAGCCATTTCTATCAATTTCGCGCCCCAAGTACGTTACGTTTTGCTCGAACAGCCTGTATTTTTGGGCGTTCACATTTATACCGTGCGTACTGAGGCGCATGAGCACTTGCTACACTCTTTCTTTGCACTCTTTGTGCGTTTTGCCTGCAATTTTCACGTCGCATAGATAGCAGACTGTGCCTGGCATTCCGTGGATGATCTGATCCATCACGGCCTGGAAAACAGCCGGGCCAGTTGCTACGCCATAAGGCAATTGCCGGAACCAGAAAATGCCCAAATGCGTGTTAACAATGCGAAATTCCTCTGCTCGATCGTCCAGTTCGAGCTGCAAGTACCCATGCGAAAGGTCAGTGACCGAGAACACAATTCCGCCTAGCAGTGCGGCGAAAATATCCTCGGCCAAAGGCAGAGGACAATGGTCCAATTCTATAACCCCATTCCCTGTGCAACGGTAGTCGCCAGAAATCCTCAGACCTACGCCGTCCTTTTTAGGCACGATCACAAGTGATGTTGCCCAAGAAATGTGCCTGACACTACAGATTATTTCAGCTTTTTTCAGCATCGCCAGTTGCTGTTCAACCCGTTCGCGAAGAGCGTACGACAGTGGTCGCGCCTTACAAATGACGGGACACGCTCCTTCCAGAGTACAATGCTCAAGCTTAGAATCCTTTTATCGAGCCGTACCCCTGTGCAAACACATCGCGATATTTCTTGATCAGAGTTACTTCAGCGTCAACTGCTTTCACTCGCACAACTTCCTGCTATTTTATCTTTATCTTCTCAAGCCAGTTACGCCCGAACAAAGAAGGCATTCTTGCTCCCTTAGTTTCTTTAGCGATAACCAGGGGCAGTCGCACGCTTTGGTCATGGTATTACACTGTTCCATCCACGATACCTTTTATCGATACTGGCGTGCCATTGTAGGTTACGAGTTTCATATTAGCTTTCCGGAAACTGGATTTTGGTAAATGCGTTGCGAATTCGGCTTCCGACCTCCCAAACATAGCTGCGCCACTGTCAAGTTTCATGGCGGCTACTTTTCCGGCTAACTCTACGTTGCCTACAATGACCGGCGTTCCCGAACTGTGGTCCGTGTGACAAATCGTTAGTAATTCGTTATCAGAGCCCTCTTTTAGCAGCTAGTTCACTTCTTTCGTTTTACAAATTTTTGCAACATGCCCTTTCTTGTCACACTTAAAACAAGTACCGTTCAAAAATAGGCAACTTAGAGGGGCATGGGGCCCTCCACACCGGGGATATGGTTTCGATTTCGGGGTGACAAGTATTTGGCTTTCTTTTTTTCCGCGTGCTGGGCTTGGGGGGCGAGGCTCGGTTGAACGGTGCTTTTCTCGCCTCTGGCCGCGATGTCGTGGCTTGTCGTTGCCAGTGTACTTCGGTGTCGCCATGTGCACGTCCAGCATTGTTACCAGTGAACACTTCCTGCGTGTCTTGCGTTGCGGTTTCCATGGCTGTAGCAATGCTGCAGGCCCGGTCCCAGGTAAGTACAGCATCCGTCATGGCCAGAAGTCGGCAAAGTATGGCATCCGCTTTTATCCTGGCAATGAGACGGTCTCGAAGAGCGTCTTCTAGGAACGCGCCGAACTCGCATGTGGGTGGCCGCCAATTTCTTTAGCTCGACCACGAACTCCGTCACGCTCTCGTGTGCCTCTTGCTTACGTTGGTTGAAGCAGTATCTTTCCGTGACCACTGAACGTTTTGGAGTGTAGTGCTTTTTAAGCACGCTGGTAGCTTCTTCGAAAGTTACCTTGCTCGGGGTTTTTTCAGGAGCAGGCTGCGGAGAGTGACGTAAACCTTTTCCCCGATTGCTGTCAGGAATAGCAGCAGCTTCTATCTCCTCCGCGATGTCGTTTGCAGTGACAAACAGCTCGAAACACTCGAGATCATGTGTGCGTTGTGTGTGTGTTGTGTGCGTGTGTGTGTTGTGTGTGTGTGTTGTGTGCGTGTGTGTGTTGTGTGTGTGTGTGCGTGTTGTGTGTGCGTGTTGTGTGCGTGTGTGTGTGTTATGTGCGTGTGTTGTGTGTGTGTGTTGTGTGTGTGTGTTGTTTGTTGTGTGTGTGTGTTATGTCGCAAAATATTTTAAGTCGCAAAATATTTAGGTCGCAAAATATGAATGACTTGATAGTCCAGTTGTCCATGAGGAGTCGTGGCGCGTTCATCTTTGTTCAATGTTGCAATTTGACCGACCAGTTTTTCGCTGCATAGCTCATTCTCCCGCTGATCTAAGTAGCGAAAGGAGTTAAAAGAACATCTCCGCCGTACGGGTTTGCGGCAGGACATGCGCCGTGAAGTCGCGTGAGATTAGTAAATGTGTGGGTTTCCACGTGGCGAAGGAGGTTTCGTTACCGCTTCAGGACGCTCAGTAGGGCGATGAGTACGTAATATGGCTTAAAACCTGGTTGATTTGTCTGTCACGGGAATCAGTAAAATACGAAAGGGAAGTTTGCTGCGAAATCTGAAGCTGAGCATAATTTGCTGGTCAGCGGCTGTCCGGTGGGTGTGCTTGGCGAGCGATGTCCTGCTGGCGGGTCGCTTCGTTCAAAGGTGTCCTGGCGTCATTTCCGTGAGGGATATAACGTCAGGTAAAGTTTGTTGAATCCCTGCATAAAACACTGTGGTGTCAAAATATAAAACCCGAAAACGAACAACCCTAAGTATAACTTGCTCTTTAGTACTAAAGGTTGCTTCCCAGCAAGTTCCCAGCTTCTTCCTAATTTCTACTAATATGTCCTTAACTCGCGTTTGTTTCGCGACCCACTCCGCTCTCTTCTTGTCCCTTAATGTTACACCTAAACTCTTCCATTGCGCGCTGAGTCGTCCTCAGTTTAGGTTGAACCCTGTTAGTGAGCCTCCATGTTTCTGCTCCGTAGCTGAGTACCAGTAAGATGCAGCTGTCATACACTTTATTCTAAAGAGACAACGGTAGGCTGCCATTAATTACCTAATAACGACTATCGAATGCACTCCCCTTATTCTTATCCTTCGAATTATCTCTGCCTCAACGTTGGGATCCGGGGTCACAACTTGGCCTTGGTGGATAGTTTCGATTACTGCTTCCACTGCCTCGCCATCTATATCAAACTGTTTTGCTGTGCCGAGGTTATTGATCATTGCTTTATTTTTCCGCATATTAATTTTCAGGCCCACGGTTCTACTCTGTTTCTCCTGTGCGGTTAGCATGCTTCGCAATTCGTCCCCGGAGTTACTCATCTTTGTGTATCCGGGAAGAGAACACTTTATATAAAAAACATCCAAGAACAAAATCCAATCAAAATGAAAGGAAAATCACAGCTGGTTTTCTAATAAGCACTCAGGAACTCAACGGGTGATTTACGGCAGCCCCTGTGAGACGTAATCCGCGGCGCTCGAGTGCAACATAGTTACAGACGCTTCCACTACGTTGCTCACTCTAGCAGTGCCCACTCTCGGGACTAAATTAACGGCATTGCTCAACCCCACCTGACGCTCGCCTATTTGCCTATGTCGCCACTCCGATTTGCTCCTGGCACCGCCAACGTGTTTTACCGTCCGCCGAGCGCTCCGTACACGGTTACCTGTTGCCTCCCACCTCTCCCCTCCACCGAAGTAGCGTAAGTCAGGTTTCCCATGCTTCAGAAATGCGGATCACTTACCCCTCTAAAGATCGTTTGCAACTGTAGCTGTATAGCACCTGAGTGGAACAAACGCATCCGTTTTCCTTGCAGAGCCGCAGCATTTCATCTGGAAGTAAAGAGTGCCTCCACGTGCCTCACACCTTGAATATATCACGGTTAAACATTCCACGCTGGAGATTTCAGCAAATTATGTGGGCTGTTGCGCCGCAACATTACGCGCCGCTTCACTCCATAGACCCGCACTCCATAGACCCGCACCAGAGTGGCACCCCTACGGGGTGCCACTCTAAGCACGAACGCTGGAAGATGGCGACAGAGACCGAGAGATATAGAGATATAGAGAGATACAGAGAGGAGGGAGAGGGAGCGAGAGAGAGGGAGGAGAAGTAGTGAGACAGAGATAGAGATACAGAGGGAGATATCAAGAGACGAGAGGGAGTGAGAGAGATTTCGAGACAGAGTCACAGTGAGAGTACGAAGCAGAGAGTAAAAGAGAGAGAGGAGAGAGAGACACAGTAAGAGGAAAAAGGACATCCGTTTGTTCCTTAAGGCGTTAGGCTCCGCACGATTACCTTGTTTGTTACCTAAGAGTGTAACCCCTTCCCCTCTCACATAGGCATTCTTTTGTTTACTCGAAAATGTTCTCAATCTGATTGAATGTTGCTGGAAAAGGCTGCGCTCCCAAATAAATGAATGCGCGACCAATTTTCTCGGCATTCAATTTTCCGAAGTTCAACTGTGCACGTCACTGTGCTGAGTGCTTGTTCGACGCTTGAGGTTTTATTAAAGCGAAGGTCGTATATGCATCATTGGAAATGGATCTTAAACGACTTGGACTTCGACATGAACAGCACAAAAACCTAAGCAAGACCAAAAGCGACCCAAAGCATTCCACCCGTTTGTAACAGATGAATTATCACTAATAAATTATAAAGATTGATTAGTGCTTGATAATATTTGATTTATTATTGTAACTGCAGGTGACCTCTTGACTGCCGAGGAAGGAGAATACGAAGGATGGTACAACATGGCATATCTCAGTCTGCAGGCACATGGAATAAAAAGCAATCAATAAACTACTAGAGTCGCAACATACATATACACATCTTTAAAGATAGGGGGACAGAGAAAAACACGTAATAATGAATTCCGTCATGTATGAGATACACATTCTGAAAGATGTGATTGACCTTGTAAAAAGACAAGCGGCACTAAAACAAACGTCAACCCCAACAATTACTAGAGCGGAATAAGACAATTTTAAGCGTAAGTAAATTAATGATTGTAAAGCTTTTTGGTAATGATTTGGACGGGGAGGCTAACTAGGAATAAAAATGTGATAAGAAGGGTTGATGTTTTGCTAAGGCGGACTAAGATGGATAGATTAGATTATATACATCGTACGGTTTAACGCGCGGATGAACGTAGGCGATGAGACCCGCCGTAAGAGAGGGCTCCGGATAAATTTTGACCACCTGGGGACCTTTAACGTGCGCCGAAATCTCGCACACACGGGCGTTTTTGCTTTTCGCCTCCACCAGAAAAGTGGCTGCCACGACCGGGAATCTAACCCGCGACCTCGAGCTCAGCAGCACAACGCCAACTACGCCAACCAGCCACCGCGGAGGGTCACACTACGATGGACTAAAAGCGATTAACGTGAACTAGCATTGCAAGGTTGATTGAGATAAATTAAAATTACACTAAGGTGAAATAAAATGGATGTATGGCTTTGGGGATTATAAATTAGACTAAAATGAATGCATGACCATAAGAAAGGGCGATGCTGTGTCTACGCGTGAAGGCGTATATAAACTTACACGTCGCAATAGTATCGCTCGCTCATTTACAAAGTCCCTCAAAACGCTTGAATGCCCTGAGAATTCTTCCACATAAGTGCGGAGGACACGTTTTCTCCAGCGAAGTTCATTTACTATTAGTTATTGGCTACGTGACAATAAGCAGACAATTATGCTCCTGCAGCAAGCTTTGGTACAAACGCTCCCGCCGGCGGTAAATCCGCCATTCAATCAATTTGCATTATACTTGGAGTTTCATACAATAATAACAAGAGGGGAAACTGGAAATAGTGTTAACGCGGTCACCGAGGCGGCGTTTACGCTTCGGTGGGAACGATGGGTAGTTCTGAAACCTGATTGCGTAGGATCACAACGGGCCTATGGCTGCGCAAATTGTTTTTTGACAAAAAAACTCTTATTGCCCTGTTCGTCGTTTACAAACTCCGCAACGAAAAAAAAAGTTACGGACCAAATTGCGTTCTGTGTGAAATGAAACCAATTTGTACGAAATAAAACCGATATAAAACAAATAAAAAGCAGACGCGAAGTGGAGGAGGTGTGTGGAGTACATTTGCCATTTGCCACCGAAATTACTCTAAAGGGATGATTAAATGACAAAGCCTAGCCGGAAACACGGCTAGTATGTTTATGTGAGTGTGGGTTGTACCACATGCAGCGTGCGTTTTTTTTGTGTTGTACGTGTGTGTTGAAGACTGGTAATAAAAAGATCCAACTACAGAAGGACGCGGACTTCTATAAAAACTTGTTGTGAAAGTTTCGGCGCTTGTATTTTTAATACCAAGAAAAGATTTGTGCCCCTTAAAAGACGAAAGCGATTGCCTTTGAAGCTTTTTAGCATGAATTAGTGACATTCATCAAGCTCCGTTCTTATCAGACACCGGTACTGCAGGTCTACGCCGTAGAAGCTAGCGTTCTCACAAAAAGTGTGGCTTTTCCAAGCAGTTCCCAATCTTCGTCCGCTTCAAAAATACATTTCTCTTCTGAATAAGCACCACTGCAACTCAACTAATTGGCCGACAACTTCGTCGCAGACAGAGTGCCATTTGTGATTTCGTGGTCGCTGTGCCGACAATGTGTTCATATTCCACCCGATTCGCAACTATAGTTACAATACATGTCCACTCACGGCGGCGTCATTGCACGTGAGGCATTCAGTTCAAGGAGAAACGTATTTTTTAACGCTTCTTCTGACATAGGCAAATGCGTTAATGCAAGCCGAAAACGCAAACCAAACTGGCTGCAAAATTCAATCCATAATAACTTCCGCAAGCCATCGAGTGCCAATCCGAATCCAGAACCCATAACGCCCATCCCGGCGGACGATCGCAGCGCCAGTTTCCTCTAGTTGTTTATGTATGAAATTTCATGATGATATACACTGAAGGAGAAATACTTGGTGAGTCAACAATTGAAAAAATTGCTACTGCTTAGCTCAGATAAACTGGAATATGCAAAGCAAAAGCTTGGTTTGGCCTGTTTGACTCTTGATTTCGCTTGGTTAATCATTGATGTAGCTGCATTGCCGTCCGGTCCCGTGCAACGCTCACAGGAGGACGCCCACCTCGCTTTCATTCGCGGCCTACGCGGTGTTCCTCTTCGCCGGGTAGAGGGCGCCACTGGTCTCGCCCAGACTCATGTGTGCGCTCTGAGCTCCACATGTATTGCGTTTGAGTGCGGTTTCCTGCTGTGTTGGTGCATATCATTACCAGGACGTGTTTCGTAACATCACCGTAACCTCCTCAGCAAGTTTTAGGACTCTCCTGCGAACATTGGAGAAGTTACGGCGTTGTTTGTGTGGACCACGTTGGGGGTAGGCCTAGAACGTTAGGCCTAGCGACCACCTCGTATGCACCCGGACGGCTTCGCCGATCAACACTGGAACGAGAGCCTCACAACCCGGCAAGATGAAGGAATTCATTCCTGAACAAGACGGCTGGTTCCGCAAAACTTCCACAACGAGGGTGAGCGATGGTATATTTCATAAACTGATACTTCGCTCCCAGGATGGTTTTCCGATTCAGTCCTCCTTACTCCGAGACCTTCGTCACGAACTATGCCTTCGAGCCCAACTCACCGCGAACGAAGCTGCCAAGCTCAAAGCAAGCCTCTTACCCGGCAAAAATATTGCCGTCTTGCTTGCTCAAGAGCCATCCGCAATCTCCAAATTTAATTACTGTTCCTTCGTCACGCTCAACAGAAAACAACAGCGCATCAGTGTCTATGAAGCCGCCAACCGGCAATTATGCAAAGGAGTGATCCAGGGTGTGGCCACCACCACATCTCCGTATTTTCTGCTTAAACACCTTAAAGCTGTTGGATACGAAATCCTCGCCTCCCGCATGATGGGCTCTACCCAAACTGCGATCATCACGTTTTCCGGTACATACGTGCCTGTAGAAGTAGACTACGACGGCGGCCTACATTGGTGTGCGCCACACAAACCACACAAAGTTCCTTAAGCTCGGGCATCGAGCTGACGTCTGCACGCCAATATCTCACCCTCTTTGCCCTAAATG
The DNA here is from genome assembly GCF_048455015.1 of Haemaphysalis longicornis. Taxonomy (NCBI): domain Eukaryota; kingdom Metazoa; phylum Arthropoda; class Arachnida; order Ixodida; family Ixodidae; genus Haemaphysalis; species Haemaphysalis longicornis. Next base: position 206,273,682 of record NW_027526335.1, on the reverse strand, counting down.
CGGATCAGCAAAGAAAGGTGAAGAACATGAATGCATCACGAAGTGCGCCCTTTGTGGCGGCCCGCACCCATCCGAAGACAAAGAATGCAAGGTCCGATGAAAGGCAGATGCCGTGACAAGGCTTCAAGCCTACCAAAAGAGGCTTGCCATCCGGAATGAGCCGGAAGTACCGAAAGGATCCATGTCCCAACGAGACCCACTGACCAAGAATGACAAGGTATCAACAGAGCAGGCTTCACAAGAACCCCCACTCAAGAACACCAAAGCATCAACAGAGTGGGCGTCGCACCAACATCGAGCGTCCACCAGCCCGGGGCTCATGCAAGTGTCGAAGCTCCCTCAGGAGAACCAAACTGGTCAGGTGAGTCAGCCACTCCCTGCTGTAAAACATCGTAGAGAAACTAACGCCAGGTACGCATAGTTCGCACATGCCCTAAAAGGCAAGCACACTCAGGACACCACACCAGACAACACGCCAGAACACATCTCAATAAATCTCGAGGGACGTACTCAGGCAGACCCGACCTAAGAATCTGCCGACATGGACGCCGAGAATGAGAACAATGCGTACGACACTGAACAAGCGCCTTTCGCCAAGAGAAGCAGATCCCAAACCCCAAGCAAGCCATCGTCTACTCGATCACACGAACTGAGCAAAAGGATAGAGGCTCTCAAAAAGCAAATCGCCGAAAATAAAAACAAGTGGAATTCCTACTAGAGAACATTACAAAAATGTGCGGACAGGCCTACGCTTTACAATCCGCCTGCTTGCCTTTGCAGCGAAATTTTGAAACTCAATCACAGTCAATTGCTGCACTAACCAACCTGATTACCCAGCAAGAAGAAACATTTGAGGCACGTGTCCTGAAGGCGATAAGCTCTCTATTTACTAGGGTAGAACAAATAGCTTCCCACCTTCAGCTCCTCCCCGCCATCCCCAGCTACGATGAAAACACACACAAATAACGATATTAGGATCCTACAGTGGAACGTCCGTGGTTTCAAAGGAAAACAGGCAGCAATATTCTACTGGATCACATCCTTATCCCACTCTCTGGACATCATCCTTTTACATAAAGCAGGCAAAACCCCGAAAATTCCTGGCTACATGACGTATCAAAGACGCCACAACATCGCCACTCTGGTTAGCAAACGTATACCCGCCAACATCGAACGTGACACGGATGCAAGCCTCACAATATCGGTGTCTACACAGCAAGGCCCTCTTCACATTATCAATGTTTAAAGCCCGCAAAAGACACGCTACAGGAAATAAAAGAACTCCTTAAACCGAAACACTCACGTGCAGGATGTGAACACCTCTTGGCAGGTGAATTCAACGCTCCGCACACAGCCTGGGGCTACCCCGGAAACACTACCAAAGGCCGCAGATTACTTCGCCTGCTATACGAAGCTGAATGCACGGTACATAACGACTTCAGTGAATATGCGAAATTGGGAAATTCTGTCGAGAGAGACACCAACCGGACCTCACTGTCTCCACAAGACAGCTTAACATCCAATGGTCACACACTCAAGAATAGTTTGGGAGCGACCATGCTATCATACAAGTGGTCATTCAAGCTACGCCGAAGCGTCTAAAGTGAAAGAAACAGCACATCTTAGATTGGCACAAATACAGACTAGACAAGCAAGGCTGCGACCGACCTACTATAGACGCCTGGACTGAAGAAATCAAGCAAGCAAAGAACCACTGCCATAGCTTTGGCAGTGGCCTGCACTGCGACACAGCACACTCTTAACAACATATACACTGACTGCAAGACGGTCTGAACCCTTTCGACACAAGGCTTCAGTCAAAAACCGGCTTTTGAAGAGCTTAAACACCTTAATGGCACGGTAAGGGTACACTGGGTACCGGGACACAGGTTTGGCAGGAAACGAAAGAGCAAACCTGCTCGCCCGCGAAGTGATTCTCGGGGCACCTGCCAACTTTGGTCAAACCCGAAAGCGTGTGACACTGCCAAAACTGCAGCTTAAACAATACGCAGACAGCAAACGCAAATTCACTCCTCCGCACAAGAAATTGTCCAGGCCACAGCAAATCACTATAAGGCTGACGCAAATGCAAACGCTACTCACACTCGGCAAAGTGTACAACTAAAAAGGCTGTATGAATATTACCCCGCCAGAGCGTGATGAATGCCACGTACCTATTAATCAAAAGCACATATTATGACTATGCCTCAAGGTAGATAGAAGCAGTATCCGCATGGAGTGCCTGACTCAACTGGCCACGTTATAGCAGCAGCTATCGTTGGCAAGCTTTGTCCAAAAGACCATAGGCGCCCCGTCTTTCCGGTAAGAACCCTGGAAGACCAACTAACGAGGAATTCCAGTGGCCCCCTGGAATGAGGAGGCCTTAGCCTAGAGGGCAAATAAATTTTCTCTCTCTCTCTCTGTCTCTATTCGCCGGGTGCAAGTTGAGTCACGTAGCTCGAGAAGAACCAGCGGCGCACGAAAAGGAGGCGACCGGGTTGGTGGGCTGCCTATCAGCTGATCAGTTGAGCAGAAGGACTGAAAACGGGGTCTTGTGCGCAGCGCCAAAAGAGGGGACGGCGAATCACGTGATGCGCTTCGAGGGGTTTGTCACACGGGGTGTGCCTGAGGTAAAAAGGTGAATTTGCGCATCCGCGGAGAAACGGAAGTAGTAAAGCTTTGTTTTAAAAAATTACACCAACTTCCCGTAGGGCAACCCTAAACAGTACGCGAAGCAGGCATGGGGTCGATTCAAGTGCCCATTACTTTTCACTTCGTCGTTTCCGTGAGGTTGAGGTACGTAGCTACCGTTATATTTACCGTTCGGTTTACATGGTAACTATCACACTTATTTTTCACTTAATGGAACTAGGAAATAGGAAATTGCGTTGACGCCATGGCTGTTTCGCATACAACTCAGGGTTCCCCTACGAGAAGATGGTGTATTTTATAGAAGGTGGGGGGGTGTTAGAGTGGAGAGGCATTAAAGAGAGCGAGAGAGAGAGAGACGTTGTACGTGGTATGAGTTTGTCTTTATTTAAGCATTATCATCATCATGTTCAACGTAGGTGACATTGAGCTGAGGTTGGCGTCCCGCTTTGATTATGACCACCTTATGGTCTGTGAAATTTAAAGTCAAGGGCTGTTGTAGTGGATGAACCCTAAATTTGCTGAAAATGAGTTTGATGCACGTTCCCCGGATGGTTGTGGGCTGCTTGTAATCACGGCCCGCCGAGACTCGGCGACGCACGCCGCTGCCCACGACGATGAAGCGTCGAAGGCGCGTGAAGCGTGCTCGTTTCGTGCCGGCCCGGGAAGACACCGGCCACACTGTCGCTCCAGGAGCCATCAAAGGGGAAGCGTGCCCGTTTCGTGCCGGCCCAGGAAGACACTGGCAACACTCTCACTCCAGGAGCCATAGAAGGGACCGGGCGTTCAGCAAGCCGAGCATGCACAGTGGGGGTGTTGACGGCGCAACAACGACAACGACAAGGGAGGGACATAGCCCCGACCACGAGATGCTTCGCATTTAAAAGTGTCTGTAATGTAATTTTTTGTACGTACTCTGAACCCTGCGAAAGAGTTACACACCCACATAATAACACATAATCAGAAATAATCACACATAGGGCAATATTTGCATGCATGGCCGTGTGGTGCTTTAGCATGTCATTCTGGGTATGAGGCAGCAAATCCGTGCGTTGCCGCTACCGGTTCTGTACTGTGCTGGAGATAGGCAAAGCCACCAGTTCTCGATTGAGGTGCGGATGGGTGCTGCATTGCAGGTCTACCTGAGCACGCGTCGGGGAATCTGCATGGCCCCTCGGCTGGCGGTGGACCGGCTTCCCATGGACGTCACCATGTGCACCCGGGCTGTGAGGGCTGGACGGTCGCTACTTCCATTCGACCTGGGCGCTGGCTCGTTCAAGCGGGGGCTCAATCGCTACTTCGATCGCAAGAAGTACGGCCTACAGCCCGCCCATCACGGCGTGGACCAGCAGCCGTTTGTGAACGACGCTCTTCCGTCCCGCATACTCATTGGAGCCGTAAAGACAATACTCAATCTAGTCTGCCTTCCCGTCTGCGACACGCCACACCGAGTGTACAATTCTGCAGGCGACTTTTAAGTGCACTTTTGTGAGTTGAGCCGCTCAGCCTGCATTCGCATTTCCGCTCAACGGAACGGTGCTGTCAACTCGTGAATGCCGCGCTTTTACCATCCACCAATGCTTTACCAAAACAAGAGAGGAACATGGACGCCTCTGCGTTTTACGGCGCGTCAAGTAGGTGTTCTTAATGTTACCTTTTCTGTCTAGTTGAAACTTTTATTAAAGGAAAACTGAAGCTCTTAGCTGAATGATTGAGGACAACAGGTTAGAATAATGTGTATGCGTTTTCTTTTGTAGCGATGGTTAAGAAACGGTGGTCACGTTTACGATGGCATGTTTACAACTTCGACGTAATTGGTTAAGTACTTATGAAATCAAGTTGTTTATGGTTTTGAAGTGAATTTTTGGTTATCAAAATCATACACACGAAGTTACAAATTTTTCTCACGGCTACATCCTAAGGGGGGTCGCAGAAGGCTATGGTGAAAACAATAGCGGCAATATTGAACGTCGTTTTAACACGAAGCTGTCCTATGTGCTCCTCCCGGTTTACCGGGGGGAACTGGAGGGGCTACTGCCGCTGCTGCGTTTTGACGGGGTGCACTGCTGAATTGTTTCTTACAACCGATAACACGGGACTCAATGTTGTGTCCACGGTGCTGGCGAACCGACTACAGCCCAGGAGGGGCGAGGGCACCCGGGGAAGTTACACCGGATAACACTAGCCTCCGCGTATCGCACCCCCGCGGCCATACAGCGACTGGAACCGGGAAGCTCCATTTAATGCGTTTATCGTGTTGTCGGTTGTTGGAACTGGTGCCGTTTAAACAGCACCCTCGAAAGAAGGAACGTCTTCGTTGTGCAAACTGCGAGTGTAAACGTGAGGGTCGATGTCGTTACGACCATAATGCACGACATTTCCAACGTCGAGGAAATGTGTGTCCAACGTAAAAACAAATCCCGGGCCATCTCAACTAACTTGAAACCTGGGAAGGGGAGAAGCATGCAGTGTATGAGTGTATTCTTGGCACCTTGGCGTCTTTGCTCACGCAGATGAAACCGTTCGGGCTTAGAGGTATACAGCTTTGCTGTTGAAGTGTCGTGTCTATGGAGCTCGAAGCGTTCTACCGCGAAGGCTAAAAGAGTGTCCATATGTTTTGTTAGCACGCGTTACGAAGCGTTCCAGCGCGAGGCGTAAGCGAGTGTCCCGGCAATTTATTACCGTGACTGCATGAGGCGGTTATTACGACGATGGCATGAGACGCAGACAGGGCGAGAGCCTAAAGGGCTTGGCCCCTAAAACGTGCAGATGACAATGTCAGTGTGGGAGAACAGGTGTAAAGCTTCGCTTTACGTCGATTGCCAATTTTGTGTGAGGGATGCGCCTACTTTTAAGAGCAAGTTTGGTTCCAATATGTCTTGGTGGAAATAAACGGCCTCTGTGGAGCTCTCCGAAGATTACAGATAACCTCATCGGCAGACCTCACCGGAGCGATTCTTAAGGGGGGACTCACCTGATCACGTTCCCATTCGACTTTCTAATTCCTGACATACGGGCTTAAAAAGCATCTTCCACGAATGCGGGAAGCTTTAAAGGTACATATACATGTGCACAACTGGCTAGTTTGCTTATTGTAAACATGTGCCAGTTCTGTACTGAAAAAAAATAATAAAAACGCGCTCTGATTATGAGGATGATGATTGATGATTGCTATTGGTATTCCCGTGTAGCGGGGTGATGACGTGTGATCTTACCACTCTTTCTTCCCACATATTTCCACTCTTGATTCCATTTTAGCGCCGCTTATGGCAGGCTCAAAAAACTTATTACGAACACAATACTTATTTTTTTTCTGTTATACGTGATAGCTGTCCTAGGCAATGTTCTCCTGTCTGCTTTTCGTCCTCCAGCATTCTAACCTTCCTTTCGTCCCCTCGACGGCCTTGAAGTTACCTTTCCCTGCGCTACCCTAAATCCTAGAACTTCTGGATGCCGAATATTTCCCTCATGCAGGTTTGGATGGATACCCTAGATACGCGCATGGATACGCGCGTCGAAGACCGCTAGCGCCATCTAATAAAAATAGATAAACTAAAATGCCTTTCTTGTTTATTTTTTACTTCAGTAAAAAAAAACATGGGCTGCATGTCTGAAATAAGAAAACTAGGCAGTTGTGCACATGTATATGTACTTTTACAACTTCTCCCATTCGTGCAGGATGCTTTTTAAGCCCGTACGTCAGGAGTTGGTTATTTGAATAGGAACGGGATCAGGTGAAACCCCTGTCATGATGAGTACTCACCTGTTAACATTCCTATGGGAATTACTACTGCATGACCCACGAACATAAAGATCATCGTGCCCGAATGTGAGTGGTTTTTTAAGGTTTTCCTCTTTTTATGGCGCTCAAAAAATTTTTTGTCTCGATCAGTAAATGTGGTTCTCGGCTGGGAATATGACCAAGCATGTAGGTACGTTACGTTGAGGTATAGCAGGGGAAGTTTCGTGTGTGTCAAAGTATACCCTTCGGTTTATATTGGGAAATAAGGCAGCACGAGAAAAATGTTTACAATATCACGGAACCTATCAGCATTGCTAACTTCTCTGAGATGTAGCTGAATTTTTTTTGTGTGATTTTGAGTGTCGAACGTACAACTTGTCTCTGAGGCGCCGAAGTGGAGGTGTCTAGAATATTTTACAGAGCAGGAAATCTTTCACGTATTTCGAGATGTGTACACCTGGGTGTTGGGTTTGGATATTGACGGGAGCACGACGACACGGCAGCAGTGGCTTACTGCTTTATTCGACGCATGGACTGGCGTCAGCACAAAGTACAAGTCAAGAAGAAGCTCACACAGATAGGACTACCGGCTTATGAAGCCGGCGCACACTACGTCACCGTCGCGTAGACAGTCGCTCAGATCTTATCAAGAGATAGCCCCGGGCGCGCGCTCGCCGAACACTGGAAGATGCCGAGTTGCCGGACGTAACATCCCTCCCCTCTTAAGCCAAAAGTTCACATCAACTGTTTTTTTTTTCAGCACATGTACAGCATACGCAGAACAACAAAATATGCAATCACTCATTGCAACAAAATCACTCGTACACCAGCCGGTCAGGCGGCCGTCGACTCCTGGTACTGCGCCGAAGTGGGGTTGGCGAGGCAGCACGGCTACTGACACTTTCTGCGCACGAGTCACTTGGGTGATTGTGCTCAGCGAAAGCTACCCAATCAGGTTGCACATCTTGTTCGCTGGTACATTGAGGCACAAAGGTCTGCAAACGATCTGCATGCACAAACCTTATGCGCTGCTGCACACGAACCAGAAATGTGACGTCAGACACAACCTTGATCACTTTGCCCCGAAACCACTTGATGTTTCCTCCTCTGACCGATTTCACCAAGACCGCATTCCCCACAGAAAACGTTCTAGCGCACCGCGACGCTTGTTTGCGGTACTCTCAATCCTTTTCATTTTATCTTTCATTGCTTGAGTCATGTCTGGTATTAACCGGGAGAGGTGCGTTCGCAATTTCCTGCCGAGAAACAGTTCACTTGGTGTCTTTCCAGTGAAAGAGTGGGGAGTCATTCGGTACGAAAAAAGAAAGTTGTCTACCTTGTGCTGCATGCTTCTGCCTCACTCGATCTTTTGATCAACAAGTAGGGATTTCAACAGAGCCTTTTTTTACGGTTTGAACTACACGTTCCGCGGCACCGTTTGACTGTGGATAGTAAGGCGGTGTCAGAGTGCGCTTTACACCGTTTTTGCGAAGGAATTCTTGGAATTCCGAGCTAGCAAACTGGGGACCATTGTCCGTCACCCCTTCAACCGGCAACCCATACGACGCGAACACAGAGCGGACAACTTCAACTGTTTTCTGCGCAGTTGTGCTGGTCATCAGTTTAACTTCCACCCACTTTGAGTGCGAGTCAACCATGACCAAGAAGGATTTTCCCTCTTTTTCCGCGAAGTTCATGTGTACGCGCTCCCAGTTGTTCAAACGCCACATCCTTTGCTGCAATGGAGCGGCTGGAATCGCAGCTCGAACGCTGTCACAAATTTCGCATTTCTTTACACACTCCTCAAGATCTTTTTCGATGTTCGGCCCCCACACCATTCCTCGAGCCAACATCTTCATTTTGTTAATCCCAGGGTGCTCTTCGTGCAGTAGGTCTAAGCCGTGTTTTCTCAACTAACCGGGAATGACTACAGGGTTGTTCCAAAGAAGACAGTTCATTTCTAAGGAAAGCTCATACCTTCTGACAGAGTATCGCTCTAACGCGTTGTCGACTGCTTTAGGCCAACCCTGCCGCGTCATTTCGCGAATCATTCTGAGTTCGTCGTCTTTGTCAGTTTCTTGGCTACTTCTTTAGCCATGAGTGGCATGTCTGGGATGGGGGAAAAGTAGTTCACCGTTTCGTCAGTAGACCTCCGAGAAAATGGTAACCGTGACAACCCATCTGCATTGCCAATCGAGCCTCCCTTTCGGTACTCAATCTTGTACTGATAACTAGCCAGCCAATTCCACCAGTGGTGCAGCCTTGCTGCTGCAACCGAGTTTGCATGTTTCTTTGGGTCGAAAATGTAGGTCAGTGGCTGATGGTCCGTCAAGTTAGTAAACATTCGCCCATACAGATATTTGTGAAATTTCTGTATGCCGAACACGATTGCAAGTGATCCTCTTTCAATGTGCGCATAGTTTCTTTCCGCTGGAGTCAAAGTTCAAGAAGCGGATGCCACCGGCCTATCTTCCCCGTTTACAACATGAGAGATAACGGCAGCCACGCCATGCGCAGACCCTCACAAAAATGGATTACGAATTTCTGCAGAGTTTTCATGGAGATCTTATGGAGTGACAAGAAATACTACAGAAACTCATCAGGAACTCTGAGCTTATGGAGTTGCCCCCATAAAAAGTCTACAAACTTTTTATAGCTACTTCTCCACAGAAATTCATTAAGAGCTAACTCTTCAACACCTCTATAAATATTCTGTAGAATTTCTACAGTCACTTTTCCATAGAATGTCTATGAATTTAAACAACTGAAGGCCTCTATAAAGACTGTAGAATTTTTGTTGTGACTTCCCCATAAAAGTTCATTAAGAGCGAACTCTTCAACATCTCTATGAATTATCTGTAGAATTTCTGCCGTCACTTCTCCATAGAAACTCTGTGAACTTAAACAACTCAAGGCATCTATGAAGACTCTGTAGAATTTTTGTTGTGACTTCCCCATAAAAGTTCATTAAGAGCAAACTCTTCAACATCTCTATGAATATTCTGTAGAATTTCTACCGTCACTTCCCCATAGAAGTTCTGTGAACTTAAACAACTCAAGTCCTCTATGAATACTCTGTAGAATTTTTGTTGTGACTTCACCATAAAAGTTCATTAGGCTTCCACTCATCAAAGCCTCCAAAAAGACTATAGAATTTCTACAGTTAGTTCTCCATAGAAACTCTGTGAACTTTAACTCAATTATAAGCCAGCTCCCCAGCACTTTTATTGTTTGCCATCATAACTCGTGTGTACCAGCGGCCGTCCTTCCATTCAAGCAATACGATACACGCGCGCACACACACGTACACGCGATTCACGCGTCGCGCGAGCGTCAGCGTTGATCGGCGTCGCCGCACCATCACGCAGGAGAGCTGCAAGAAGCCGCAACCACATGCAAACGCATGGAACAGGCGAAGTCATGCGTCAACCACTGCGTCGACGAACGTTGCTGAGCACGTTTCAATGAACTCGATCTGCAGGACTTTTAAATTATTTTTGATCGTTTATGAGCAGTTATTTCAATTGTTTAAATGCAGTAATTATCATTCTAGATTTGCCATACAAAATGCACTTTCTTTGCTCTACAAGAATGCTTGCGGGCCATTTTTGAAACGTTGCATAATGTATTTCAAGTTATCACAGTCAAATCTGAACAAAACAACACAGCCTCATGAACAAAGACGCACTTCGAACAAATTCCTTACAACTTGATGTCCTACCTAGAAGTAATGTACAGACTGCTTGATGACTTTAAAGCATGAGCAAAACAAATTTTCAGCGCTGCCTTGCTACTGAGGTTAGTCAGACTTAAAAGGAAAGGTGTTCTGGTACCCTTTGTTTACGCCAGTACAAAATAGGTGATCTAGCTATCACCAAAAAATAACCGGCACTTTGTGTGAAGATTCGAACCTTTGACCTTCAAAACAGTAGCCCAGTAAATACCGAACCTCACGGAAGGAGGTAGGGACTTAGTGCAGAACTTCGTATTCAAGCGACATTGCCAACAAGCCTTGTAAGTTTCTTTTTTTTTTTGGCGGGGGGGGGGGGGGTCATTGTCGTCAAATATGAACAAAATATGATAGGATGATGAACAAAGACGCAATTAGCACAACTTTACTTGCTACTTGATTTAACCTGAGTGTATGTACCGACTGCAGCTTCATGAATTCAAAGTGTGAACAAAGCAAATTTCGGGGCTGCCTTGATAGTGAGGTTACCGTCGAACGTCACTTGTAGGTTAAATTGCAAAGTACTCTGCCTTTTTTTTTTGTCTATGATACCCTCATTGCAAAAAAAAAAAAAATAAGGGGTTTTCTACGATTCGAACCATGGACTTTCAAAACATAACGCAATTGCCGAAGCTCCTAACCACTCGACCACGCCGGACGGTACGCGCGTGCGCAAGAATTTGGTACACTAACAGAGGCTGCCAACGAATATTGTCGGGTGATTCGTTTTGGTTGTATTTGACAAATTTCAGCAGTGATAACGCTTGTTTTTTCCACATCGGTCTTGGAGGCGAAGCCAGTTATGCTAATAATGCAAGTGATGTAACCAAAGCTCCCTTATTTGAGCCAAGAAAAGCAATCGCGCTTCATCGTTCCCCCTATGCAAGCTACGGTAGCCGCGAATGAAATTGAATGCGCCGCTAGATTTCTGGCTTTAATAAACTTTGTTCGTTACGCACCGATCTTGCAGACAAGCCCATAATGCTAACACTACAAGCGATGTAGCCAAAGTTCCCGTATTTAACTCGCAAAAAGCTATCCGAAATCCCCGGTCTCCCCGATGGAAGCCAAGCTAGCCACGAAGGAATGTGCACTTTCGAACAGAAATAGCTTGTAATTTGCCTCAAGGCACCCGATTACCGTAGGTTAAAAAGAAATTGATTGTTTTCTGCGAAAGTAATGACTCCAAGCCAGGAGATAGACATGGAATCCGGACGATGTCGTCTGCTTTTGGGTGTTCCTGGCGCTCCCGCGTCAGCTCACGTCGCCGTGCATTTGCCGACACCGTCAACGCGGGGCGATGTCGACGCGCGAAAGTGCGGAAAATGCGCTGCTAGTGGTAGCGGCTAAAGTCCCTCGATCGGCGTTTTTAGTAGCGGCCTCAGAACAAACCGTAAAATTACGGCGCCCGCAACCCCACGCCAGCTGTATTTCCACCGTAAACCCTGAAATTGCCTTAAATGCCGTAATCTACATTGTCGGTACAATTACTGTTTCCTTTAAAAAACCCCACGCTCAAGCTTTTCTTGTATATAATTGGCAACTAATATCTGTATTTACCAATAACTTCGGCATCTATTTCGCCACGCGTTTTTTTCAAGGTGGGTGTCATTTCAGGAACTAGTTTTTCCCTCGGACGAACATGAGACAGGAAAGTGCTGCGCGGCGAGCCCGACCGTCCTATCTGCCCTCCGTATCGGTGGGGGTGCTACTGGCCGTTGGCGGCACGGTTGTGCACGCCTTCAACTTTCGTTGTTTCGGTGATTTGACTACCATGGATTTATCTACCGGACGAAGAAATACTGCGAAGTAGTGAAGGTAAGTGAGTACTAGTGAACTTTGTTTTCTTGTCATATGTATTTATCGTAGCAGAGTCGGCAGAGTTGCTCGCGAACTGCGGTCCGCGTAAGCGGTTAGTCCTAACGATTTCACTGACTCGCTTTGTGCGTAGCGCAGATCTGTCGGTAGACCTTTGAACCTGGCCGTTGCGTGTGTAAACATAATCAATTCTCACGCAATTTCTAGCACTGTGTTTGGTGAAGTGTGTGTGTGTCCTGTTCTGTTTTGCTAGCCGAATGTTTTGATATGAAATGAAATAAGGGAAGCTGGAGAGTGCGAATATGAGAATATGAGTGCGGGTACGATATAAGTGCGTATGCATTAAACGCAAATCGTGTACTTTTAGCATGATCTGCACTCTTGGTTTTTGTTTCGTTTTGCAGATGCCGTTTTTTTTCCCGTCATAATAGTTTTCAGTTAAAAAACGTGCACAATAAATTGAATTATTGCCGTGCGTGTAGCATTAGAATAAAATAATAAATCGAATGATTTCCGAGCGTACAGCATTAGATTAGAATGCCATCTGGATGTTTTTTTCGCGTTTCGATTGAATAATTAATCTTTTTGAACGCTCAGTTTGGTCGTGACATGTTGGAATGAACAAAGTGTATGGAACCCTAATTTATTTGTAGCGTCAGAACTACACGCATGTCGTAACTGGTACAGTAGTATGAGTAGCGCTGGTTGCGCTTCGTACTGTTACTGTGGCATCGCAAACGTAAATTAACCATTCAGAACGAAGTAAAAATATTCAAGAATGGCTGTTAAATTTGGGTCATTTACGGAATTTCCAGCTTAATGAATTTTAGTGTGCAACACACCTTGGTGATCAGAGTAACGCAGCATTTGGGATTTCGCAGGTTTAAGGCAGAGTATGATTCTGGTGTCTGGCCTGTCGTTTGCTAATAACTTACATGTTGCAGGCTGCTGACTGGTGCAACTTGCATTCAAAATGACTTCTTGGTGCGGCCTATTTCAAGGACCGAGGCTGTTTCCTCATCGGGCGCCGCCGACTGTTTGGCAGTCTATGCAAAAGTGGGTGAACACGTTTTTTTTATGGTTTTTACAGACCTCGTCTTCCTGTTACATGCACAACGGAATTTCAGTGATCTGAAGTTGTCATTTTTTCACTAGGGACTCTTTGAAGGTGTTTAAGCAATCTTACACCAGTGCGGTTTTTGGTGATTATTTGTGCATATTAGATTTTTTCCGACACAACGTAGCACTGCGAATGCTTGATGTAGATTTACAATCTAAACAACACAAGGTACGAGCTGGCTCTCATTTGTTTATTGCACACTAAATGTATGTGTATACTGAACTTTTGTGGAGACGCAGATCTGCTGCTGTATCTCGAATGATGCAACCATTGCAAGAGGTTCTTTCGGCCACGGCAGCCAATTTTGGAATCAAAGAAAAAAAACGAAAGTACCAGCACTTCACTACTGCACCCCTCAAGACCAGATATAGCTTCAGCGCGTAGAACCCCCAAGTTGGATTTATAAAGGCAGATCATCCCTCTCGTCAACCGAAGCAGTGCGCGTAATGATAAAAAAAACTTAAATATGCATGAAAAAACTTCAGACCGATTCAACTTAACAGTAGTGCCCTGCTGAGCATCCCTTCATAAAAGCTTTTATGACCTTGTGGGCTGGTTGGTATCTGCTTTGCCCTAAAATCCTAGCCCCACTGAATTGCTGGTCACGATTGCACGCCCCACAATGGGGAGGAAATGGTGGGCAAGTGGTCCAAATCGCAATTTTACCTGTCGCAAGTGGTCAGTGCCCATTTCCTTGGCTAAATCATTAATGCATTGTGTGACGCAAAGAGAGAAAAATAAATCTTGGTTCAACACCTTACACACAATTTTTTCTTTTGGATGCACATAGGGATGTCGGGAAGTTCGGCCTGTTCGAAACGCCTGGCATTATTGAAGCATTTGGGCACCAGCGCGATATTTCGGTTCATATATACATTCTTTGTGTTGATGAACAGCTGAGAAATAGCACTTGTTCTTGTCCTGTGTTTTTGCAATTGTGAGCTTAGGTCCAATTTTCATGCTGTTTTTTTTAACATATTCTTTTGCTAGAAAACTTTTTCAAGCATCAAGCAAGGTATGGCTTTTTGCAAAATTTACTTGAAGGATTTATTGCTCTGTTTATTAGGGTTGACGGGATTTGACTACTGTATTTAATGTAAATTGTGAACACTTTCTACTCAATATTTAGTGCCAGTGTACGTTTGGCTGCCCCAATAAAAGCATGAACAGTAAAGAGAAGGAAATATTTCACATACATATTTGTGCCTGATGACTATTCTGTGGGCGTGCGAAGTTTGGTTGGTTATAATTGTCAGGTGACGACTTATCCGTAGCTGTGCACGTTGATAGGGACATTTGAAACTTAAAAATTACTCAAAAAATTTCTGTTGTCTTTTTTGCTGCTATTAAAGCTATAAATATGACAACATGCATTATCCGTACCTGTGTCTGTTCAAACTTCCTTCACAGATCTCTTCATACACAGTAAGCTTTTAGCATAGCTCCAGCTTTAAAATATTTGGTTCAATGCTTACTTAAAAATTTTTGGACAGAAATCCTTGTTAGGGACTTTCACGTAGTGTGTAGCAATTGTAGTTTATTCGTCTTCATTGCGTTTCTTGCAATTGTGCATGTCTATATCCTCAGCACAAAACCGACAGGACAGAGGGAAAAGAAAACATGGGACACTCTCTGAATGTCAACTAAAATAAACTTATTGGAGTTGCACAAAAATGTATACCCAGCATGCATACAAAAAATGAGAGAAACTTAACCCAATAATGCCCGAGGCTTTCATTGGGTTAAATTTTGTTTTTGTGCATCTATTGGCGGCATATTTTTGTTTAACTTCAGAGCCTGTCCTGTGTTTTCTTGTCCCTTTGTTCTGTATGTTTTGCACTGTGGAGCTGATTATTTACCAACATTACTACAGTTGTACATTTTGGTTTGTTGGCGCTGCTCATGACAAAATAGTTCACCCCATTGCTTATTTTTACTCTGCTTTGGCTCACGTCTCCCCACACGGACAGCATCCTTTGTTTTATTTTTGTTCTATTTGGCACCCTTTATGGCAGCACAAGGCAGGTCGTTTTCTGTGCCGCTTAGTCTCTCCTCCTTTCAACAGTTTTTTAACCTGCATTAATTTTTTCGTTGAAACGAACCGAATATATTTAAGGAAGCTCTGTAACTTTTCTTTGTGAATTTGTGTTTTTCCTTATGTCTGCCCAAGGCCCCCTTGCCAGCATACTAAGCAGTGTTGACATGAACCACGCTACCAATGGTAGTAGGTTGGAAGAGTTTTGCTTATATGTATTTCGTCTTCAGGCTGGCTATTATGGAATGTCCATCATGTCATTAGTGGTTTTTCGCATGGGAAAAAGCTACCGTGGTAAAAAACCATGAATGAAAATTTGCTCGAAGCCGTACAACACTACGTGTTGCTAGCTATAGAATACTATGCGTTCAAAATAGCTGACATCTGAGCATAAATTGTCCATAAATTACGGCAACTTGTTTCCTGCACATCGTTCAGAACAGTGGTTTTTAATGTGGATAGTATTTTGGATATTTCTCCTCTATCAAAGCGGGGGATCCACATGTTCGCCCGCTTAAGCGGGGGATCAAACTTTCCTTCGCACGTCTCAGCAATGAATGAATTCGAAAGCTAAAATAACGTCAAGGCATTGCAAAATAGCTGATGATAATTGATAGAGAGCAGACATCGAAGCTGCATAATAGCTGCTTACAACAAAATATTAAGCAGTACTTTTTACACTTAATGAGCTTTCCTTGTACAGCAGTGGTCCTGTGGACATCTATATTGCCTATAACAAATTGTTGGGCTTCTCATGTGTGCCAGCTACTTACAACTGCACAAGACATAACAACGGACATATACAGAGAATGAGAATGACAACCGCATAGGTGTCCTGTGTATACAGGCGCACAAGCTATTTAGGTGTCCAAACATTATTCGTAAGTGAACCCAAGTCATTGGTGCTTTTATTGGATAGCTTTTTTTGGCAGGTAACCTGTCATTCTGGGGATTCAGATAAAACTTTATTAAGCCTTCAGTCATTTTTGCTGGTGCCGAACGTCTGGTGACATGAGGTGGCTTTTTATACTGAGAGATCATGTATATGTGAGCAAAATCTTTTGAATTACTACCACTGCTGGTACGGTTCATGTAAAAATAATTTAGCACACATGCAACCTTAAAAAATTCAAGCTATGACACAAGTATTCAAATGAGAATTAGTGTATTCTTGCTAAGAATTTATCATCAAATTAGCATTTAAGGAAATTAAAAATGGGCTAAATATCAGCATCGAAGAGAGTCAAACTAAAAACAGAACTTCAGCAAAAAAAGGATATTTAAAAAAAATGTTACTTTTGATATGTTGTATTCTGATATCAGCTTGCTTTTTCTTTCTTTCCAGCCTGCACATGTGCCAAGTTTGCCGTGCCACAGCAGCTAATCAAGGCGACCCTTCTGTCCGTAGTGTTACGGAAAATCAAGGCTGTCGGTCAGTCAGCTGCATAGTTCTGTCTCAGAATTAAATCGATCGTGAGTCGCTCAGTTTTGTCTCTGCTTGTATATTTCAGCAGCTTTGACTGGCTGGCCTTTCAGCTAGCTGTCGCTGTCTGACTAAATTTATGTGTGACTATCAATGCTACCGATTTACATCTTGTGACTGCCAAAAATGCCCCTATTTTGCCCAATAACACTTACTTGCAGCAAAGCGTAAAATGTGTAATTATGTATCAATTTGCCGACCTAAAATATTCATGTAGTTCAGGAAACCCATTACAAAAATGGCAAGAACACGTCAGGAAGTACGCAGAAATAAATGAAGAAGCTCCGTAAGAATACGTCATGAAGTACATAAGATGTCATCATAAAAGCCATAGAAGTGCATCAAGAAGTACACATTAATCTACTTAAAAAGGCTGCAAAAATACATCAGAAGTTCTACAGAAAATCACTCGTCAAACTCTCTACAGAAACTCCATGAGAAGTGCATCAAGAAGTACGCATAAATGTACGTAAAAAAGCTGCAAAAATACATCAGAAGTTCTACAGAAAATCACTCGTCAAACTCTCTACAGAAACTCCGTGGCCAAATACTTGTTGAAACACGTCAAGAGCTCGTCAAAAAAATTCTTCACAAACTCTACAAAATCTCTACACAAGAGGAAGACAAAACTCTACAGAAATACATCAAAAACACCACAGGATTTTTTATGAGGGGATGCGTCACAAGTTAGCCTCAGTGGCTTTGCTGCGTCGTACAGCTCATGCACGGCATCGCTACAGAGAAGCTCTTTGCAACACTCGAAACTTTCTTGGCATTCTTGGGACCAGTTTCATTCATTTTCTTTCCTTAGCAATTTACGCAAGGGTATCAGCATTTCGGCCAGAGCTTCCAAGAACTTTGCGTAAAAGTTCAAAAGACCCAAGAAAGCTCGCAGCTATTTTTCGTTTTGTGGCTGTGGTGCATTCCGTACAGGGGGAATTAAAAGAAATGCGAACAACAGAGCACACAGCCTCCTAAACATGCGGCACCGTCTGGCTGCAAAGTGAGTAAACTGCGCGCATGCGCAATTCTTCCAGAGTGTTTGAGAGTGCGGCCAACTTTTATGGGAAATGTTTGATCAAAAAGCGGCTCCAGTCAGTTCTTTTGAGGCGCGTTTTCCCACTGCGTCGCCACCGACCGGAAGCATGGTTCAAGGGCGACGTGCAAGCGTCAATTATCTTGCAGCACGGGTGGCTTTTGAATGTAGTAGATAGCAGGCACGCCGGCGCACGTGCATTTATGCGAGAAAGATAGGAATATGGATAGTATTCTGCGTTTATTCGTTTGATAACACAACACAGGGTAGAAAAAATATAGAAGCATAGCTGGCCGGTATCACCCATGACACTTGTCTGAAAGCGGTAACAAGAAAGGTAATACGAGACACCTCAGTACTTTGTAAATTCGCCTTGAACATCCACTACGGCTGCCATGCGCTGCGGCATTGAGTCAAGCAGCTGCTTAGCGAAGTTGGTAGACCAACGCCTCTCCCACTCACCGTAAACTGCATCCCAAAGCAAGTCACAAGTCATGGTATGCAGGGGCAGTCGTGCGAGACGGACCTTCATCACTCCCCACACATTTTCAATGGGGTTCATGTCAGCCCCTTTTGGTGGCCACGAAAGTGTCTGAACAGCGTGTTCGCGCAACAGAATTTCCACATCCCGACAAGTGTGGATGGGAGACAAGTCATGCTGGAAATAAAAGAGGCCATCTTTGA
Source organism: Haemaphysalis longicornis (assembly GCF_048455015.1). NCBI lineage: Eukaryota > Metazoa > Arthropoda > Arachnida > Ixodida > Ixodidae > Haemaphysalis > Haemaphysalis longicornis. The sequence continues at coordinate 206,255,385 of NW_027526335.1, read as the reverse complement.
ATGGGCCGTCCAAAGCGTATGGCAGGACGACTTGCTCGATCAATTCGCAGTACTTTTTTCCGTTGAATCGCCTGTCCAGCCGTATAAGAGGGCCTAATCCCGCAGCCGTCACAGCACCCCACACATTCACGGAGGTGCGTCCACTTAGTCTGGTTCTTTTAAAATATGCTGGGTTATTCCTGAAAGACAAATAACAGCAAAATTACTAGTTGTTCCATATTTAGCTATTACGATATGGGTATTTTAAGCAATGCGAGCCATGCGTTAATTTTATCAGGTTAAACAAACTTTCTGCATGTTGTGTTTGCTGAGAGGTCATATTGCTCTTTTCGGGGTGGTTTCATATCCATGGGGATTTTTATTTCCTCGTGAATATACAAATTCAGAAAATTCGCAGATGGGCTGAGCAGGTAGATTTTTATCCAGAAAATAAGAAGAGGTGTGACATCGGAACCGGTGTTTAACATACTTCTCCATTTCGTGCTATTTAAAGCACTGGTACTGTTACGTTTTTAATTTCTGTTGTCAATCGATATATTTCCCGCTAGCGTACTGGTTCCTACCGGGCACTTCGATCGAATAAGCTTAAAACATTATCAATGACAGATTTTCTTCTGCCAGCGGTAAACTGATATGCTGTCCACTAACTGCGATAATTTGTCAGGAACTGCCACGGGAATAGGACTTAGGATTGGAACTTTCAATAAATAATGGTATATATACTATAAAATTTGTAAGTGTTGGAAAGTTATACAAAGGATTTTCGCAGAACGCGGAAGCTTACCGGCTGCCGTCCGGCCTCCAAACCTTGAGCCTTTCATGACCTCTGGTCGAAAAGGTGCTTTCATCAGTAAACATGACATTACCCCACTCTTCTGCTGTCCAATCCCGGTGTGTGGTGGCGAACTGCAGACGGCAGTTCTTGTGGTTGTCGGAAAGCAGAGGTTTTCGGGCGGCTGTCCTGCTCTGAAGTCCAGCTTCGAAAAGGCGATGGCGAATTACTTGGACGTCCACGTTCAACTTAAGCTCATTTTTTATCTCTTGGGCCGTTGAAATAGGCATGTCGACGGCGGCCGCAACTATGTGGAAGTCTTCCTGCGGTAGTGTGCAGCGTGGCCGAGAACCATGCGGTTCATCATGCACCCGGCCTTCATTCTTGAAAGCCTGCAAAATGCGATTTACCGTAGACAATGGCCGGCCGGTGATCTCCGCAATTTTTCGCTGCGTGACCTCTTCCTGGTACAAGGATATCATCCTAATCCTTTCTTCGTATGGCACTCGAGGCATGTCTTCTTGCCACAATTGACTGGGGCGTTGGAAAGTGTCCAGCTATGTGTATTAACGCAGATTCGTGCGCGCATGCTTGATCTTGCTGTGTTCTTTGTAAGCGTGCTTTTAAAATATATAGAAAGTGAGCCATTCTGTCATTCTTGAGTGGTACCTAAAGCTTTAGCTGGAGTCTTTCTTCCCCCTTTCTCCTCTTTTTCTTGTGTCTTAGATGCCGTTTGTGTCTTTAGAAGGGCAATTTTTCAGGAGGCTTTCTGGAGCCTGACGCCTTCTCGCGTGCCCCCTCGTTTGTTTGTTTGTTTGTTTGTTTGTTTGTCCGTTTGCGTGCTTGCTCGCTCTTGTTTGGCTCAACACTTGCTTTAATTTGGTAAGTCGCCGCTCTCCACTCTGAATATTGCTTGTCTTTTTCATCGCATTAAGAAGGCTATGAATGGTTCAGATTCCCGCAATCTGAGACGTCAAAAAAGTTCTAGCTGCGGCACGTGCAAATCCTCTTTCTAAATGCCTCGTGTTCCAATTCTCCCCCACAAGCAGGTACGTCTATCCCACCATTCCAGACTATCTGTCGAGAATAAACGACGTCGAAAAATGGCCAGTCGCCGCAACACTGCGACAAGAGAATGTAACTTAATTTGTTCTAATATTCTGTCGCGATAGCCTCACCGGTCATCCACCTTCGCACAATAGAATGGCTCGCAATTGTTCTGCTATTCAATGTTCAACGGCCCCTCCACGCACTCAAAAACTAATACCACGAACCCAAGAGATCGTGTAACAATGACCCCTTTTTTTCTTGGCCAATGTCACCCGACCACCACAAAGAGCACAGATTGGATACCCATCTCCTCAGGTACCGACAAGAAGACATTAATCGAATATTCAAGAAAATTATTATAAGTAACGGGATGGTAAGGCTAAATCAGGCGAGCCGTCACACCTCTGTTTGGTTCAGGCAACACTCGTCGCACTTGTTGGTATGGTCTGTACTAGTTGCTGAGGAAAGAACAAACTAATGGCTAAATCCACTAAAATTATTAGTGGGCTTTCGGTTATGAACTTTCCCTGCCTTCCTTCTTTCAATCCCTCCTCCGGCAAGCACTTCAAATTTAAATGCACGTGAGTCAGCAAGACAGCATTTGGGTTATCTGAATTGACGAGCCAAGCGTGCAGCAGCTGATCGCGCTGGTACGTTTCAACTGCCATCCTGCTCAGTGGCGACGCAGCCTGAAAATGGGCCCTAAAAGAAATGACTGGCGTCGCGTTTTCATCAAGCATTTCCCAGAAGAGTTGGTCGCACTCTCAAACGCTCTGGAAGATTTGCGCATGCGCGCAGTTTACTGACTTTGCAGCCAGACGGTGCAGCATGCTTCGGAGGCTGTGCGCTCCGTTGTTCGCATTTCTTTTAATCCCCCCTGTACAGCCTCAACCTTTTCTTTTGTCGGCCTCAGCCCTTTGCCGCTTATCGCGTGCACGAGATACCGAACGCTGATTTGAAAAAAATTGCATTTTGCGGCATTTGCGCGAATGCCATGCCTCTGAAGCTGCTTTAGAACGCGTTCGGTGTTTTCTGCGCATTCCTTTCGAGTTTTACCGGAAATCAGTACGTCGTCTAGGTAGCAAACAGTTCCCGGAATTTCGTTTAGGATTTGGTCCATAACAGACTGGAACAACGCCGGGGCGCCTGCCACGCCGTGGGGAAGACGTTTGAACCGAAACAACCCAAGGTGTGTGTTCACTGTTAGAATTTTCTGGGAGTGCTCGTGAAGCTCTAGTTGCAGATATGCTTTTGACAAGTCTAAACCAGTGAAAACTGTACCCCCTGCTAAAGTTGCAAAAATACCTTCGGGCAGCGGAAGCGGATAGTGATCTATCTTCAAATGCGGATTTACCGTCACGCGATAGTCACCGGAAAGCCTCACACTTTTGTCGTCTTTCAAAACTGTGACTAGGGGCGTTGCCCAGTCACTGTGTGGGACTCTGTAGATAACGTCGGCTTTTTCTTAGCTTTTTAGCTCAGTTTCTACGCTTCCGTAAAGCGCGTAAGGCACTGGCCTCGCTTTGCAAATAATTGGCTGGGCAGTTTCCTTCAACACCAAGCTTCCTTCGAACCCTTTGATGACGCTAAACCCTTTTTCAAACACGCCATGGTACTTCTGTTTCAACGACAACTCCGTTGTGACCGTGTTTACCGACGTCACTTGTTTCCAGTTTAAGCGCACTTGCGACAACCAATCGCGGCCAAGCAAATTCGGCATAACAAGACCATTGAGGTCTCGCGCAATGATGAACGGCAAAGTGTGGTCCTTCCCTTCATAGGTTACACTAACCTGAACTCGTCCTATTACTGGTATCGAGCTTCCATTGTAGGCTGTTAGCCTTACGTTTGTCTTTTGACACTGCTTGTGCGGAAACATTTTTCGAAACTCGCTTTCGCTCATTATTGAGACTGCCGCACCTGTGTCAACTTGCATATTGACCTGTTTGCCATCGATCACTACGCTTACAATATACGCCCCAGCTTAGGCGTTGTTTCCACTTTGAACAGCACAGTCTCATCAGTGGCAGCATCTACGCTCGTTACAGACCTAATGTTAGTTCTGCACATTTTAGCCAAGTGTCCCGTTTTCGAGCATTTATAGCACTTCTAAGCTAAATGCGGACACTTGTCTCCGCCATGTGCACTACCGCACCTAGTACACGCAACACGAGTCCTTGGAGGCGGAAAGTTCTGTTTACCTGATGCTGCAGACTTTCGTTGCCAGCAGACGTCTTCCATGGCACTGGCGCTGCCTGCTGTGTCGTTGCTGCGCACTTCCTTGCTTTGTTCTTGCCCTGCTTCCATCCCCAACGCGGAACTGTAGGCCTTTTCGAAGGTGAGGTCGTGGTCTTCCGTCGCGAGAAGCTTGGCAGCGGACGGCGTCGTTGTGTAGTCCCACGATGAAGCGGTCTCGAATTGCCTCTTCCAAAAACGTGCCGAAGTTGCACGTGGCTGCCATCTTCTTGAGCTCCACGACGAAGTCACTGATGCCTTCACCTGGGCGTTGGTCTCGCCGATAGAACTTGTACATTTCCACTACCACGGAGCCCTCCGGTGTGTAGTGCTTACGCAGGCTCTTCACAACATCTTCCAAGCTGACTTCTGCAGGAGTCTTCGGAAACAACAGGTTTTGAAGCGTTATAAACGCGGCCTCCCCAAAGAGCGCAAAGAACGCCTGCTGCATCGTTGCCTTCTCTATCTTGTTTGCAGTTGCGAATGCTTCGAAGCGTTGAACGTAGACGTCAAAGTCACCTTTTTCCGGCGAAAATTCCGAAAGGTGGACGAAAACCCCGCTGCTACTCGCCATGGTAGTTGGTTGTCCCGTTGTCATTGCTCCCTGCGTTGAATCCATCCCATCCTCGTCGCCACTGTTGGGTTTGGAAATGACGGGAGCACGACGACACGGCAGCGGTGGCTTACTTCTTTATTCGTCGCATGGACTGGCGTCGGCACAAAGTACAAGTCAAGAAGAAGCTCACACAGATAGGGCTGCCGGCTTATGAAGCCGGCGCACACTACGTCACCGTCGCGTAGACAGTCGCTCAGATCTGATCAAGAGATAGCACCGGGCGCGCGCTACGCCGAACACTGCAAGATGCCGAGCTGCCGGACGTAACACTGCGCCTTTTTTATTGTTTTTCCTCTCCACCAACAAACAAATGGCTGCAGCTTAGCTGAGCTAACCTTGGATATGCAAAGCAAAAGCTTAAACTAGTATTATTCGGTCTTGGCTCTACTTGGTTAACCCTTGGTGTAGCTATATTGCCGACCACGGCTCAAAGCCGTCCGATACCGTGCAACGCTTACAGAAAGAGGCCCGGCCTCGCTGTGATTCACAGAGAACGCGGCGTTCCTCTTTCCCGGTGAACGTGGCGCAAGAGGAGTCACGTAGCCTGGGACGACCCAGCGGCGCATGCGTGTGACGCTGCGGGGGTGGTCGGCTCCTGATCAACTGACCGGCCGAAGCCGCTGCGGCCGCCGCCGGTTATGGTTGAGCAGAACGACTGAAAACGGAACCTTGTGCGCAGCGCCGAAAGCAGGCCTGGCGAACGATGGGATGTGCTTCGGGGGGTGTGTCGCATGATGTGTGTCTGCTGTCAAAATGTAAACTGGCGGATCCGCGGCGAAACCGCTGGACGAAAGTTGTAAAGGTTTGCTTTAAAAGAAAACGGCTTCCGCGGCGTGAATCGTACCCCGCGAGCTGAACGGTGCAGCGCCCTAGCCACTCAGACATCAATCTGGGTTCTCTCGTGTCTCACCCTGAGGCGTTCGAACACGCAGATTTGCGCCAGCGTGTGCCGAGTCGGCGCCGACTTCGTCGAGTTCGAGAACGGCACTCGGGCATAGGTTGACGACACCATTGTCGGCACGGGTTACGTCAAGCAGATGCCGTTCCTCCCGGAGGAAGTGGCTCGCAGTGTTCGCGAGGGACACATCGAGCTGTACAAGTTCATCTTCCCCGCGTTGGACTCGAGCGTGGCCTTCGTGGGCATCGTGGAGCCCATAGGGGGCTTCTGACCGGTGGCGGAGATGCAGTCCCGCTACGTCCCCCGCGTGCTGGCCGTGAGGCTGGCACTTCCGGACGTCGACAAGCAGCGGGACGAGGCCAACAAGCGGGCCTCCCATTTACCCATTAAGAGCGACCGCTATGCATCCCAGGTAACATTCGCTACCGATAACGAAACTGCGTATTAACCGACAAAAGTAAGTCACAAAGATTCTAAACAGTCAATGAACGGCAGCAGCTTTGGTTTTGCGTCGGCAACGTCCTGGTATCTTTTAAGGTTTAACGCACCGACGCAACGCAGGCGATGAGGAGCACCGCAGTGGAGGGCTCCGGATTAATTTCGACCACCTGGGGACCTTTATTGTGCGCCGAAATCTCGTACACACGGGCGTTTTTGCTTTCCGCCTCCATCAGAATAGCGGCCACCTCGGCCGGGAATCGAACCCGCATCCACGTGCTCACCAGAATAACGCCTCAGCCACTGAGCAACCTCGGACGGTACGTCCAGGTATCGACTCAGTCCCTTTGAAAATCGATTGAAACCATTACACCAAGGTATTCCAATTTTATACAAGCACAAAACCAATACACACGTTCGTGCAAAAGTAAACGGAGCGCGGGAGAGGTGGCCGCACTGCCCTGCGGCGCCACCTAGAAAGGAACGCCGAAGGTAAGTAACGATTAGCGTCCTTCTGGGGATGCGTGTCCACTTCACAGTCTGCTTGTCTGAAAAAATTAATCACTTCTCTGCTTGCGTGTATCACAGGGCTTGAGAGTTTTCAAAGGATAGTGCTCGGAGGTATGATTCCTTCGGTTACGTTGGCGTTCGCAGCCATCAGCGGCTGCCGAATCTGCTTCCGTTGGGTTCGAAGAAGATAGGCGCTTGAAAATGGGTCTGGTTGTGGGCTGTAGAGCGCAACCATCGATGTCCTGCTCACATGCTTCATAGTATTGCCGGCCTAACATGCTTCTCAGCGCCTGCCTTTGCGATACAAGAAAACCGACAACGAAATGTTGCTGCGGAGTATGGCTAGCAGAATACCCAAGCAATTCTCTAGAAAATTATGTATTACTTCGAAAAAGAATTTCGCTCCAGAGATTGTTTGTCTTCTCGGGGCATTTTATTTGCTCCAGATTGTTCTTTTTTGTCTGATATTTTGTCTGATACCAGTGACGCCTGTTACTTATTTCAAGATTGTTGTCACAGAGGGTACAAAGAAACGCTCCTGCCCGGCCAAAATTCACACGTTAGGTACGCATTACTGTGCAGCTTGTAAACAGGCGTTGTTGTTTGCTCTCTATAGGGCGCAAGAAGCCGCGTTTCCAAGGGCGCAACTTTCTAGAAACCAACAGCGGCGTTTCGGTCGCCGCTTCCTCCGTGGCTGCGAGCGGAAATGTATATGCAGCGCCACTGCATAACTAGGCGGTACCGTCTGAAAACTGTCAAAACTTGCCATACACCCAAGAAGAGCGACGACTACCCATATAACATAGGGCTAAGGGCAAAGTGCACGCATCCCAGAACAGCACAAGTAGCTTCAAATCGGCGTTTCTATAGGCGGTGCCGCAAGTCGTTCTGGCCACCCCTCCGTTCTTCGATTACTTCTGAGCGATCTAGTACTGGGAAGATGCAGAGGCATACGAGTAATGGAGCCCACAGCCTTTGTTGCATGTCGCGCTATATGGCTGCCCAATTTAAATCTCTAGAAGGGCGTGCGTTTGTTAGGGTGGTCGAGATTATCGCCTACTTCGAGGTAGAATGCCCGCTGACAAATTGATGCTGCATAACTATTTGGTTCAGCTTTTTACCACCGCGGCGCCGAGAAGTGACTTTCGGTCGGCACCCTACATCACGTCAAATGCGGATTTTGATGTGCAGCCTTCTTTTCCGGGTGCTTCGCATACACAGGACCGTGACACGACGCACTGCGCTTCTACAAAATTGTAGAATTGGCGGAAGTAACCCATTTACTCATTCTATTATCATAAAACGAGAGAAGGAGGGAGGGAGGGAGAGAGAGAGAGAACACTATTATTGAGACACGAGGGTCAGTTTGGGGAAGGGGGTGTCTCAGCCCAGATGGCCGAAGCGACTTTAGCATATGCAGATAATTGGTCGGACAAAATTTAGAGAAACCAAAAAGTAAGAACAAAAAAATTACAAAAATGAAATCGCGAAATGAGACATATGCATCTTATACATCTCCTGTAAAAAACATACTATATGAAAAAAGGCCGGTGAGAAAGGATGGAGCTACGTTAACAAAAATTCGCCGCATATCTGCTCCTTTCGTTGCAAATGTTGACAAAAGGATATCGTCTTTCGGCGACATTTGCCATGTAAATGCCTCCCTTCATATTTCCGCTCACCTCTCATGCTGTTCCTCTCTCGTCGCGCTCCTCCCGAGGCAAACACACTAGAGGTTTGCTCAGGCCAACTTAAATTTACCGCGTTCCACTTCACCAGGCCGCGTGCCTCGATGCCAGCGCTGCAGTACGGCCGAGACGCGCGTGAATCAAGGCACCGTACTTCAACATTTATAGAACCACGTTGCCCTACCCAACGTGCGTTCCAAGCGAAACGGGGAACATATGTAGTTGAGCGTTTCGTAACTGTTTTCGTTTGATTTCTTAAAATGCCGCAAGAAGCTATTGTGGCCCGGGCGAGAGCAGGTCAAGGAGTGAATTTTTGTTCTGCAGTGGATGTAGAATTTTCTATCGCAAAAATCAAGCATAGCATGCATGGATTTTTTAAAGGAACACTGCAAATAGCACCCTTGCATTCCTATTGTACCTCATATTTGCATAATGTGTTGTCCTTGTTCAACAATGTTGACCAATATAAACACTGCCACCGGAATTAGACGTTTATATTTAGTTGTGGGTATATAAACTTTTTGTCCAGCATGTGTTTCACTTTGGCCGGCTGGCTAAATCGAGTCAGCGACAGACAGACAAACAAGCAGTCCAAGAAAGGCCGTCGTCTTTATAAATAGCAATAATGCGCAAACCGTGTAACGCCCTGAATTCCTACAAAAATGCATACCTGGCGGAAGTAGGACGTTCGATAGGTACAATTTCATAAATGAATATATTAGGTGCAATCGAACCTCAAAAACCTCGAAATAGAAAGCATAAATATTTTACACCAATGACCTGACTAAATCAGAAATGTGCAATTCATACACCTCCCCGAGAAACCAAAAATTAAACAAATAAAGTTCGCAAGAAATTGCTCGAAATACCACTAAAAAATATTATAAACGGACCAACCCCGAACTGTGCCTTCAATCTGCGAAAAAATACATAACTGTCTATGTAAAGGCGCACTAATTGCTATAATGATATAAAATTACACCACCGAGGAAAAGATACAGAAGAGAACTTAAAGTATCCCAATGACTCTGGCAACTATTACCGAAGAACTCACAATGTAGGTGAGCGGTATAAGAATGCTCGGCATTAGTAGACAATTCTCTGAATTTCTTGGGATTTTTTTCCCATGGTCTTTGCTTTATTTAACGGGGAAGACAAAAGTTCAGTGTCCTCACAGTCTGCGCAAATAATGACCAGCGTAGCTATAGGGGGTAACATTACAGCTGTCTTAGAGGCTAATTTCCCTAAAATATTTATGATAATTTCTGGAAACGAACAGCTGCAGCCGTTTTCCGCAATCATACTGCTCCTGAAGGTCATGTATTGACCGCAGACTATAATTCTGGAACTTCTAAAACGTCACTGTCAAGTGATTATGATAAGCAAACGAATATAGCGTAATGGCAGAGCCGTCTGTTAGGCTAATTATCACATAATTTGTTCCAGTATAATTTTGATAACACAAGAGGTAGAGCCGTTTCCCCAATCATACCCTTTTCATAGATTCTCGTGCTTCGCTGGGCACCCCACACTGTGGAATACCGACTTAAAATGTCTAAGCTCGCCCTGACCCCCTGAGGTCGGCTTCTCCTCTAAACCCAAATGCAGCGCTAGGAATACATTTTTCCAGGAACAATATAAGGCGCGCTTTGTCAAAATATGAAGGCCCTAGAACCCGGTTTTATTTTTATGGGTTTTTTTCATGCGCTGATTTTTTTCATCGCTCACAGATTTTCGATATCGGCGATTTGTGTGGGCGGCGCAAGGTGGCAATATGCTCGCATGAAATTCTTGTCTAAATCGTGCACGCCTTCGGGCGAACGGCCTGCCTCACCACCTGCGCTGAGTGCGGACGTCGACATGCAAGTCTCGCCCCAAGCACCACCTACATAGGACACGGACAGCGGCCGTACGCTCCCCTCCTATGATCCCTGGCGTCAGATCTTACGATCGCGCCACCAGCAGTTCATTGCCCCTTCCCCTACTCACGTACCAGCTTCCGCCTCCACTCCTCGCAGTGAAATTCAGCCGAAACTCCCGAAAACGACTACAAGGTGATCATCCGCCCATGATCCGGCCTATGCGTCGGAGCCTGGCCTGGCGACAACTTGCACGCAGCCTGCAACAAGCCACTGGCCTCCCACTCCCTACGTTCTACGGCCACGGTATCACCTTCCCGCAACCGCAGCACACTTTTATAACGACAAGCACCCTTAGTGAAGTATGTGCCGACGCTCTGCGCACGATCACCACCCTCCACCTTGGCGGCACGACATATGACGTCACAGCGTACCTCAAAAGCCCCCCGGGAACTTATCGCGGAGTCATCCAAAGCATCGGAGTCAAACCCTTTCTCTCCCATGCCCACCAAACAAAACCAAGGTTACCTCCGGAATCTTCGACCCTCGCGCCTCTTACCCAAGAAAATGCACAATTAAAGGCACAATTAGCCAAAAACGCCGACCACATGGCTATGCTCCAGCAACAGCTCTCGGAGCTCAAGGCACTTCTCCCACAATCACCCACTTTTTTCGTCCCACCCCCGCCACCAGAATATGAACCACTACCCTACAATACTGCACTGCCACGCATTTTCTCTGCCCTGGATGACCTGAAACAACTTTTGCCAACCAAATTCACTGATCTACACGTGGAAGTTACCTCGCTCTCGGGCCACGTCAAGGATATAGAAGACCGCAACGCCGAAAAAGTAAAGCGCAAAAAGCACCGCCCGCCCAGTTCTCCACTTGACCCTCCTTCACTTGACGAAGCCGTCGTGGAAGACTCGGACTGTTTATAATGCCTAAATGCACCCCCCGCCACTTCACATTTGGCATTGTAACTGTCGCTCCTTTCGCCGGAAAAAATCGTCCTACAACCGGCTCATCGCCCGTAATCCCCCAGCAGTACTCGCCCTACAAGGAGTGGAATTTAACAATCCCTCCCTCCGGGACTACATCACATTTCAAAATCCGAACTCACCGCGGACCGGCACCTTCGTGCCCATACCTACCCAGCGCAACATTATCCGCTGACCACTGCAATTGACTGCATACCAGTAGAACTCCTGCCCACCAGCAAAAAGGAACCAGGTGTTTTTATCCTCAACGTCTACTCCCCGCACTGTGACAGCCTCAAGGAACTTCCTTTACTCCTCCGGAATGTAATTAAAATAGCTAAGCACCACCAATTAGTAGTCCTCGGCGATTTTTTTGTACCGCACACTGCATGGGGTTACGCGCACAATGCGAAATCAGGAACAACCTTCTGGGATGCTGCACACCGTCACGGCTTTACTCTTGGCAACATTCCCCTCATCCCAACCCGCTTTGGCTCCAGCGTCACCCGCGATACAACTCCGGACCTCACATTTGTTCGCAACGTCTCCCAATACACATGGCAATGCCTCCCCCATAGTCTCCGACGTGATCACAGCATCGTTCACCTCACCATTTCAGGCATTACCAAGACCCAACTAGGCGCCGCCCGCCTCACAGACTGGAAAGCCTTCCGTTACACTCTAGAAGCTACTACACCCACCAATTTAAACCTCGATGAATGGACGGCCACCATTGAACATGCTTTTCAAAAACACACCAAACAAATCCCGCTCACGACCGAGTACCCCGCTGTAGATCTCCACCTCGAGCTCCTCTGGACAGCCAGGCTCAGCCTGGTAACACGTTGGAAACGTAAAAAAACGAACCGGTGCATCACACTACGAATAGCTCGCCTCACAAAGCAAGCGGAAGACTACGCCCAACAACTCAGTCAGCAGAATTGGCACCAATATTGCACCCAGTTACAAGGAACGCTTAGTGCGCGCAAAACCTGGCGCCTACTTCGATCCCTAATTCATACCCGAGAAAAGGAGACAACCACTCAACATCACATCCGCAGACTCATGGATGCCTTCCCAGGAGATGAAATATTTCTCCTCAACACCTTACGATGAATGTACGAACTTTTTTACCAGACTCTCCTACCTTCTTTGTCAAACACTTGTGCTAACCAAAACGCGACGCTGGACACGCGTTTTACCTATGAAGAACTCCAGGCAGCGATTCGCAACCTTACGCGCAACACAGCACCAGGACATGACACGATCACGAATCGTCTAATCCACAATCTTCCTCCTGCCAGCCTCAAACAACTCCTTAATCTCATAAATATAATTGGACCCAAGGGACGCGTCCGCCCGCGTGGAGACACGCAGACATCTCACTGATCCCCAAACCTGGCAAACCAATCGAAATACCCAACTTCGTCTTATCTCATTGACTTCGTGCCTCGGGAAGCTGCTTGAACCCATGGTTCACAATCGCCTTACGGCGTACATAGAAGATAACCACCTCTTCCCAACGACGATGTACGGCTACCGACCTCAACTATCGACCCAAGACATTCTTCTGCAACTCAAAGAGCACCTCCTCGCTAACATTTCGAAGCATCGCAAGCACTGTATCCTCGCTCTCGGCATCACGAGCACGTTGGATAACATTTCCCACGACTCCTTACTAAACAGCCTGGCCACTCTCCATGTTGGGAGACGGCTATACAACTATGTGAGAGCGTTCCTTACCAACCACACCGCTGCAGTGACGATCGCCCACTTACGCACACTCTTCTTTCCAGCGCTGCCCCGAGGAACACCACAAGTTTCCGTGATTTCTCCTTTACTATTTAACATGGCCCTTAAAGATCTGCCTCCGCTATTGGACACCGACCCATCCCTCCACCACGCCCTATATGCAGATGATCTCACCATATGGACAAACTCAGGTTTTATGGTAGAACAGCAAGAATCACTCCAACAAGTCATCGACATAATTAGCACGTATCTCTTAATGTGGTCTGACCATCTCCCCGGAAAAATCCGGAGTGCTAACCCTTCAGCCGAGAACTCGGGGATGGCACACGGCGTCGATGCCGGACCCGGTTGTTACTATACAGACTCGCCCAGTTCCTGTAGTCACCCATCTCAGGGTATTCGGACTAACAATCCCTCCAGGCGGCTCACGCTGGCACACCACCCTGGCACTTCAACGCGCAGTTACTGAATTGGCACAGCTAGTTAAGCGCATTACCCACCAACGTACTTGTCTCAAAGAAGCTGAAACTGCACCTCTGGTTCAAGCTTTCCTTATCAGTCTCCTCACATGCGGAGCTCCTTACCCGTCCCTCAAATCAGCAGAACACAAGAAACTCAACACATTAATTAGACACGCGTACAAAACTGCACTCGGCCTCCCCACTCACACCCCTACTGAGGTGTTCTTGCGCTTCGGAATGCACAACACTTGAACAGAGCTGTGTGAAGCTCAACGAACTTTGCAATTTCAACACCTCAAGCTTACGACCACTGGTTGTACTACTTTAGCTCGCCTGGGCTCTCCAACCCCGACTCAACCTAACCGCCTGGCATGCCTCCCTACGCTACTGCGCGCTCACATTAAAGTCGCCCAGCTACCCGAAACATTCACCCAGGTCTCCATGACGGTCGTCGCACCGCGAGAACCAACTACATCCGCACCCACTTCCAGCATCTTCGGACACGGTTTACGTCGATGCATCCCCATACCCCAACCGATCGACTTACGCCGTCGCGACTGTAGATTGCCAAAAACGTACCATCGCCACTGCCTCCGCGTGAGCCTCAACACAAACTGAAGCTGAAGAGATACCCATTGCGCTTTGCCTTACCTCCACTCGTCGCGACTATGTAACAGTAATCACAGACTTTTTGGAAGCCTGTCGACATCTTGAAAAAGAACTTCCTCGCACTGCCCTACGCATCATTGAACACTCCACTTACCTCACTGAGCAGTGCCAGATTTTATAGACCCCTGGCCATTGTAGGCTGGCCGGCAATAAAGCTGCGAATGACGCAGCCCGAGAAGTACATCGGGCCATTGCCCCCGACCCCCTTCTCTCAACCTGGATGCCCCCCGCTCACCTAAAATGACGTTCTCACACGCTACAAGCTCTCAGTCGCACCTTCCCTCCACCTCACCCGTCTCTAACAAAAGCTGATGAAATCGCTCTCAGTCAAGTTCATAGCCGGACCTTCCCTGACAATGGAATTAGGCATTTCATCTTCCCCACCTCTCACTCACCAGAGAGAAAGTTTTGCCCCGAAAGGGGTACACTTGTCACATAGTATGGGAATGCTCCCACACACCCGACCTCCTTCCCTCCCCACCCCTCCAGTTCGCAGTGGGCGGCGCAGCTGTCCAGCTCTGTACCCGGCTCTCAGATTAACCTGGTGGGACGGGCCCGGACTGCCAGCCAGAGCCCGGGACTCCTGGACTACGGGGTCTTCCCACTGGTCTGCCTCCCCAAACGGAATCGGACTGGGCTTCAATAAAAGTTTAATTCTCTCTCTCTCTCCACAAATGTGTCTCAACGCAACAAAAAAACACTATTGGCGGTGAGCGCGAACACAGGCGGCGCTGCGAAGCGCGCCTGTGTTCTCTTTCCGGCGCAGTGCGCCGTGCGCAGTCGACCTTCCGGCGCAGTGCGCAGTGCGCAGTCGACCTGTTCGGACGTGCTTTTCTGGTGCTCTGACAACAGCCTGTTTCTACAGTCAAGGACAGCGAAACGGCTGAGACAGTGGAGGACAGCCGAAGCTGAGTATTTACCTGCACGGTTTCTTTCTCGTTGTGTCGGGGTTTCAGCCGAGATGACGCGTAGAAAGCTGGTACAGTGTGGTAGCTGTCCGCGGCACGTAGACGCAGAGGAGTTTCAGCGGGATGGCGGCGAGGAAGACGAAGGGGCAGGTACGTGTCGGTTATGCGTAGTGGTGTCGCGGCTAGAACGCGTAGAAGCGGATAACTCGGGGTTGGCTAAGCGGGTTGCAGAACTGGAGGCAGCGCTAAGTAACGAACGCGATGTACGGAGGGCCGTTGAGGGAAAGTTAGAAGAAGCTGAGAGGAAGCTAGAAAGGAGCGTCATTTCGCCAACAAATGACGACCACCTCGGCCCATGCAGCGAAGCGGAGGCATGCGCCGAGGGGACACCGGGGGTGGAAGCAGCAATAGGCAACAGCTACTCCCACGTGCTGCGAAATAGGACAGCAAAACCAGTCGATAACCCGGGTACCAGTAAAGAGCGGCACGTGGCAGATGATAGCGTGGTAATCATTGCGGGTGACTCTAACATGAAGAGGAGCAGCGCTGCCATAGTGCAAAGGGTAAAGGGGGATAAGCGTGTGAAGGTGGGGTGTTTCCCAGGTCAAACGATGCAGACGGTGATGACTGCAGCGAAGGGGCAGCTGGCCTTGTCTAGTAAAGCTAGAAACCTTGTGGTGATTGCCGCGGGGCTTAACGATGTTCTAAAGGGAGAGGAGGGAAAACTTGGCCAGGAGATAGCGAAGGGGGTAAAGGACCTGCGGGCGACGGCCCCAAATGTGCGCATTGCAGTCTGAACCGTGCCGGAGGTGATGAAGCAGGGCGTACACACCGAACGGGTAGTACTGGCTGCTAACAGCGAGATCGTGAGGTGCGGCAGGGAACTTGGGCTTGAAGTAATAGACGTGAACAGGGTAGTGGGCAGCATCGGACATAGGCAAGCTTTTCAGTGGGACGGGATTTACTTCAGCCCCAGGCTAGGAAACAAGGTGGGGTGGCGCTTAGGGGGGAGAGCGGTAGCTTTTTTAGGGGGCCCCGCGCAGCTAAGGAAGGCAAACTAGGAGACAAAGGGGAAGCAAGAGACACATGCACACTCAACGCTGGGAGGCAGCCAGGCCTAGAGCTAAACGGAGAACCTACGGACGTAACTGAGAGCGTGGACAGAAGCCATTTGGGGGGAAACAATGGAGCAAACAATTCTGTAAAAGACAAACACAGACCCCGTAAGCGGAAAGGGAAAAACAAATGCAATAAATGTTTAATCAGCTACCTAAATATGCAGGGAGGCAGAAAGCCAGATAAGTGGGTGGAAATTCAAAGGCAACTTGAACGGGAAGGAATAGACGTGTACGCTTTAGCCGAGACTCACCTCCGGGACCTAGAAGCCCAACCTATCATAGACAATTATGTCTGGGAAGGTTGCAACAGGACCACAGGAATGAAGAAAGGGGGAGGTGTTGGCATGCTCATTAAACAAGGGACCGACTGGCAGAGAGTGCATGAAAGGTGTAAAGAGCATCTAAGGGTTAGAGGCACCATACAGGGGAAAAATACATGGTTAGGAGTGGTGTATCTGTGGACCGGAAGTAGTGCTAGGGAGGAAAATGAGGAAATGGTAAACTATTTGAGAAGAGATATAAACGAGTTCAAAGATTCGGGCGAAATAATCATAGTTGGAGATATGAATGCCCATATAGAAGGCTTGGATGGATACACAGACCACAACGGTTCTCTAGTGATAGATCTATGCCAGGAAAACAGGCTTGTAATAGTAAACACGGAAAGCAAGTGTGACGGACAAATAACGTGGGAAAGCGGTAACAGACAGTCCAGCATAGACTACAGTTTAGTATCCGAGACAGTATACGGAAGGCTGCGGGAAATGAGGATAGATGAAAATGGAACAGACAGCTTAGGAAGCGACCACAAGCGGTTTAGCTTGCACTTTGGAGGCGCAACCAAACAAATGCAGAAATAGGTACAATAGGAGGAAATAATTTGAATAATGAGCAGTTAAAGATCATCGCTGATAGATTGGAAGATGAAATCAATAAATACCCAGGAAAAAATTGGGATTACGACAAAATGATTGCGGTGATAAAGGGTAAGATGAATGAAGCAAAGGAACGAAACCGATGGAAAGGGAATAGAAAGCCGAGAAGCTGGTGGAATAAGGAAATAAAAGAGGCTATTGACCAGCGAAGAAAGGCGTCGAGAGAGTATAGGGAAGCAAAAAGAACTGGTATGGAACCGGAGGTAGTGAAGGAAAAGTGGGAGGTCTACCGTGGGAAAAAACTAGAAGTGCAGAAAATGGCGCAAGCAAAGATCAAGCAGAAAAGCGAACAATGGATGGCAGAAATACGGAAGAAGGACAAAAGCGCATCCAAGAAGTTTTGGAACCATGTAAAATCACTAGGCTCAAAAAACGATAACCATCAAAAATTCCTGGTTGATGAGGAGGGGGAACATTTAGAAGGAGAGCACGCGTGGGCGCATATTCATCGAGTGATTAGTGAGAGGTTTAGGACAATAGTGATAGGGAAACCTGCACCGATAACATCAGCGCCACAAAAGACTGCGGAAAGGGAAATAAGTTTGAGCAACCTTGATTGGAAAAAAGCAGAGCAAAAGGTTTCCCCCCAGACAGCAGTGGGCCCGGACGGAATACCAATGCAACTGATAAACCTACTTGGACCTAAAAGTAAGGAATCATTTATGAGGGCAATAGATAAGGTGATAGAAACCAAACAAATACCAGAGGACTGGTTAGAAAGTAGGATGAATTTAATATATAAAGGCACAGGAGACAAAGCCAGTATTGATTCATACAGACCACTCACAGTAACATTCAGTGTTGTATAGATTCGTAATGCAGGCGATAAAATCAGAAATTCAAGCATGGATGGAAGAAAATGAAATACTTGGGGAACTGCAGAATGGATTTAGACAAGACAGGCGACTGGATGACAATCTGTTCGTGATAACGCAATGCATTGAAATTGCGAAAGCACAAAAGAGACCACTATGGATTACGTTCTTGGACATTAAAGCGGCATATGACAACGTAAACAGAGAACGGCTGTGGAGAATGCTGAAACTCCATGGATTAGATGACGAGTTAGTACAGTTCCTTATAGCAATCTATAAAGACAATAGGGTGCACCTTACTTGGGAAGGACAGAAATGCGCCCAGCAGGTCAACTTCCATCGGGGACTGAAACAGGGATGCCCTTTGAGCCCAATACTGTTCATGCTTTACATGGCAGGGTTAGAAAAGAAACTGGAAGAAAGTGAAGTAGGGTTTAGCCTAACCCAAATGCTGCAAGGCGAAGTGGTACAACAGCATATTCCTGGAATGTTCCTGGAACAGCATATTCCTGGAACAGCATATTCCTGGAACAGCATATTCCTGGAATTCCTGGATAACCAAACCGATATGCAGCGGCTAATAAATATTTGCCGCCAGGAAGCCACTGACCTCGGATTAAATTTCAGTGCAGAAAAATCAGGAATAATGGTTTTCAATGACGCTACCACCGACGTAGTGTCTATCCAGCAAGGCGAATTACCTAGAGTGAAGGAATATAAATATTTGGGAGTGTGGATAAATGAAGGGGATAACTACTTAAGTACTCACGAGGAGCAACTTAAGGTTAAGGGAAAGCGAAACGCAGCTATAATGAAGCATAGAGCTCTGTGGGGGTATAACAAATATGAACTAGTAAGAGGAATGTGGAAAGGAGTAATGGTTCCGGGTCTCACGTTTGCGAATGCTGTACTCTGCTTAAAATCAGACGTTCTATCAGGCCTTGAAGTAAACCAGAAAACGGTAGGAGGTTTGGCTTTAGGCGCGCACGGAAAAACAACTAACGAAGCAGTTCAGGGAGATATGGGCTGGGCGTCGTTTGAAGTTAGAGAACATCAGAGTAAAATATGCTTTGAGATGAGGTTGAGGGCAATGGATCAACGAAGGTGGGCAGCTAAGGTATTTAGGTACCTATACTTGAAAAGCGTGGACACGCAGTGGGTAAGAAAGACTAGAAGGCTAACGATGAAATACGGAAAGAACAGTGGGGAATCCAAAACAGCCAAGGTAACCAAAAAAGAGACAAGGCGGATTGAAACGAATAAATGGAGGGAAAAAATGGAAGCTAAAACGTCGTTAGAGATGTACAGGGCTGAGAAGATGGACATCAGAAAGAAAAATTTCTACGATAATTCCCAGGGCAGTGCTTTGCTTTTTGAGGCTAGAGCAGGTTGCCTGCGAACTAAGAGTTTTGTGGGGAAGTATTCACAAAATGATGGGGTATGCGTGGTCTGCGGAAAAGAAACAGAAACTATGCGGTACATTGTGTTAGAATGTGAGGGTATCCATCCAAATCTACATGAAGGGAATATTGGGCTTTCAGAAGCCCTAGGATTTAAGGGTATCACAGAGGAAGTTAACTTCAAGGCTGTCGAGGGGACGAAAAGAAGATTAGAATGCTGGTGGACGAAAAGCAGAGAGGGGAATATTGCCTAGGACAGTTACCACCTGAAACAGGAAAAAAAAAGTATTTTGTGCCTAATAAGCTTTTTGTGCCTGCCCTTTGCAGCGCTAGTATTGAACCAAAAGTATAAAACATAGGTATATTAGTCCTTTTTGGTCACATGACATGTCATCACCCCGATACAAAGGGGAAACCAATAGAAATCATCATCATCATCATCATCACCGTGACGTCAGCTTAGGGATTCTCGCATTTGTCTTCTGCTTCACTCAGGATCACTCTCCCTGCTGTTTATTTGCGGTCGGTCAACGTCTGATGCTTGTCCGCACCAGAATTGGCGTGTGGTTAACTTTTTATCATAATAATAGGCTTAAAATCTCAACCGCTAGCTCATGGTGTCAATTAAAGTATAGTTTTGGATACCGCTACGGCAGAAACATTGCCGGCGCCTGTGCGGAGCGCGAAGAGTTGGAGCTAGGTGTTAGCTTCTCATGTAAGCATTCGAACAAAAGGAACAGTCAGCTGCTAATAACCGACAACAGCGAAAATGGAAGACCAAAACAAATTCTAGGCCTTCAGGGCTGTCGGCTTTGGCAGAAGGCATCACGATTCCCGGTAATCATATGTAAAGTAAAACAGTTTTTTCAACCTTGCCGAACGCTCGAACGCGTTTTGTCACATCACTTTACGTTTTCAAGGCATGAAAGTTTGCCGACATGCACTATAAACTGCAAAAACAGTAGGTTGAGTTCCAAATAACCCAGTGTGTATATACGCACGTGCTGATTCTATACCAGTCATCTAACCAGTATGGAGGTTTATTGAGCAAAACGAGTCACGTCTTCGTTAAATTTATAGTAACACATATATGTTTGTTAAAACTTGGAGGGATATTTCGGAACATTTTGCAGAGCCATATCTTCCCGATATTCGGATATGCGTTATAGGAAAACTGCACTCAAGAGGAGAGGGAGGAGTAAGGCGAGGAGGGGAAAACTTTGTTTAACAATTAAATCGATCTGGTTAGTGGGCCGGGTCCTCAGACCAGGACAAGAAAGTAAAAGTAATTTTCTTCAAATCATAGAACGCCATCCCGAGTAAAATAGGATTTGTTCTTCGCACCTGGAAGGGTTGAAAAGCAATAATGAGCTACTTGGAATTCTTCTTCGGTTTTTAGTCTTGCAATATATGCAGGTATACTATTTATTACGTTAGTTAGCGAGTATATCATGCCTTCAACACC
Source organism: Haemaphysalis longicornis (assembly GCF_048455015.1). NCBI lineage: Eukaryota > Metazoa > Arthropoda > Arachnida > Ixodida > Ixodidae > Haemaphysalis > Haemaphysalis longicornis. The sequence goes on along the minus strand of NW_027526335.1, from coordinate 206,234,816 downwards.
GTAATAATGTCAGCATTGTTCGAGTTGAGAGTCAGTTCGTTATGATAACGATATAATTACGACAGAAATTCGGAGCACAAAAGCCGCCTTCGAGTAGTGTGGACCACGTTGTTTAGGGCGCGATCGCGGTGGCGTTTCACAAACTTTCTTATTGTATTTTTATGTGAATAAACAAAGCACGCTGCGGATATTCACCTTCTTGCACGCAGCCGTAATGAAAGCCAATTTGTGAAGAAGGGAATGTATGCCATACAAAATGAAGGAAATATCCACACGACCTTTGTGAGGCTCCCAAACGTCCAGAAACCTCCTAATAAGAACTTGGTGACAGCGCAGAAAAATAATGCGTTAGGCAGAAAAAAAGCAAGAAACATTAATCCGATACAAGACAACAACGACAGAAACAGAAGAAAGCCGTTTACTTCCTGCTGTGCGATGAGCGTGTAGAGGCCGCTGCTTGGTACGTAGTATTAGACTGTTGAGTCTTCATAGGAGCATTTAAAAAACACTCCAGGGAAGCCTACGCATTTTGAATACTTATCGAGAAGCTCTGATCGCTGATCCTCGCGAATAAGCAAGAAAGGACGAGTTACACACGATCTTCTGACCGATACTCTGAAGAAAGTTGTTCTCTATCTCTTCGTGTGTTGCAAACTTGTGGGGGATACAGCTTAGAATTATTCAGATGCGTCAGAAGCTGGCAAAATAACTGAGTCGCTAGAAATACGCTTTTTATCGCACTACAACAACGAAGCGGGCGATTTCTACCCCAGGCACTGTTGCCCCTCACAAGCGGAGTGTAGCAGACGACAGCGGCGCGAATCCCTAAGCCGACATGAGAGCCAGGGGGCGCCACTCAAAGATCTCACCGCCAATACTCGGACGCAAAAACATGATGATAACATTTGTAAGCCCTTTTCAAGCCCTTTTCGCTGGTAACATTTGTAAGCCCTTCTCGCGAGAAAAAATTTAAAAAGGTAGCACGGGTGAAGAATAGTTTGCGGCGGCTGCAGTTTACTTCCGCTACATGGGCTTTGCGCCTGGGAAGAAGTAATTGTTAGGAGTCAAATTTGTGTACCACCGAATACTGCATCAAAATTAAAAACAGTTTAAAGAAAACATTTGAGTTCACTGCCATCATAACGAATAAAAGTCAGAAATTCTTACCCGAAGTAATTGACACTTCTCCTAACGTTTCTTATCCTCGTCTCCGCAACAGTGACCAACTTCTACGTGATAGGCAATGTTATCCAGTCACGTATTTCCAAACATATCTACAAGGTATAGCTCGTCTATAAAAATGTGTAAGCAAAAAGAGATTGAGTTCTGTGGTTTTTCTAAATACGCGCAAGCTTAAAAATCAAAATAAACAACTGGGCATCGATTTTCTTAAAATATGCTGAGACAAGACTCCTCAAGAGTACCCACAACAGTGTTCAAAAACATGTTCCATCATTTCGCTTGCACCAAATTATACGCGCCTTAAACCCACGCTTTCAAGACTTATCTCCGGGCCGTGCCCTCTGCTACTGCCGCTGCTTTTCTCGATGAGCGTTTTGATAAAAATATGGTCTGTCCTCATTTCCCGGCACTACGATAGGCGTTTGAACCTCAAAGTCCATATAAAAAAGAAAACCACCTTTTAATTTTTTTGCAATGATTCGCTTTAACGCTTGTGGCGAAGAACTGCCAAAAAAAAGCGCCCTTCGATTCGGTCATTTGACAGGTTAAGTGTGCGCCCTCAAGACCCTTGCTTTAAGAATAGGATTAGAATCAGGTTAATTATTCAGAAGCTATGTATCACACGGGCATAATATACAGGAGGAGGCCCCATAGTTGATGACTGTGTGTGAACGTAATGTAGAATGTATACGTGAAAAACATTATACACAGCATAGAGACAGAAAAAAAAGAAGAAAAAAACGTCAGAAAATATTGATTAGAGGCAAATAAAATACATAAAATACGAGTACACGTATGCAATATCCCTAAAGCTTTAACAATCTTTCAATGCAACAGATTATCTGAAAAGATAAAATAATAAGTAAGCGTACAACAGCAAACACAAAACAATTAAAAAATACAAAACGCCTATCTAGTAGATATTTAAACGTTTTAGGTTGTTTTTATATTCCTTCAATATAGTACATTATGTTTGAATATCTAGTTGCGAAGTATTCCAAAATGCAATTCCAGAGAAATGAACGGCCTCCCTGCTGTAGTTACTGCACCAACATTCAGTAAGCTAAAATTGTTCAGGGCAAAGCTCGTGACGTTAGTTTTTGGAAGCATAGGAAGTGAGGTTGATAAGTGTGAAGTTGACTGCTTTTCCTTATACATAAATACAACAAGATTATATTCGGCAAGTTCCTTACCCGCTAATATGGTATTTTCCTGGAGCAACGACTTAGCGTGCGAAATGGGCTAGACGTGGCAATTCTTTTTGCTTGGTTTAGAACTCTCTGCATGAACACAATGTCAGTTCTGTATGTCCTGCACCTACAAAATGCAGTAGGAAATGTACGAATGAATGTAGAAAAGATGTAATGACCTTGGTGTTACGCTACCGATATATGGGCAAGCCCTAATTAATATTATTATGCCTTACGTCTTCTTTTTGATGATGGGAGCAATGTGTTTATGTCTTTTTAGGTCACAGAAGAGTTCGATAGCGGGACACCGAGCGGAATCGTTTATAGGGACGATGTTCCCAGAAATTGTAAGGGGGTGAATTGATGTTAAATATGTTTGCGGTGAGTTGAAGAGAAATTGTGTTAAAGATGCGCTGATCTCTGACATTTTGAGCAAACCAAAGCGCACCTAGCCATGTGAAAGTTTTGTTTGTCAGCTAAAGATGTATCCGATTCGCGGAGTTAAAAATCGTGGTGTCATCTGCATTTACGATGCATTTAGATGAAGAAAGGATATTGGGTAAATCGGTAATGTTAAAAATAAAAGGGGCCCCAGAAATAAACCTTTAAGTTTAAAGTTTTAATTTTTAGTTTAAGTTTTAAGTTTAAATAAACCTTCAATAATTGGCTCAACCACCGCAACAATAATAGCATCAACTGAAACTTGGTTGAAGGAAACTATTCTTAACGAAAACAGATTTGTTTGTGAATCTGGTTTTAATATTTTTCGTTGCGATTGGCAACACTGTCGAGGTGGCGGTGTTCTCCTTGCAATTAACAAGCCGTATCTTGTAATACCAGTAGTTATTAACACTTTCCTTGAATGTGTGGTAACTTCCATCCAATTCAAATCACGTAACGTTATTGTTGGTGTCTTTTATCGCCCACCAGACTTGAGTCGTGGGTTCACAGAAGATTTCACCACATTTTAACCAAACTGGCGCAGAAATTTCCACATACTAGTGTAATCATTTTCGGGGACTTTAATTTTCCAGACATGACAAGGGCAACATTGGGCCTCCTCGATTTACCAGTCCTGGACGGTCCGCGGGCAGTCCGAGGACTGCGTTCGGACTGGGAGCCCCATAGGAATGCATGGGAAAATCGAGCGCCGGATCGCGTCTCGGGCAGTCCGCGGACGATCCGGGACTGATAATCGAGGAGGCCCATTATCAACCCGCATTGCACATTATGAGTCCTATGCATTTCTACATTGTTGCCACGATTTCAGCCTAACCCAATTAGTATCAGGCCCAACCAGAACGTCTACACATTGTTCCAATATTCTTGACTTGATCCTGACTAACAATCCAGATGTATGTTCCGAAATAACGAATATCGATGGTTTATACGATCATGACGTTCTAACCGGTCGCTTCAATACGTCCCCCATCAAAAGGCAAATTAACAGGAAACAGATCAGGTGCTGCAAAAGAGCTAACCTTGATCGCCTTAACCATGAACTATCGCTTTTAGGGGTAGAATTTTTTAGTGGCAATTTGTTGCGCACAGTGGAAGAAAACTGGTTGTTACTAAAAAACGCAATTATTAATCTCATAGATAAATACATCCCTGTAATCTCCATGGGAACCGATAGCACTGCTCCCTGGTACTAACACAAACTTCGTCGCCTAAATAACAAGAAAAAAAGATTGTTCAGGCAAGCTGACAAAAGTAAATCATCTGAATCTTGGCAACGGTATAAAGCATGCGACAACTAATATCAAAGATTAATCAAATCCACCCGCAGAAAATTCTATAACCATGATTTATCATCGATGTTAACAACAAACTCTCGACGCTTTTGGCGTGTCATTAATCCCAAGCATATTCCTGACATCCTCCTTAGTGATCAAAACGGCACAGCAATAACTGGGACAGATTGTTCCGAGCTAGTCAACGAAACATTTTCATCGGTATTCTCGTGTGAATGTTTAGACCCATTGGCCACTATCACCACTAATATTGTCTCTTCTATGTCAGAAATAATAATGACTGATTCTGGAATTTTTTCTCTCCTTACTAATCTCAAGAGTTCATCTTCAGCGGACGATACAGGCATAAATAAAACAATTCTAAGAAATTTGACACCAAGCATTTTTCCACTATTGTCAGCCTTGTTTTCACAGTCACTATCAACAGGCGTAATACCCCGAGATTTGGAAGGTTGCCAAGGTGGTACCATTCTTCAAATCAGGTGATCGTTCCTCACCCCTTAACTATCGACCCATTTCTTTAACAAGCACCATTTGTAAATTTTTAGAGCATATTATACATTCGCAAGTCATTAAATACCTCGAAGAAGATAACCTCATATTTAAGCATCAGAACGGTTTTCGCAAAAACTATTCATGTGACACACAACTTGCCGGCTTCATTCACGACGTACATTCATCTGTACGTCGTGCCGGAGTCCGGAGATGCTGGAGTCCAAGTAGATGCCATCTTCCTAGATTTTTCAAAAGCATTTGACAGTGTCCCTCATCGTCGGCTCATTCACAAGCTTACTAAATTGAACATTGACCCTACTGTTATCACATGAATAAAAGAATTTCTTTCTAACAGAATGCAATTCACATCAGTTAAGAATCACAGCTCATCTCTAGTCCCCGTAACATCTGGTGTACCACAGGGAAGCGTACTTGGGCCTCTACTTTTTCTAGTATATATTATTGATCTGCCAGACGGTGTTAAATCTAATGTTAAACTTTTTGCGGACGACTGCGTAATATATCGTAATATTCCTTCTAACTGTGATCGTGACATTCTCCAGTCCGACCTAAACGCTGTAAACACATGGTGTTCCACCTGGCTAATGCCCCTCAACCTTGCTAAAACAAAATTAATGTCTTTCACTAATCATGATTTCCGCTCATCAAATCTTACATCTTAAACAACAATCATGTGAAACAGGCTTCTTCCTACAAATACCTTGGCGTTCACCTAACCACTAACTTGAGGTGGAATGATCACATTAACCATATTCTCGCATCTGCAAATCGTGCTCTTGGCTTTCTGAAACATAACCTCAAACATGCTCCTGCACACTTACGCAAGCTGGCATACACAACACTAATACGTACTAAAATAGAGTACGCTTCAGCCATATGGGATCCTCATCAAACATATCTAATAACTGATTTGGAAGCACTGCAAAACCGTGCTGCGCGATTCATTTATTCCGATTATTCACGTCACACCAGTGTAACACCATTAAAAATCGCGCCGGGCTTGGAGCCTTATCTTATCGTCGTTTAGTATCTCGTATCTCGCTTAACACTATTTCACAAACTTTACTATCATGCGTCTCTTCATAATGATTTCATGTGTGAACCATCAGCCATCTTCCCGCGTCGGGATTATCCACACAAGGTGAAACCCATCACGTGTCGTTCACTCGCATTTGCTCAATCATTCATACCTCGAACGGCAATAGAATGGAATAATCTGCCATCACACATTGTCATCGAAACAAATGTGTCGAAATTTTCAGATGCCCTAAACAAGAGGGTGCTGACCTAACGCGATTTCATGCCCCGTTTGTACATTTGTTTTTCTCGTTATTGCTTATTTTTTTCCCATTTGTACATTTGTACATTTGTTTTCCTCGTTACTGCTTATTTTTTTTCTCATGCTAGAACACATGTTGTGAAGTATCAATTTTGATACGGTGCTCCTAGAACTACTTTTTTCCCTTCCTCTGCGAATGTTCCTTTTATTACGCGATGCACTGTCCTTTAATGATATAGTACAAGGTGTTAAAACGCAGAAATGGTTTCGTATGCTGATGACACAACTGTTTTTGTTACTGGCGTATCAGAGACAGAGGTAGAGGGAAAAGTAAATGATGCACTAGTTGAACTGAAGAACTGGGCAGATGCAAACGGCTTAAGAATAAATAGCAATAAAACAAAAGTGGTGTTATACCTACCCAGGAGGAAAGCACTGAGCGACATCAACATTTGTTTAGGCAGCGAAATAATAGAAAATGTGGACAACGTAACGACACTTGGCGTTATTTTTTCTAAGAATCTAACTTGGAACGACCATGTTGACTATATTCAATCTAAAATGTCTTCAGCGGTTGGTGTAATTAATTATTCAATCTAAAATGTCTTCAGCGGTTGGTGTAATTAATAGAATGCGGCATATTCTTCCTGAGAAAATCAAATTACTGCTCTACAATGCACTGGTATACTCCATTCCGCAATAGTGCAGCTTAGTTTGGGGTAAGACAGGAATCACTAACCTAAAAAAACTACACCTGCTTCAAAAGAGAGCTATTCGGTGCATTTCAATTATACCCTTTCTTTCGTCTACCAGCCAGCTTTTTCTGAAATATGACATTCTTCCTGTGTGTGCATTATATAATTACCAGTTACTAATAAGGTACAAATCGTTCACTAATAAAAATGATAACTTCATTAGATGTTTGGCCAAATTGACAGAAAAAAATTCAACTCTTCCGACAAGGCATGCAGAGAAATGGTTTGTACCTACTCCCCGAACAACCTATGACACACAATCGCTAACCTATATTCTGCCGGTCCTGCTTAACAGGCTGCACTCAGAAAATTTTGACGTCACTTCCCATCCCAACTCGCATATTAGGTTACATTGCCAGGAATTGTGTAGCACCGTCTGAACTCAGTTATTTTATTCACATCAGTGTGTTTCTTGGATTTCCCAGAATCAGTTTTATTCTGATGCTCAATACCTTTTTGTTGCATAAAAAGACCCTGAACTTTTAGTTAACAGCAAGAGTATTTATTATGCCTATATTACGCCTTTCAAAGTTTGTCAGCAACATTATATATTATCCTAAAAACAATCTGAGGCAGTTCTGCTTACAATATGTATAATGAATTTTTTTTGTTATGTTGAGTGTTTTTGTTGTGTAATGGTTATTTCAATTATGTTTTACCTATGACGAGTGTCGCACCGCCGACACTGATGCCATTGTATACGGGGCTGGAGCCTTTGTCAAGCTGGACTCACAGCTTATAGCTCCAGCCCCATTCTCTCAAAGGAAAATAAAGAATTGAAAGAAGAATTGAAAGAATTGAATTTTCTTTTGCTCTTTTTGCTCGTGTGTTTTGTTTTTTAGAAATGTTCATTTATCGTTTCACTATTGTGTTTTGATGTATACCCTATGTAATACCTTCTGCCGGAGGGCGTTTATGGTTGTTTTGAAATAAATAAATAAATAAATAAATAAATAAATAAATAAATAAATAAATAAAGTGCACGAATGTTTGTTGGTTTTGATATGTATATACATTAGAAATGGACACCTTCTGGGTGCGCTCACGTTGGTAGCTTTGCTATAATAGTAATGGTCATCCAGTTATCGCAATTGCTTCGAGTTTATTAAAAATATTTTATGGTTACTCACGTGAATGCTTCGTGCTGCCTATATACGTTTTTACTTGGTCGGTAAGGAAAGTAAAAGCAAGGTCACTAGAGTACAAGGAAATAAAGCCAAACTGACTGGAAGAATGTTATATTTATTTAGATAGCCAGTTAGGTGTAATGGTACCAAAGTTTCATTTATTTTGCTCAAAATATATAATATGCCATCGGGGAGGCAGTAGTTATTTAGCAGTGAAGTGTCTCCTCTCTATGTACTGGATGTATTTTTAAATGTTTAAGTGATTGCAAAAATACGCCTGTTTTAAGCATTATATTTTCAATACAGGCAGGTATATTTAATAAAAGATGGGTGCATTTTTGTATGTGTGGAACGTATACCATCAAGGCCAGCGCTTGGTACTTTTAGGTTGCCTATTACGTCGTAAATTTCGTCTGTCATTGCGACAAAAATGAAAAGTAAATAAAGTAGGCGATCTAACTCCGCCCCACATAGTGGAGGCGGGGACGATTTGGCTTAGAAGAAAAAAGTCGCAAACTGATTAGCATTGAGAATTGGTTCACTATAAGGAACATCGTCCCCAATCACTTTTGTTATGGTATCCCGATGTGTGCTTCTGTTTAAAAATAATAATTAATTTGCCAGTTTAAAACAACGAAGCTGTTTATGAAATCGCCATTGTTGATGTCCAAGAATTTACCAAAATACCAAGAATTTCCCTAGCGTGCACGAGAGCCCCGGCATGATGCAACCGCCCGGCAGTTAACCAAACCAATGCGTAGCCCTCTTGTGCGCGTGCACCACGACGATAGAGCACGTAACTCCAAGGTGGTGTACATTCAATATCACACCAAAAAATTGGAAGACGCTCACACTTATAGCAACAGTGATGGAGTAAACATGGATGAGGCAGCAAAGAAGCATATAGGCTGTAATCGGAGACTTCAGCCTTCCTGATTGGTTTATTTTATTGTGTAAGGGGCTGACGCAACGCAGGTGATTAGGCGAGCCATAGTGGAGGGTTTCGGATAAATTTTGACCGCGTGGGGAAACTTAACGTGCGGCGGACACGGGCTTTTAAATGCAGAGCATTTCTTTAACTCACGATGCCACCCGTTCTAGTTGTCTGTAGTAGTCCGCACCCCTCCCCCTACACTATATAAAAAAATAATACTTACCGGCACCTGGTTTTCATCCCACGACCCTGCGGGCGCAACGCAAGGTACATGGTGCTCTACCCACTGCACCACAAAGCCGACACAGAATGGAGGGCTACGAACGCGCCTTATATCCTTGACTCATTCAAACTACGTCAAGAAACTGCTGATACAACGCATTCACTACCTGTGGGCGGAACGCGAGGTACATGGTGCTCTTCCCACGGCGCCACAATAATCATACCCACCTGCTAATAAATGATGTCACATGACCACGTTTTACGTCTTCTCATTTTTTTACAATACAACAACCAACAGCAACAAGTGAACAACATTAACGTAACGCAAACTACTTAACGTCGTGCGCCCCCGGAAATGCTCTGCATTTGATCGTGCCCCTCGCGAAAGGGATGTTTAGTTTCCTGCCGCAGCAAGAACCAGGCGGCCTCCTGCGCAGACATTTTCACGCCCTTGAGCACGTTCACTTGCAGCTTGCGGAGCAGTTCCTTGTGAATAAATTTTTCTGAATTTTTTGCTTTTCACCTCCTTCAGAAACGCACCCATGGGGGCCAGGAATTGAACCCACGATCTCGGGTTAAGCAGCAACGCAACGCCTTAGCCCCTGAACCACCGCAGCTGTTTTTTATTTATTTCTCAGCCATCACGGCGGGTGACTTGAACGTTCCTGATGGTCGGAAGCTGCTTGTGTGTCATTTATTGGATAAATTTCACAAAAGTCTGTGTTGCATCGGCATCTGTAATTTGTCTGATTAAATATCTGGTTTCTTTTGCGTAGCTTAGGAAATACCACTCATAACTTGCTCAGCCACTCTCACCTTCTTTATGTAATAGGAGGAAGAAATCTTACCAACAGCAACACGCGATTTTCAAGGCGAAATAATTTTCAAGTGCGAATGCACTTCTTAAGCGAGCCTGAATCGTCCGCCGCCGTCGTCCGCATAGCAACAGCTGCGAGTGCGCGCGCTCCTCGTCTTCCCTAGCAACGGGGGGAGATGGGCGCGCGCTACTCTCCTCGTCCTCTCTCCGCTCAGTGACTGCGGGTGTTGGGCGCCTCCTCTCCACTTCGGGCGGGAGAGCTCTCGCTCTCGTAGCGGGCGCTCCGCATTCCGACGCGTGAGGGTGCTCGTGTAGCGGCCGCGTGGCGCGGCAGGGTATTAGTCGACCGCGCGCCGTCGTCGAGAGCGGTCGCTGGTCCTGCATCTCGATAACGATGATGGCGGACCGGGCAACGGTACCAGCAATAACGAGTGAAATATCTTTCTTTGTAGTTGTGTGCGTGTGTGTAATCTCTCGACTACTCAGTAAGATCACGATATCCACCGTAATCGCGCAATCAACAACCGTGCATTCGCACTTACACACTCTCCCCCTCGGGGAAGTGCGAGGGAATTTTTTGCTTCCTCCGGTCTGTAGGAAGTACGGAAAACAGTCGGTTGAATACAATATGATAAGATTGTAGACCAACCTGCCCCTCCCCCTGAAAAGCTGAGAGCCATTATCATCTTTTAGAAGATCACTTAAACGTTTCTTATTGAACAGTCCTTTATTCACTCTCACCCAATAAATTCAATGAAAACGCAAAAAAAATCGGGAAGTCGTATGTCTACCACTGACCGCCGTTGCTTTGATCGGAGCAACATTTTTTATCTTGACTCATACCAGTTCAAGCGTGTTGCTTGATTATTCCCCTTTATGCGTTTATTCTGTAATATGAATTTACAATAATTAGGCTTTCATGTATTACCTCTTTGCTTTTTAAGGGCTTTACAAATCAGCCTAGGCTTAAGCTCTTTTTGATCTATATTGTTGATGCCCAGTGACGTATCTTGTTTTCTTGTTTCTTTAACCACCTCTCTGAACTTTTGGTTTAATCTGTAGTGAATGATCATCATCGCAACATGTCCAGTTTTCCATGTCGAATTGACTTGAGTATAAACCTACATTAAAACTTTGCTTTTTGTACTCTGACTGTCCAAGTTTTACCAGTTTTATGTACTTTTAACAAGAGGTCCCTCCACAGTGATAAACTATGGGACCTCTTTCTGTATTCCTTACGAATTTATGTATTGTGTTATTTGCACAGTTCCTAATAAACTTCAACTTTATCTTCACCTTCGTCTGGTATATGAACGTGAATGTGTGTATGCAACATGTTTGAAGCATGATACTATAGGATAGCGTTCGGTGATACCGGTTTCCAAGTCCAAGTGCAACTGGTAGAGTGCATCTGGTAGAGTCATTAGATTGCTAGTTGGTCTAGTTGGTAAAGTAATCAATCATTCATACCTATAAGTGGTCAACGTGCCGACATAGCTGACTATGTTAGGGGACAGATAGTCTACTAAACTAGAGTTAATATCACGCATGATTATAGCATTTTTTCAGGTCAGATAGCAATGCATAAATTTTGCTGTGTAAAGTGCACAAACTTGCGACGATGGAGATGGGTGAATGCAACCCAATAAAAACTTTTTATTGCGATTAAGATAACCACGCTCAAATACTAGCCAAAGAGAGTCACAATGACCTGCATTTAATTCATGGCCAACTGTCTTTTCGCGAGAAATATTTAGGTACTTATATGGCTGCTATACCATGGTTTTTAGATAGTCTGTTACAGCTGTAACGTGTGCAGGAAGGAAAACAATAGATTTCTATCGTCTGCTGCCTGCCATTTTTTAGTTATTTCAATGATGCAGATTGGGCTGGTAAACGATAAAATATGATTATGCAATTTATCAGTCTTTCCGAAGGGCTTCTTTCTTTCAAGCGATTTATTGAGCGAGAGTGAGTTCCAAGAAAAGGAATTAAGCTGCAGTGGTGAAAGAACGGGAGATATAGAAGCCACCCCTGGCACGTCCGCATCTAACTGTTGGACCCTTTCAGCGAGGTCAGCTTCGTCGCATATCATGTGTACATTACTGTCCTCTCTCTTGCGGGCATTGATTTGACATTTAGCTGTCCATAAAAACGTACAGTTTTGCTCTTTCTTTCGGTCCAGAGCCTTGAAAACAGAGCCTTCTCAGCAGGGGTGACGTGTTCATTCACAGGGCTGTCAGGTGTCGAAGAAATGTTATTGTCAATCAAGTTCTAATAATTTTTGACTATTTATTTCTTGAAGTGAAACAGGCGAGAATGTTTTTGCTGTTGAGTATTGCAGTGGGGACACGGTGAACAACGGGCACCCGATCTTTTCACCCGCTCGTTTTCGAGATCATGACGCAGTCTTCTCCGTGATTGCATGGTCAGTAACGAGTACTGCTCTAGTTTGAATATTTTTTCAGCATGGTCCGGTTTAGGAATTTCAGGTACTTGTTGTCTGACTTCATAGACACTTTATCTTCCAGCAGTTCATCCACAAGTGTTTCCGTTTATTGGCACTCGCAACTAGTTCATCTACAGCTTTTTTTATCTTCACCAAATCTACACGAGATGTGGGAAGCTTGAACAAAATCCTTCCAAAAACCTTGTCTCCCAAATTGTCAATTTTGGCTCTCCGCTTTATCTTCAGTTCTATCTTTTTTGCTAGTTGAGCGTTCCTTGCCGTGACTTACAGAATGAGTAAGCACTGCAGGAAGGTTTAAACTAAAGATGGGCAACATCGACGTGCAAATGGAAGATAACCTCAGTGAGAAGCTTCGTGCGATGTCGCTGCTTCTAGTGGAATCCCGCTGACAGTGCCAGTCCTTGATATCGTTTCTCGGCGAGGATAGTTCTACCAGTGGTGTTTTCTCCGAGCACGGAGCCATAGGTACTGCTTCGCAGTCCCGAAAGGCACCAGCTGCAGGAACCCCCATGGCAGCAATAGAGAGTTCCGGTGAGAGAGCCTAGCCTCCCGACTGGATTCGCCGGCGACCCGTCAACCGGAGGAATTAACACCGGTGATACAGAAGATAGCCTCAGTCAGTTACTACATGCGTTCTCGCTGCTGGCAGTGGAATCCAATTGAGAGTGCCGGTTCTTCGTACCGTTGCTCGACGAATGTGGTAACACCCGACTGTTTTCTCCGATGACGCGGCCATATGTACATCTGCGCAGTCTCCAGAAACTTCACATGCATATAGCGTTGCGGCAGTAATCACTAGTTTTGGTGAAGGAACAGAACATGCCATTTCAATGCGCAGGTGACCGGCAATCGGACGAGTTGCCAGGTCACCTGCTCAGCGTGTTGCTCCTGGCGTGGTCGCTACTGCCTCTCCCTACCGCTGCTGGTTATTCCGCTGACACCACAAGTGCTTTTTTGCTACCATAACATCATCTGCACTGAAGTTGCGAATTTTAGCTATTCGTAAGTATTACTGATCAGCGGTATGGCCTTTTTTATTTTTCTCTAATGATTTTACATATTAAAACTTTTGCTGCAAAAATTTTAAAAATTCTATTTACGAAGTAAAAACACAGGGACACCAACCTAAAAAAACTGTTAAAACATTAAAAATTTTCAAACAAAAGTTATCAACACGTTTCGGCTTCGATACTGAAGCCTTTTTCACAATGAAGCCTTGCTTATTGTCAAGAATGCTTCCCTCGCGAAGCCGAAACGTCTTGTTTGTTGTTTGAGAAATTTTACAGTTTTTGAACTGTTTCTTTTGGTCGGTGTCCCCGTTTTTTTTTTCACTTCAACATGTCTCCCAACCCGACGGGTTTCCGTCAAACCCTCGACATTTTGAATTTTTGACACTAATTTTGACCAATGTTATAATTCACCACGACTATCTCATTAGGATAAAGACGAAGCGATTTTTTTCTTTGTCCAACGCGATTGCCCTCATAAGGGCTTTCCATTTGATACCTACACGTCCCAGCGGCATCACTTTGAGTGTTCACCCAATTGATCACTCACCATGGCTATGTGATAAATGTGACCAGGGAGCACATGGTTATTTGCCCCATGTGACTTCGCTCATCGGCATTCTCAATTTGCGGAACCACAAGGTATAGCGGCACATCACTTTAAATTTTAACCCAATCGATGACTGACCATACCTGTGTTATGGCTAAAACCAGGAAGCAATTTTTCTTTGTTCCACGCGAATCACCCTAAGGTGACCTTCAAGTCGATAGCTTAGACACTACACCATCACCATGAATTCTAAACCTATCTATAGCTGTAACGAGTATGTCATAACAACCTGGAAGTATTGCTTGTCCAGCGTTACTTCCGAAATCTAAGCCTCCAATTTCATACCCACAAGCCTAACATTTCATATTTCTTTCCAAACCTATTTCCCTAATCGAAACATTTACTTCATACCCCGAACGCCTAAGGGACATCATATTAAATTTCAACCCAATTTATGACTCACCATGATTATATTGCCGCGAACCATGTATGGGTTTGTTTATTTATTGTTTGTTTTTACTCGCGGGCCATGCCCGGCTGTGTTATCTGTGTTCCAAACAAAGCGCGTCTTACATTCTTTACTTCTATGCCGCACGGGCTATCACATTCAGATAAGCAGACTGTTTCGCCCTAACGCCACTAGCCCAGAATAATCTTTAGTGATCTACAATGCCCTGGATGTGAATCGACGATTCCAGGAACACTTGCGCCGAAAGGTAAAAGCCTGCAGAGCAGACGCCGCGGCATTCCATTCGACGACACTCGCCTGTGGAAGTCAGTTTGTTGAGCGCTGCTTCGCCGCCTCTGTATTCTTTTGAGTTGTTAGGGGAGCACAAGTTCGCTCCAATAAACTTGTTTTTCTTTCAAGACAACTGCGTCGTCCTTGGCTTCTTCACAATATCATGGTTTTTCCAGGACGCATTTTTTATTTATTTCCCGTAATTTTCCTCATCTAGAGCATTCATTGAATGCCTCACATGCACTGGCGGCACGTCACTTTGAATTTTAACCCAATCTATGACTCACAATAAGATTGTCATGATAATAACTAGGAAGCAATATCTATTTGTCGCAACTAGAGCCCCGCATCGAGACCTTTAATGGGATGCCCCTCACACCGTACCGGTATCGTTTCAAAATTTAACCCGTTTTATGACTCACTTTCTTTGTATCATGGTTATAACAAGGCACAATTTTTTATTGGCCCTACGTGAATCTCACCCATAGGGACCACCAATTTGATAGCATATTCACCCGGGAGGCATCATTTTGAGTGTTAACCCAATCTGTGTCTAGCCATGACTTTCACAATGCGGTCAATAATTAAACTTAGGGCGCGTGCCTGGACTAAACAATGTGCTCTAATCAATTGGCCTAAACAATTGTACTAAAATCATGACTTGTTGCAATTGGTTGCACATTTAAACAACACGATAACATGCGTGTTGCACATGAATACGCCATTTATTGTTCATTCATTTTTGCGTTTTTTGCACGTGTGGCGCTATGAACGGCTCCATTTGACCGGCAACCGCTGTTGTCCCAAGTGGAGTCCCTATAATCAAGCACGCGCGCAAGCGAAAACATAGCCACTCTCATTAACTTCTCGAGCTTCACAGACCCGTGGGAACACTTGGTTTTGCCACAAGGCATTTTTTTAGGACGCAGAACAAGAATGTACGGGAGTCTAACAATAAACAGCTTCGATGTAAATTAACTGAGCGCACGTCACTTTTCGCTATGTAATTTGTTTTTTCCAATGAGTCCCAGCGCATGCTCTAGCCTGAATCCTCTGTCACGTACACGAAGCCTATATCAAGAGTTTGGCATGAATTACATGCTTGCAGTTGATCTTCGTAAACCTGTGGGAATTTTCCAAACTCTGAATCCATACGAATTCTCAGTCCGTTTTAGTTCGTCTTAGTTCTGAGCCCTATTTTTAATGTTTTGCCTGAGCGAGTTCTGAGTGAATTTCGGCGCGAGCTCGACGGAGGTTTGTGTCCATGTTGAGGTCGAGTGAGTTCTGAGCCCATTACTTCGCTTCACCTCTCCTAGAGGGCAGCACCATCTGAATGATGATGTTAGAGGGAAGGACATAAGGCGCGTTCGTACAGCCCACCAGGCATTTCTTCATGATTTAGTTGGAAGAGAGTTGTACCACTCGCTTTGCGGCCAGACTGATCATAGGCTCGAATCCTAGCGCCGCCGCTGCAGGGATCGTTTTCTGGTGATGTCGGTTCCATGACGAATATGATTTCGGTAAGGTTTTTGTATCCCGAGATAAAACACTTTCGTGTTAAAATTGTTTTTATGAGTCAAATTGAGTGATCCGGTCAAACTATTCCGGGTTATTGTTAAGAGTGCCTACTCGCTCATGTCTTGGCCAGTGTGAATCATTTTGTTTTCGCTAAGAAAGAAATAGATAGAGAATATACCTTTGTTCACTAAAATTTGGTGAGCGTTTGGGCAGAAGGGGGCCCGAAGTCCAGAGCCTCGAATAAATTGGCTCATCCTTTGCCCTTTAAAACAGCTAACGCTGATCTTGAGGTTACGACCTCGTAAAATACCTCCCATTTTTCCACAAATATCCAATATGCATTGCTTGAGTGGGTTCTCCCTTGAGCATACCCTTAGAGATGGCTAGGTTTGGCGGAATAGGTTGCATGTGTTTCGCATTTATCCTAGTCAACGGAGGATGATTCTTTCCAATCCCGTTCGCCCATCTTCACTTGTAAAGGTATAGATTTGTTTGTATTCGGCGTAGAATTTGGTGTTATTCAGCGTTGAGAGGCCTTTGTGGCATGCGGAGGAGTGTGTTCCTAGGCAGAGATAGTTGAGGTATTTTCAGTTTTTTTGGCGATTGGAGTGTGGCATTTGTAGTTGCAAAGGGCGCGGTACGTGACTTCGCGGGTTTTCTGGACAGCCGCCTCTGGTTAGGCTCTCGCACCCGAGTGTCTATGTGAATTGAAGGTCGGCAGTGGGACAGCTTACGCATTGCGCTCACGGTTCATCTGCTTTGCATTTTTTAGGGCCCAAGCGATTGTCAACGTACCGTATGCTATCGACTCTCCTGAAAGTGCCTGAACGAAGCACCTACCCCTACTCTCATCAACGGGACCAAATCAAGGTCATCGGACCCTGCTTATCACTGACAGTGCTTGGATCGGCCACCGGAAAACATCAGCTTCGCCGGCGTCACCATCACGTGGCTGCTGATAGGGCTACATAAGAGCGCCAGCTTCGAGTGGACTTCCAGTCGGCAGTGGCACAGCTTACGCACTGCGCTCACCGTGCTCTTCTTTGCACTTTTTAGGTGAGTGTGCTCACGTTTATTACTGTAAATTATTTACAATACTCGCCTTTTCTGCCACTGCCGACTGCGTGTGTCTCTGTTGTTGGTGCCAATTGTTCCTTTTGCATGTAAGTGTCACTCACGGTGAGTTCAGACACATCTAAAGTGATGAAGGCCATTCGCTACCTTCAGCGGAAAATGCGCGCGGAACTTCGCGCAGTGCACCAGAGCCTGAAGGATACTTCCGCCACTGCAGATGAATTGAAATCGGCTATGAAGGAGATCAAGTCGATCACGGCTGAGTTAAAAAAGACAAAAGAGGACTACGAGGTTTTGCGAAAACAAAATGCGGAATTGTCTGAGAAGTTGGCGAAAGCTGAGGACCGGCCTCTCGAGCTTGAAAACAACAGCCGGTTGTACAACCTAGAAATTAAGGGACTCCCATTAACTGTGAAGGACCAAGCGAACGAAATGGTCAAGAAAATTTCGCAGGTTTGTAAGGTACCCCTTGAAGAAACAGATATCGACATTGCACATGGCGTACCAGTCAACAGAAGCAATGACATTAACCTCATTGCTAGGTTTACTACGCGATCTACACGTAACTTGATCCTTGCGGCTGCGCTGAAACTGACACCGACAACCTCGATGTTAGGTTTCTCCGGGCCCACGCAAAATATCTATGTCAACGAACACCTGACCCCTGAAGTCAAGCTGCTTCTGGGTGCAACTATCGCTCGAAAGAATGAGGTGTTCTGGAAGCAAGTATGGACAAGGAATGGGGCAATTTTAGCGCGCAAGACGGATGACTCTGACCAAATTCGGATCCGATCTTTAGCTGACCTTCCAAAGATGGCCTAAGCTCCGCCCGTTGTCGTAGATGCAACGTTTCTCCACAAGCTCAAATGGAAAGTACACCACTTTATTCGCTTGATACGTTCAGCGCACCTATCTCTGGATATGAGTCAAAATATTTAAAACAATTGAATCCTAATTTGCAATCTGCTGTCAACCAAAGCGACAGGTTTTCTTACTTTTTACACACCCTGCCATTCTCTACTGATGTAATATACTTAACTGAAACATGGTACCACTACGATAACGGTGTAATACGCATTCGCGGGTACAACTCGTTCTTTCTTAGCCGTACAGATAGACGAGGTGGAGGCGTTGCCCTCAAGATAAAAAGCGTTGCCCTCAAGATAAAAAAACAGCTACGCTTGCGAAATAATATCTGATCACTCTCTTTCGAACGAAGATATTGGAATGCTTATAGTCAGGGCTGGTCGATGTATATATTTCGTTGTTTATCGTCCCCCGCATGGTGATCGGGCCAGCTTTTTCGAAAAATTTGAAAGCTCAACTTTTTGTTTTAGTTCTGAGTCTTTTGCACCTTACGTTGCCGGTGATTTCAATATAGACATGGGCGCACCTGGCCCTGCGCGACAGGAAATGTTACTTGCACTCCAATGCACCGGCTTTAAGAATTTGATCCTGAGTCCTACACGCATTACGTCGACATGTTCCACTATTCTAGACTTGATACTTGCAAATAACCACCACAATTTTTTTACTGGGCGCATTGCCGCTGATATCGGTAACCAGCTCCCTATTTTTGTGTTACTTGAAAAGCATGTACCTAAAACCACAGTTAGCAACTGGCGGCCGCCGATAACTCGGGCATCACTTGATCTTTTCAAAGCCGTGTCGCACTTGTAAGCTGGGAACCTGTTTATAATGCAACGTCAGCTGTGAGGGCTCATGAAAATTCTTTCAGCGTTTCCTTCGAATATATAGCCAATGCTTCCCTACTTTAAATATTCGCTCCTGCAAGAAAGAACGGAAGCCATGAATGACATGCCGCCTTGTCCGACTTATCGAAAGGAAGAACAAGCTCTATGTAGCATTTCTTAAAAATAAACACCTTGACATACCTAAGCGCTTCAAATCTTTACGCAATAGCGTAAACAGAGAGATAAAGTTAGCTAAGGCAGCATATTACAATATTCTTTTTTCTCAGAACCTTGCCCACTGTCCAAAAGATAAATGGCGAATACTTAATCAACTCCTAAATAGGAGTACCCAAGGTCATGTTAGAAGTTTAGTAATAGATGGTAAAGAGATTACCGATTCAAGTTTAGCTACAAAATTTAAGCAGTTTTTGCCGATGTAGACCACGGAGAAAGTAACCCACGTTTTGTTCACTACCTTGGAGACAGGTTACCTGAGTCAGTGTTTATTGAGCCAACAGACATAGCAGAAGCTTTTTCTACCATTAAAACACTGAGGGACACAACCAGCTTAGAATGTAACAACATTCAAACCGGCCAGTAAAATTTGTTCTTGAAGTATTAGCACCGTGTCTCACACACATATACAATACCTCGCTATCGAAAGGGGAATTCCCATAAGATATGCAACTCGCAAATGTAGCTGTTATTTTTAAAAAGGTTACAGAAATATTTTAGGCAATTATCGTCTGATTTTTGTACTCCGGGTCTTCTAAAAGGGGTTTGAAAAAATTATCCTTTGGCATATTCATAAATTCTTGCTACAAAACGCCGTTAAAACTCGTACTCAGTACGGATTTACTCCTAACAGATCGACGGAACATGCCTTACTTGCTCAAAAAGAATACATACTGGAAAACTTTGAAGAACAGCGCTTTGTACTTGGTGTATTTCTTGACTTCAGTAAGGCATTTGATACCATTAACCATAATATACTTCTGTCTAAATTGGAACACTATGGCGTATGGGGTCACGCCTCAAAACTTGGTATGTTCAATTTGGCATCACAAATATGTAGAAATTAACCAATGTCCCTCATACCACACAAAGTTCAAACGGTGTACCCCAGGGAAATATTTTGGGTCCGCTTCTGTTCAATTTTTACATAAATGATATCATTAACGTAAGTAAAGAGGGTAAATATATCATATATCCCGATGACAGCAGTATTTTTTTCTTTCCCTGACGTATACCAATTGGGTAGCGCTGCAAACCTGGTCCTGACATCCTTAACGCAATGGCCATCCAGTAATTCCTTGAGAATAAACAAACTGAAGACAAAAGCTGTGATCTTTCATGGAAAAGGAAAGCAAGTAATAAACCCACCAGCCCTTTACCTAGGTGACATCCTTATTGAACACGTAGAAAAGTTCTGCTCTCTCGGAGTCCTGTTCACACCCACTTTGTCGTGGGACACCATGTAACCGAGCCATGTCCGAAGCTTTCTAGGGTAATTGGAATCACATTCCTGAACAAAGACCTACTGCCTGTGCAAACAAAACTTCTGTTGTATTTTGCGTTTTTCTACTCTAGTTTCAATTACTGTGTTCTGGTGTGGGGCAGCACTACATTTTGAAATACATTAAAACTACAAACCTTGCAAAAGCGCATGCTCCGCGCAATTTGCAACGCATTATATTACGCCCCCACCCTGCCAATTTATGTGAAATATAATATTTTACTTGTTCACCGGTTTCTAGATTACAGGGTCGCATGTTTCTGTAAAAGAGCTACGCAAAGAAATGATAATTTTTTTCCAGCCTTGTTGCACTCCAGCCACATGGCACACCTTACGCCACAATGAATCCCCACACTTTCGTGGTGCCCCGATGCAGAGCGAATTATGGGTTGTATATGCAAAGATATGTTTTGCCTAAATTTCTCAACACTGCGTTTTGTCATGATTTGCCCAATATGTCTTTTTCTATGCTCTGTAGTCATTTCATTCGTGATTCTTGATGCATTGTTACACCCCTCAAAAATATGTGCCTATTACATATGTGTGTATCTTTTTCTATTGTTTATGCTAAATATTTTTGTTAGTGTACCAAAGTTGGGTTGTAATTGTGATTACTTCGGACAAAAACGGGTGGCGAGGCCTGTCAAGCGGTGGCTTAACGCTGCTTTTTTCTCGCCCCAGTTTTTCCGACTTGTTTCTGTTTGTGCAAAGGCTGAAATAAAGTTACAAGTTTCAAGTTTCAGCTTCAGCGTGGGTAAGAAAATCTTTCGGATACGTTGATATTTTCCCCGAGTAATGATATTTGTATTGCTGTGATGGGAGTATTTTATAATACCTGTGCTACTATTTGCGCAGTTCGGTGAGTTGGATTCAGAAGATGCTGGCGCCAATACCCAGCTCTTTTTTTCCTCTGTGTTGAGGATGTGGATGCAGTCACACAAAGATTGCCAGTGTAACGCACATCGCGACGATTATAGCAACGGTACTTCCGTACATTCCAGCGTTAGAGTATACGGAGTTTTTATGGTTTCGATTGATCAAGGGAATTTGATCCTGTCTTCGTGCCTGTCTTTGTGCAAGCTTGATTGCAATGCTTCAGCGGGAAAGAATTTCTTGAGGCATTTGTAAATCGTCGACATGCTCACCGTGGTGTCATCTCTTTGGTAAATAGAGGGTGCCTAGCCTGTTTGCGGGGCTTGTTAGAAACTCACCACGCACCATGCAAGATTTTATCAAGGAGGCCACGGCTATCGAGCCGGCAGTGCAGGAGCGTAGCCGACAATACGCCCGAATTACAACCAGACGTCACGCCGGTGTTTCTATGACCTGTGACGAGAGCTCCTTGCGGGACCTAATACGGTCACTTCAGAGAGAAGAGCTCAATAATCTGGGTATTTCGCCCCAGCAGTCGTCTCCTTCTCTGGCCCGGATGGTGTGCGAGGAGATACCCCAAGCGTCCTCACCACTCGATCCGCTCCCGCAATATTGCCCCACAAGCTACACCACGGCTATTCGTCAGCACGCTCCAACACTGCCGAATTCACCACCCCCGCCACGTCGCCGGCCACACTTGGCGGTATATCCTCGGTCCGCACAGGAACCTGCTGTCCCCGCACGTAGCCAGCCACCCCTGTCGGTACACCCTTGGCCCACACAGGAATCTGCTGTGCGTCCGCCAGTACGAAAGACGGACTTCTGGCGCGCGGCAGACGGTGGGTGTTGATTACCACTGTGGTGAACCTGGCCACATACAGCGACGCTGCCCCTATCACGACATTGGTCTTCCCAGATTTTCTGCTACAACTCCTGGTCCGCGGTTGGGACAGCGGCCTGCCGAAATAGCCAATTATCTCGCCGCACAAAACGCTACGTCTCCCGATAGTCATCGATTACGCTCGCCGTCGCCCGCAGCCGATTTCTCGCCGACCCGTCGTAACCTTCGAGACAGCCGTCCGGGGTGGTTTTCCAGCCCCTGGCGGGAAAACTAGGCGAACAAACCTCTGGAGGCAAGGTTGTTGACCCCAACTCTAAAGACCTTCAAGTGACCCAGACGACGACTCAAGATATAGCGACAGAGTATTACCGCCCCAATGCAAGTACACGACGACGACACCACTAAATACTGACAGAGTCACGACTGCCGACTTTGTTATTACTATCGACGGGAACGAGGTGTCCGCATCACCAGACACCCGAGCGGATTATTCCATCATTAGCCAAGACCTTGCCTACCGTTTACGGAAAGTCAAGACTCCGTTGAATGGCACGCACTTTCGACCTGCGGGAGGTCACCTCATGACGCTACTTGGGAAGTGTACAGCACACCTTGGTTTAGGGGGCGCTGGCTTTGTTGGTACTTTCGTCATTCTCCCACGGTGCTGCAAGGAGCTGATGTCAGGTATCGGTTTTCTGCGCGAATACAATGCCGTTACAGAATTGGAGAGTGGCTGGTGAGACAATCCACAAGCCTGCCTCGCGAACAGCGTACCGACCAGTGCCGTTTGCTACTTCGTATCGCCGATGAAGACGTGAGCCAGCCACCGCGTTCCTGCGCATTCGTTCTAATAGCGTGCGACGGTCCCTGCACTACCGATGGGGTTGCCGAACTGCATACTGCGCTCTTTTTCGACCAGGGCTTTGCCATCGCAAGAAGCCTTGTGCTCCTGTCAGGGAGGCCGCACCAATCTCTTGTTGACTAGTTTCTCAAACGAATGCCAGCACACTGCGAAAGGGACTACAGTAGCCTTTTTTGAAGGTATCGACGAAGAAGAGAGCTGTCTTTTTATTCAAACGAGCCAAACTACAACGGCGAGAGCTAAATTCACAGTCGACGTCAACTCGAACCTTTCGTCGGAAAACCACTGAGCGCTCTTTGACCTACTTCAGCACAACGAGGACTGTTTTTCTTCCACGTCCGGTGTTCCTCACGCATTTGACAAAACATAAACTATTCACCGAGGCAACGACGAGACGCATACTCCAGAATCCTTACTCTGTGGCCCTCAAGGAGCACGATGTGATACGGCGGAAAGTACCACAAATGCTGGAAGATGGCGTCATGTTAGCTATAGTTAACGCCCAGTCACGGCATTATTGCTCTGACCATTGCAATTCATTTTGCGATAGCTATACCGGATGTGTGCCTTACAACCAGTATGTCATCGTACCGCCTGACCCCCGGCCACCGTTCCGTGCGCTTCATTGCGGAATCTTATAACAGATTGCGCTGTTACGAAATTAAAGGAGGGAAGTTTAACACGCGGAGCATGAGATGGGATTTTTTCGGGTAGGCGCTCTTTAATTCGTACACAGCCTTACTCCCCTCCGGAACGAGTAGCATTAGAAGTAATGTAGCGAGTTGAGCAGTCAGTACAAGTGCACCTTCGGAAAAATGCAAATCGGAAACAGATAAAACTGCATCAGCAACAAACGGCTTAGCCACTGAGCAGCTCTTGCGGTCTCACTTGTGAAATATTACCAATTTGCAGTTGTTGGACCTTTCAAACAAACTACAAAATGCAAAAAGTTGGCACACATCGGGTGTGGGCATTCGCTGTTGCGCAGTGGAGCACTCCTGCAGCCTTATTCCTGCAATAAAGTCGCAGCTAAGGAAGGGCAAAGTCGTTTTATATACACTGCAAGCTGCCAAGAATGACATTTCGTTTGGTCAACTTGCACTACGCTCGCGCTTCCAGCAGCACCAGACCATTGCTACATTGATGCTCATTCATTTCCCTGTTGCTACACAGAGCGTGATAGTGTTCAACTGTCTGTAGGGTAAAATGCGCGAGCGGGTACGAAGTTGATGGTACGTTAAAGAAAAAGGCCTGAATTGCTTTGACTGTGCAATAGCAACAACGGAGGGTCGAACCGTTTCCGCATGAACCAGTAACCATTATTTCTTTTTTCGGTTCAGTTCCGGTTCGGGTTCTGCGTGCCCACAAAACTAAGTGTTCGGGTTCGGGTTCGGTTGCAGCAAAGATACTGATAAAGTTCCGGTTCGACAGCCTGATATATATATATATATTTTTTTTTCTGTCTGATTTCACGGAGCCCCTCGTTTCCCATTTTCTGATTCGCTACGTGCTTAGCGAGGGCCTCTGTTCTGACAATCTTAGTGCCAAAGACAGCTTAAGAGGGTTTAACTCTGGTCGACCACTCCCGACAAGTCGTAGACACTCGAGTCACGGCCCGGGGGTTAAAAAGAAGGTCCCCTTCACCTCGAGTAGTCTGAGTGGCGCTGGTCCCCACCCCCAAGTGCAGGAAACAAAAAAAATACCTTAACATAAATACCCGAGAAAGTGCTGGGGAAACAGCCCCGCTGGTAGCGTAGTGGGTATCGCACCAGACCGGTATTCTGGAGGTCGTGGTTTCGAATCCCACCCGGCGAGAATTTTTATCACCACTTTCTTTTCGACTAAAAAAATTCGTCATCTCTTTCTATGACCCACCACAACCTCCCCTTTGCTTTCCAAGGTTTTCTTGACTGCCAACCCTTATTTTCTGGCTTATTTCACGGAGCCCCTCATTTCGCATTTTCTGATTCGCTATATATATATATATATAGATATATAAATATATATATAGATATATATATAAATATATATATATATATATATATATATATATATACACATAGTTAAGAGAAGAGGTTCCTGGCTATGAATTTAGCTGCACTATAGAGAAGTCAAAGTTAAAAACATAACAACATTTATTCTGTAGCGCCCTTTTGTCAGCGCTCTTATCCGGCGCCAATCTGCTGGCTAATTAAGACGACGACAATAAAGAGACGAGCTGCGCGAGCTGGGTACCTGAGAACGCACTGGCAGATCGATTCCAAAAGCCTGCCACGCTGGTACTCTCTCTCTTGCGCTGCACTGCTACCCCACGGTTCCCGACAGTGGTGACTCCGGACTAAGACATGACCGACCCCAGCAACCTCGCGCCATCGGGCCCTCGTTTGCCTGACGCTTCCTCGCGGCCGCCGGACGTCGCAGCCTTACAGCTCCGTCTACCCACTTTCGTGCGCAAGAACCCGCACGTTTGGTTCGCCCAGGTCGAAGCCGTCTTCGATCTACCCCGCGTCACCTCGGAGACTACTAGGTTTCGCCACTTGCTTTGCAACTTGCCTCCTGAGGTGGCTGATGAAGTGGCAGACGTCATCGGTGCACCTTTGAACGATGCTCCGTACCAGCGGCTCAAGCAGAGTATTCTGGACCGAACTACAGCGTACGAGAGCGCGCACCTCCGGCACCTGCTCACCCACAAAAAGCTTGGAGATTGCCGCCCTTCCCAACTACTCAATACCATGCGACAGCTCGTGGGCGCGGGCAACGTGGACTCGAACAGTGCGCCTTTAAAGGAGCTCTTTCTGCAGCGCTTGGCACAGTCCACTCGCATCGTTTTAGCTGCTGCAGGGGACTTGAGCCTCGACCGCGCTGCCGAGGCTGCTGATAGAGTTCACGACGCGACTTCTCCCTCCGTCGCCAGCCTCGCTTCGACAGCAGAGTTATCGGCCGTGTCCCGCTTAGAGTCTCGTCATCGATGAACTTGCAGCTTCCATTGAAGCGCTTCGGACATCCCCTGATCGCCGATGCGGCTCCTCCCCACGTTCTAGCCGTCGTTCGTCTTCCCCAGGCGGTTCTTTCTCGCGCAGCCCTCGAAGGTCGTCTATGTGCTGGTACCATCGCACTTTCCAGCACCGCGCCCGCCACTGCACTTCCCCACGCAGCTGGTCGGGAAACGCGACGCGAGATCACTGATGGCGGCATATGACCTCGCCTTACAACCTGGCCGCCTTTTTCTGGTCACGGATCGCATTTCTTGTATGCGCTTCTTTGTGGACACGGGTGCTGAGGTCAGTGTATTACCAGCGACCAAGGATGAGCGTACGTCTAAGTCACCTGGACCTACGCTTCGTGCAGCGAACTCTACATCTATCACCACGTATGGCCTGCGGTCCCTCACCCTCGACCTCAGGTTGCGGCGCGCCTTCCGGTGGGTCTTCGTAGTAGCCGACATCAATCAGCCCATCCTCGGCTCCGATTTCCTCACCCATTTTGACCTCGATGTCAGCATGCGTCACCATCGCCTGATTGACGGCAAGACACGCCTTTCCATCCTGGGCGTACTGTCTACTGTCGCTCCAACTGGCATCCGCACGCTGCTTTCCTCATGTCCGTACGCAGGAATCCTCGAAGACTTCTCTGAGGTTACGAGACCTTGCAACTTAAAGCAGCCGCCCAAGCACAGCGTTACCCACCACATCGTCACGCGTGGTCCACCAGTCGCAGCTCGGCCGCGCCGCCTCTTCGGTGAGCGTCTGGCGACTGCTAAACGTGAATTCGAGCACATGCTCGAACTCGGTATTATCCGCCCATCGTCCAGCAACCACGCCTCTTCACTGCATATGGTTCCAAAGAAAAGTGGAGACTGGCGCCCGTGCGGCGATTACCGGGCGCTCAACGCTCAGACTGTCCACGACAGCTACCCTTAGCCCCACATCCAGGATTTCACCAGCCACTTGGAAGGGTGCACAATTTTTAGCAAAGTGGACCTTGTCAAGGCGTATCACCAAATCCCCGTCGAGCCTGCCGATATCCCGAAGACGGCCATCACTACACCTTTCGGCTTGTTTGAGTATGTGCGCATGCCCTTTGGGCTACGCAACGCAGCTCAAACATTTCAAAGGTTCATTGCTGAGGTGAGGCGCGGCCTTCCGGCTGTATTTGCGTACATTGACGACAACTTCGTCGCGAGTCGCACTCCCCAAGATCACGAGCGTAACCTCCGAGAACTCTTTGAACGCCTCCAACAATTTGGTCTGTTTGTCAACGCCCAGAAATGCGTCTTCGGGGCTTCCGAGCTCGAGTTCCTGGGCCATCACATCTCGGCGCAAGGAATTCGCCCTTTACCCTCTCACGTTCAAGCCTTGAAGGACTTCGCCGAACCTACCAGCCCCCGCCAGCTTCGTGAGTTCCTGGGACTGGTGAATTTCTATCGACGCTTTATACCCCACTGTGCCAAACTTCTGCATCCACTGACTGAGCTTCTGCGCACAACCAAGAGCTCCTCATCCGCGATTTCCTTGTCTCCCGAAGCTCAGTCGGCTTTCAACGCTGCTAAACAAGCCGTCACCGATTCGGTGCTTCTCATCCACCCTAGAATCGACGTCCCCACTCGCATCATGGTGGATGCTTCCAGCGTTGCAATTGGCGCTGTTCTCCAGCAGAGAATCGACTCCGAGTGGCACCCGCTGGGTTTCTTCTCCCGGAAACTCCAACCCGCCGAGACGCGCTACAGCATTTTTGGTCGTGAGCTGCTCGCCATTTACGCCACCATCCAGCACTTCCGGCACTTTTTGGAGGGCCACCCCTTTTACGTTCTCACGGACCACAAGCCTCTGGCGTACGTTTTCCGTACGAACTCCTCCAAATACGTCGCACGGGAGCTTTGTCAGCTCGCCTATATTTCGGAATTCACGACGGACATTCGGCACATCAAAGGTACCGACAACGAGGCTGCTGACGCAATTTCAGGCATTACCTCCATCGGCAGTGCTGCATCTGCTGTGGACTGGGAATGCGTAGCTCAGGCGCAAATTGAAGACCCTGAGCTGAAAGCACTCCGGGACCATCCGGGTTCCCTCCGTCTACAACTTATGCCTTATCCGTTCGTTCCTGGCTCACTGTGGTGTAACATGTCAGCGGCGGCGCCTCGACCCTTCGTTGCGGCGGCCTTTCGTCGTGCTGTTTTTCACTCGCTCCACAACATCTGCCACCCCAGCATAAGAGCCACTCAGCGCCTCGTGACACAGAGGTACGTCTGGCCGAGCATCAATGCGGATGTCCACCAGTGGGCCCGTTCGTGCCTCGCTTGTCAGACAACCAAGGTGACCCGCCACACGAAGACTCCCGCGCAGCCTTTTTTGCCACCTAGCTGTCGTTTGTACCACGTGCATCTGGATTTGGTCGGGCCATTTTCTCCCTCTCGTGATTGCCGCTACATTCTGACATTGGTTGACCGCTTTACCCGTTGGCCCGAAGCCGTACTGATTCCGGACATCACGGCAGAAACGGTCGCAAAAGCCTTCGTTTCGGCATGGGTTTGCCGTTTCAGATGCCCTGGCATTGTTACCACGAATGGAGGCAGGCAGTTTGAATGTACTCTGTTTACTTCCCTCAGCCGTTTGCTTGGCACAAAACACTGTCACACCACGGCGTACCATCCATGTGCCAACGGCATCGTTGAGCGGCTCCAACGCCAGCTAAAAAGTGCTCTCACTGCGCATCTGGATCGACAACACTGGGTCGATCACCTTCCCGTAGTGCTTCTTGGCCGGCGTGCCATCCTTCGTCGCGACCTCGGCTGTTCAACTGCTGAACGTGTCTACGGCGCACCCCTGCGGCTTCGTGGGGACTTGTTCGTCCCTTCGGTCTCCTCGCCCCAGCCGCTTGAGTACCTCTAACGCCTACAGGACTGCATGCAGCACCTGCGACCGGTCCCGCCTCGGTCTTCTGACCACCACATCTTTGTGCATCCCGACTTGGCGTCTGGCGTCTTCAACACACGTTTTCCTCAGGCGAGACGCTGTAAAGGAGCCTCTTACGCCCTCCTACGACGGGCCGTACCGTGTCCTTAACAAGACCCAGAAGTCCGCCACCATACTGTTGAATGGCCGAGAAGAAGTCGTCTCGTTGGACCGCCTCAAACCGGCCTACCTCGAGACACCACCCAACGAACTCCGCTCAGACATCACAGGCATAAACACTCAACTCCTCGCCCCCAAATCCAACGCTCATCTTCCTCGCCGTCACGTGAGGTTCGACATTCCGTCTGGGTGGGGGCCCTGTAGCGCCCTTTTGTCAGCGCTCTTATCCACGCCAAGGTGCGGGCTATTAAAGATGACAACAGTAAAGAGACGAGCTGCGCGTGCTGGGTGCATGAGCACGCACTAGCAGTTCGATTCAAAAAGCCTGCCACGCTAGTACGCTCTCTCTTGCGCTGCACTGCTACCCCGCGGTTCCCGACAATTCTAGGGGGGCGGCGCAAGAGCCGCAGCGAGAGCCGAGGGCGGTCCCCAAGCCGCGGACGCTCGGAGAGTCGCGATAGGCGGCGCAGTCCCTCACGTGACGGCCGGAAGTTGTGGACAGATATCGCCAGAGGCGGAGCCAAGGGCGGAAAAGGCGCGAAGGAGCGCCAGCGCTCGCGCAAGCCGGCGAGAAAGCCGCAGAACGACCCGCTTTCATCCAAGATGATGCAGCTCGAGAGCAGGATTAGGCTGCTGCAGGAGACGGTGAAGCAACAACAGGAGACTATGGAACAGCAGCAGAAGCTGATTGCAAGATTTACATCGCAACAGCACGGAAACCAGTCAGGCACGCCATGGAGTGTGGGAACGGCGCAGCAGACGGCATCGTTCACCCCGCTGGGGACGCCGGTCATGCCACCGCCATCACCGCCGCCGCAATCGTTGGAGCAAGGCAAGACCCCCCGCCAGAAGAAGGCCCGCCGTAGCTCGGTGATCGAGTCGGACGAGGACGAAGACCTGAACATGAACACCGGGGACGACGAGACCGAATCCATCTCGTAGATGTCGACACTTCACTCTAGGAACACGGATACCCAAGGTGGCCTTACTGTGGGGCCCGGTTCAAACAAATCAACGAGCGCCTAAACAGGCAAGACAAGCGCATAAATAAGATCTCGCAGAAGGTCGACAACGTGGCGTCAGCCATGAAGAATTTTAAAAACGACGTCAAGGCAGACTTTGCCAAGTTCGAAGCCCGAGAGGAGGCCCGCATCAACACGGGCTTGGAGGAAATGAAACATTTCATGGTCCAACTACTGAAGGAGGAGCTGGGGAAACTCGGCCACGGCAACCGCACGTCGCCCGGAGCCTCGCCCAGCCATGGATAAGGCCGCCAACAACGCCAAGCTCAGAGTGTGGCACTGGAACGCCAACGGCCTCCGGTGCCGCAAGGCCCTACTACAACAACAAGTACAATCCATGGCCGCGCCTCCTGACGTGATCATGATTCAAGAGACACATATGGAAGAGACTCCGGAACTCCCGGGTTACCACGTTCGCGCATCACCCCCCAGCGCGCGCACCAGCAACACGGGCGCGGCGCAGGGAGTCTGCACCTTTGTACGCAAGGGCATCACCCTCATCAAGCTCGACCGCTTCCTCGATGGCGACACGGCCCTGGAGTTGTGCGCGACCGAAGTTGTGGTCGGAAAGAAGACGCAAGAGTCCGTTTGTCTGGTGAACGCCTACAGCAACCCGCAGCACCCCAGCCAGCGGTTCCGGACGCTGTTCCAGAAAGCCAGGCGAAAAGCCGTCGACATGCCGATCATCGTGGCGGGTGACTTCAACTCGTCCCACAGGGAACTGGGCTACCCCCGCACGACTGCCAAAGGACGGAGCCTGCTGGACGAGGCTGAAGAGGCCGAGTTCGAGCTGCTCTCGGACCCGCAGCAGCCGTCACGAATTGGCACTTCAGCAACCAGGGACACCACTCCCGACCTCGCCTTCGTGCACCTCCCGGACGACAGACCGGTGAGCTGGCGCAACACGGGGCTCAACTTGGGAAGTGACCATTACATCATACAAGTGGAATTGCCGCTGCGGGTCCGGAGCAAGCAGGCCCCGACTCGCAAGCACAAGCTGACGGATTGGAACGCCTTCCGCCGGCAGGAGATTGCGCCCACCATTGAGGACCTCGAAAAGTGGACGCGCAGCCTGGTAGACGCGGCGGCGCGTGTGAGCACGCAAGTGGAGACGGACGAATCGATCCCCAGTATGGACCCTCGACTGACCCACGTGATCGAGGCACGACAATCACTGCAACGCCGATGGAAGCGCATGCGGCACAGCAGAACACTGCGCAAGCGCATCGCCCACCTCGGCCGCGAAATCGAAAAATACAGCAGGCAGCTCTGCGCGCAGCAGTGGCAAGCCATCTGTAACGAAGCCGACGGGCAGCTGCACGCCAGCCGTACGTGGAAGCTGCTCCGCCACTTACGTGACGAGACGCAGAGCAAATCGTTCCAGCAACACCGACTGGCGCAGATCCTGCACGCGGCAATCAAAGAACACGGCGAGGACGAGGTGGGCAAACGCCTCAACGATCAATATCTCCCGGCCACCGCACAAGTCCGACACCCGGACTACGAAGGCCCAGACAACCCCGCGCTCGACGCGGATATAGAAGAATGGGAGGTCCGCCGAGCGGCGCAAGAGCTGAACTGCAAGTCGGCAGCCGGCCCGGACCTTATCCACAATAAGGCCCTGCGTAACCTTGGCGACGTGGCCATTACGGCCCTTACGAATTTCTACAACGACTGTTGGCGCTCCGGCACGCTGCCCAAGCAGTGGCGGACCGCCCGAACGATATTGATCCCTAAACCCAACAAGCCGCCCAGCATTGAGAATCTCTGCCCGATCTCCCTGACGTCGTGCGCGGGCAAGGTGCTGGAGCACGTGCTAAATACCGTTGGCAGAGTTACATGGAAGAGCACGACGCGTACCCTGCGGCGATGCTGGGCTTTCGGGCCCGGCTGAGCACGCAGGATGCAATGCTACTGATCCAGCACGACCTGCTCGAGTCCCCCAGCAAGACCGACTGCAGGGCGATCCTAGGCCTCGACCTCAAGAGTGCCTTTGATAACGTGCTGCACTCCGCAATCCTGGCACAGGTCGAGAAGCTCGGGCTGGGACGGCGAACGTACGATTACATCCGGGCCTTTCTCTCGAATCGGACGGCGTGTCTCCACGTCGGTCACCTGCAGCTGGAGGAGCGAAGGTTGGGCAGCGTCGGCATACCGCAGTCGGAGCTACTGGTATTGCCACCTCCTGGCCACTGGCGCAAGTCGGCAAAGAAGGAGGCGGCTAACATCACGCTGCGGACCGAAGACGGCACCACCATCCCGCACGTCCGAGAAATCAGAGTACTTGGCATGCACGTCGACGCGGGAAACGGCAACCACACCGCTCTGAGCCGGCTGCTAACGAAGGTGGGAGTGGCGACCCGCCTGGTCAAGCAGATCTCCACCAAACGACACGGGATGCGAGAGAGGAATCTCCTGCGACTGCTGCAGTCGTTCGTGACGAGCCACGTCTCGTACGTCGGCGCGTTCCACGGATGGCTGCGGCACCAGCGGGAGAAAATCAACGCTGCAATAAGGAAGGCCCACAAGACGGCGCTGGGCCTCCTCGCCAGTACGAGCAACGACGCCCTGGCTCGACTAGGAGTCCATAATACCCTGGAGGAGGTGAGCGAGGCCCAGCGCACGACGCAGCTGACTCGCCTCGCAACAACCAAAGCCGGAAGAGCGATCCTACAGAGGGTCGGCCTGCGCCCGCCAAGGGCCGAATCCTATTGGGAGGAAGCCCCGAAGCGGGAGGAGGTGAGCAAGCAAGTAGCAAGGCGCCTGGTGGTCCTGCCGCTCCCGCGCAACGTGCACCCGGACCGCAACAAGGAGCGAAGGGTTGCCAGGGCAAGAGCGCTGGCAGAAACATACGCCGACGACGCAAAGGCGGTGTACGTGGACGCAGCCAAACACCAACGCAAGCCGAAGACGTACGTGGCAGCGGTTGTCCGGGCCACGGACGGGAAAGTACTCAACGCCTGCAGCGTCCGAGCGACGTCTGCGGAGCAAGCGGAGGAAGCCGCCATCGCCCTGGCGCTGAGCGGCACACCGGAGGCGACCACGATCCTGAGTGACTCCCGCACGGCCATCGCCAACTTTGGCCGCGGCAGCGTCGGGACGCCGGCGGCGAGCCTGCTGCCGAGGACCAAGTCAACCACGACCCATCTACGATGGTTCCCGGCCCACGTCGGAGTCATCCCAGGGGGAGTGGCCAACCGCAACGAGGAGGCGGACGTCGTCGCGCGTGAGCTCGCGTACCGTGCGGCGCCCCCCCGCCCCTCGGAAGCGGACGAGGCTGACTTCCTGGACCCGGACCCGCTACTGGACTACGGAGAAATCCTCGCTTGGTACCGAGAGGGCCGCCGAGCGTTGCCTGGGCCTCACCCGAGACTAGGGCGACGTGAGGGGGTCCTCTTACCGCAG
The DNA here is from genome assembly GCF_048455015.1 of Haemaphysalis longicornis. Taxonomy (NCBI): domain Eukaryota; kingdom Metazoa; phylum Arthropoda; class Arachnida; order Ixodida; family Ixodidae; genus Haemaphysalis; species Haemaphysalis longicornis. Next base: position 206,201,395 of record NW_027526335.1, on the reverse strand, counting down.
AAAGAAATACCGGTTACTGATTCATGCCGAAACCGTTCGACGCTCCGTAGTTGGTATTGCACAGTCAATTCACAGTCTAAAAATTGATTGCACTCTAGACTTAATTCAGGGTTTAAAAATCTTGTCTTCCGCAGGCCCCGATAATATTTGCTGTAAGATGTTGAAATTAACAGAAGTGTATTCATCTATTGTCCTTTGTATACTTTTCCATCGGTCATTACAGTGTTCATCGCGACCCTCTGATTGTAATTTCGGAAAGGTGGTTCCCGTCTATAAGTCAGGTAACCCGCATCTTACAGAAAATTATCGACCCATATGTCTCACAAGCATTTCCTGTAAGCTACTCGAACACATCATTTCCTCTCATTTGATGGAGTTCCTTGAAACAAATTCCTTTTTTTATTCGTCCCAACACGGCTTCAGGAGAACATTTTCATGCGAAACCCTAGTATCTTTCACTAACAATCTGTTTGCCAATTCTGACGAAAGTTACAACATTGATTGCATTTTCCTTTATTTTAATAAGGCGTTCGATACCGTTCGTCATGAACTTCTTCTTTTTAAAATAAATCAATTGAACATTGACGTAATGTGGTTGGTTGGAATAAATCCTTTCTTTCTGACAGGTCACAGTATATCACTGCTAACCACTGTTCTTCCGATACATCTGCCTTAACATCAGGTGTGCCGCAGGGCTCTGTGTTAGGTCCATTGTTAATTTTATTTATATAAACGACTTTCCCATCTGTGTTAAGTTTTCAACAATTAAATCATTTGCAAACAATTGTGTGCTGTATTCTAAAATCGCTAACTCAACTGATTCTATGAGACTTCAGAATGACCTAGATAACGTGTTTCATTGGTGTCGTGACTGGCGAATGAAACTTAACTCAAGAAAATGTAAAACCATGCGTGTATCTAGAAAAAAACGTCGGCACCAGAATCCCGGGACGCTCGCCCCCGAGTCTGTACACAAAGCAGCCGCGTCGGCGGATTGCCTCGAAAGCGCGTCATCCTTATTTCATATTTGCCGCGCTTTCGACGCGCTTTTTCAAAGAAAGTGCTACGAGTTGTGCCGCGCCTCCGCCAGATGGCGCCACGCGTCCCGCGACCAAAAGAAGACGCAGTGAAACATCCCCCTCGCGAGGGGCACGATCAAATGCAGAGCATTTCCGGGGGCGCACGACGTTAAGTAGTTTGCGTTACGTTAATGTTGTTGCACTTGTGCCAACTGCTGACGAGAAAGCGCTCGTCAGCAGTAATTTGAATGAGTCACATATATGAGGCGCGTTCGTAGCGTCCCATTCTGTGTCGGCTTTGTGGCGCAGTGGGTAGAGCACTATGTACATTGCGTTCCGACCGCAGGGTTGAGGGATCGAAACCGGGCGCCAGATAGTATTTTTTTATATAGTATGGAGGGGTGCGGTGCGGACTACGGACGTCAACGCGGGTGACATCGTGAGTTACTGAAATGCTGTGCATTTAAAACGTCAGCTTCGAAAACTTGCATGTATCTTCCTAATGATACTCCCTTATCCTCAGTGCACCCGTATAAATATCATGGGCTTAACATTGCTAACAATCTATCCTTGCAGAAACACGTCGAGTAGGTCACTAATAATGCTAACCGAATGCTTGGATATTTGCGACGAAACTTTTCTTCCGTACCCATGTCAGTGAAACTAAACCTTTACAATACGTTAGTACGGTCTAAACTGGAATACGAATGCGCCATCTGGGAACCCGGCCACGTAACCCTAACTCTCACTCTTGAAGCCGTTCAAAATCGCAGAGCCCATTTCATTTTGTGTAATTATTCGCATTATGCCAGTGTCACAGCCATGAAAACAAGTCGGAACTTAACCGACGTATCGTTCCGCCGAAAATGCTTTCGCCTTTTTCTTTTTTATAAAATTTATCGTTACAATCCATCTTTAAAAGAGCACCTTCTCTCTTCCCCCTCCTACATTTCACCTCGTTTCGATCATTGTTTTAAAGTAGGTTTGCCATTTTGCCGAACAAGACACTACAGTGATTCCTTCATTCCGAGAATAAGCAAAGACTGGAACTGCCTTTCCTCCGCCACCGTATCCCTCATCGACCCTGCAAACTTCGAACCCTCCATTTTGCAACAATTGTAACATTTCTCTTACTTTTTTCTTGTATAAACCCCACTTCTTTCTCTGAAGCATTCGGGCATAAAAATTATTGAAATAATAAATAAATAAATAAAATAAAAATATTTATTGCAATTAAGGCCTTTTTTCTTACGTATTATTACCTTCGTATCCGCTCCCGCACTTTCCTCTACAGACAATTGAACATAATCACGCCCTATGTAACAACAAAAGAAATGAATGAGCACTGATGTAGCAATGGTCTGTTGCTGCTGGTAACGCGAGTGTAGTGTAAGCTGACCAAACGAATATTCACTCTCGGCAGCTGGCAGGTGATATAAAACGACTTTGCCCTTCCCTAGCTACGACTTTTTTGGAGCAATCAGGCTGCAAGAGTGGTGCACTGCGCAACAGCGAAAGCCCACACCCGATGATCGCAAACTTTTTGCATTTCATAATTTGTTTAAAAGGTGCGACACCTGCAAACTGGTAATACCTGACAATTGTGACCACAGGAGCTGCTCAGCGGCTAAGCCGTTTGCTGCTGACCACAAGTGGCCTCGATCTGCCTTCCCATACATATATGTATATATATATATATATATATATATATATATATATATATATATATATATATATATATATATATATATATATATATATATATATATATATATATAACACAGAAATAAGGGTTGGCAGCCAAGAAAACTTCGAAAAGCAAATGGTAGGTTGTGGTAGGTCATTGAAACAGATAAAGAATTTGGAAAGAAATAAAGAAAGCGGACAAAAAATGCCCGCCAGGTGGGATCCGAACCCACGACCTCCAGAATACCGGTGTGGTGCGATACCCACTACGCTATGCTACCGGCGGGGCGATCCCCCCCCCCCCCCCCCACTTTCTGGGGTATTTATGTCAATATAATTTTTTCCTGTGCTTGGGGGTGGTAGCCAGCGCCACTCTGACTTCTCGGGGTGAAGGGGACCTTTGTTTTAATCCCCGCGCCGTGACTCGAGTGTCTACGACTGGAGGTTTACCAGTGTCTAGGAGTGTCTGGAGTTCGTGTGTTCAGATCCAACCTGGCGGGCATTTTTGGTCCGCTTTCTTTCTTTCTTTCCAAATTCTTTATCTGTTTCAATGACCTACCACGACCTCCCCTTTGTTTTCGGAGGTTTTCTTGGCTGCCAACCCTTATTTCTGTGTTATTTCTACGATCCCCTCATTTCCTTTTCTGAGTCGCTATATAGGTATGTGTGTGTGTGTGTGTGTGTGTGTGTGTGTGTGTGTGTGTGTGTGTGTGTGCGCGTGCGTGCGTGCGTGCGTGCGCGCATTACCATGCATTAAGTTTGTTTATTCATGGTTTGTTTTTACTGCCCCGCTGTGTTAACTGGGTCCCAAGCGGAACACACGTTCCATTCTTTATTTTTATGTCGCAAGGGTTATCGCATTCGGATAAGGAGAACGTTTCGCCCTTACATCACTGGTCTGGAATATTCTTCGATATACAATGATCTGGGTGTGATTCGACAGTTCTAGAAACACTCGCGCCGAAACATAAAAGCGTGCAGTGGAGACGCCGCGTCATTCGAATATCCGACGCTCGCTTACGCACGTCACTTTGCTGACGGTTGCTTCGCAGTGTGTCTATTTTTGAGTCGTTAGGGGAGCACAAGTTCGCTGCAATAAACTTGTTTTTCCTTCAAGACGTCTGTGTCCTCTTTGGCTTCATGACAGGTGGTGGAGGTGCTGGGTACCCACCTTTTATGCGAATTGCTCCCTTTGTAAACCGACAAGCCAGCCCAAGCCGAGCAAGCCGCCGACTTCAAGTTTACCGGCCGAGTTTGTTCCTCCGGAAGGAACCAACAGGAAGACAGCCGCATCAGACAAGATGGTGCATGAAGCCACTCCACCCATCGTCTTGCAACAGCGCCGGGAATAACTATCATTCCCCGGATCTCCCAGTGAGCACACTGGGGACTGGCTGGAGAGAGTGGAGAGCATCAGGAACTTCAACAGGTGGGATGACGAAGAAACCTTTCGACATGTGTTCTTCCATTTGGAGGATGCAGCTCGAACTTGGTTCGAGAACACTGAAAGCTAACTGACTAGCTGGACTCTCCTTAAGAACGAGTTTCTGAAAACATTCGTCACCGGCCTGCAGAAGGAGCGAGCCACGCTTTTTTTGGAAACGCGCACGGAACACTCCAACGAAGGGGTCGTGATCGTCGTTGACGAGATGAAACAAATATTTCGTCGCGTGGGCCCCGAAACGACAAAAATGCGCAGTGTGATGGAGGAACTGTTTGCTGAACTTGTCCGCAATATGCCCAAAACCGTGGCCGAATTCGTGACCGAAGCCAGAAAAATTGAGGATGCCCTCGAAATGCGTGTTAATTACAATGACCGCAACTTTGTCGGCGCGGCCAATGCGAACTACGTCGACAACATGCGCATTCAGGCTTATAGCCAACGCGATACCATGCGCCGTAGTGAGAGAGGAGCTGCGGAAACTTCTAGCCACGCCGCCGCAGTCCCAAGTCGCTTGCCTTACCGACGTGATTAGGGAAGTGCAACAAGCGTTTGGAAATTCTACGCCGTCCGAAGTACCCCTCGATCCACAAGCTATGACATATGCCGCGGCTGTTCGTCGGTTCTGCCCTCTAAAACCCATCCACAAGAGGCCCCGCCGTACGGCCGCCCACGGTCGCCCACTCGACCTCCTGTATTCCAAAACCACACGCCTAGGGAGGCGGAAGAATGGCGAACTTTTGATAATCATCCTCGTTGCTACCACTGCGGAGAGGCTGACCCCATCTACCGTCGCTGCCCCTATAAGAGGGTCGGTTTGCGATGGTTATTCGTCTGGGCACCACGCCCCCGACCCGGCCAGCACCCAGCTGAGATTGAAGACTACCTGTCCAAGACCAGCCGTGGACCAGCCCGTTTCAACCGCTTGCCGTCGCCCTACCCGTACCAGTCGCCGAACCGCCGTAGCAGTAATGTATTCTCACGTGGGAGGTCCCCCAGCCAACGCGGGGAAAATAAAGGCAGCAACCTCTGGAGGTGAAGTAGCACAACGGCGCAAAAATGAAAACCCTCCAACGACGCAAGCATTGGCCGCAGACTGGGACTCACGACATGCCCACATCCCAACGACCCGACCTGACCCTCACGAGACTCCCGAACACGACCACATCCACACGGCCCGACGCCTACCCGACATCACCAAGACTGCCACTGAGCAGACGACAACGACGACGCACAGTACCCGATCGTCAAAACGCACAAGCCACCTTGAGCGCGGGCACCTAGAGCACCTTGAGCGCGGAATTCGTCAAGCGGGGAAATGAGGCACCTTGAGCGCGGAAATGGTCAAGCGGGGAATGGCTCAAGGTGCCTTACGGAATGCTCTCGAGAGAAGATGCAACCACCTTGTCCCAGAGAACTTCAAAGAGCAAGAATCGCGACTGAATACGGCGGGCGTCCCGGACTGTCTAATCAAGAGCCTTTCCGGAACCTTTTCTAAAGGAAATCCGCGAGGGTAGGCCGGAGAAAAACCCGAACAGAGAAAAGGAAGGAATGGCCATCATTTCATACCTGCATGGTGTTTCCCACAAGCTGATGAAAACGTGAAGAAAGTGTGGCGTAAGAGTGAGGGTCTCGGCCCCCAACAAGATTTTACGGCTCTGCAGAAAGGTGAACAGCGGTGGTCAAAGTTTTGGACGCTGTGAGGCTAGGCATACAAATGCCTACACGGGATGCAGGAAAGGTGTTGTGTACAACATCCCTCTGTCCTGCGACAAGAAGTACGTAGGGCAGACGGGGCGTTGTATTAATGACCGCCTGTGCGAGCATGGAAACTCGCTCAAGACGTTTCAGGGGAGCAATGTGGCAATCCCTTGCGGGAAGCATAAATGCTCACCGAAGCTCTACCGCAGCTCGATAGTGAGCAGATACCCGCACCAGCGCTCACGTGAAATTCCGGAGGCGTTTACTATCTTCAAAATGGGGGACTCTTGCGTCAGCTTGCCATCAATGGCTCTACATGCTAAAGAGATTGACTATTGTGGTGGTGTGACTGTCGTGGGTGATACCACGTTACAGTAATCTTAGTTTTTTATGATGTCATTCTTGTTTTCCACATGCATTGTATTTCCCCTTATATGTATATTTCTTTCATTAACCTTCAGTCGTCAGCCGGCTCCCGTCCTTGTCAGTTTTCACTCGTGTCCCGGCCTTTGCGTTGTTTTTATTATTGGAATGGACCTTCTGGGCCCCTTTCCATACGTCACAATCAGACAACAAGCGGATTGCGTAACGACATACTATGACGCGCAAAGCAGAGACGGCCGCTCTTCCAAAAGGACTGCAGAAGAAGTCGCGAAGTTCTTCATAAACCAAGTTGTGCTGCTGCCTGGAGCCCCTGAAGTCCTAATCACGACCGCGGAACGTCCTTCACTGCGGAGCTTATGCAACAAATCTTACGCTGCAGCAACACAGATCACCGAAGAACGACGGCGTACCACCCCCAAACGAACGGACTCCGAAACGTCTGAACAAAACCACCGCGTATATGCGGTCTATGTACAGGGCCGCCCACATTAGGTACGAATACGGTGCAGCGTGGCCGGGATCCGCGGAGCACCAGCGCACAGGCAGCGGCCGCGCATCGAAGCTAAGCAGCACAGGCGCGTAGGGGCTTAGAGGAGGGGCTTCGAGTCGTCTGCTAGCGCGGGAGCGCACCGTGCTTGCTTTGCTGTGAAGCACGCCTAACTCTCGGCACGCCACTAAGCACACAATGACCACGTTGCGGGAAAGCGCACTTCTCTCCCTGCACCGCGTTGTGTATTTTCTGCGTACGACAACTGAGCGCTTCCTCTACTCAGTTTCACTGTCCGCATTTAATGCGTGTATTGTTGAAGGCACTTCCCTACGCGTTTGCCTGGGGTTATTGGGTTTAACACCGCTAAACGACTTTTGCTACGAAGGCGCTGTAGAGAAGGGCTCCAGATAAACACCTGAGGTTTTTACTGTCCACTGATACCACGCAGTAAACGTGCGTTCTTCCTTTTCGCCTCTTTTGAACAGCAGCATCTACTGCTGGCATAAAATAGGGATCTCCCAGCTCAGTATATCCGAGCACGCTAACCACTGATCCACCGTGACGACCCAGGTCAATTTCTTGCGGGATTCTCTGGACTTCACCGCACCCTAGAAGTAAAGAGGGTCAAGGAACACAGCTTCATTTTCGGCTTGTGCTGTCTAAAGCAGGACGCCCTATAACCGGATATGCCGCCCGGCATGCTTTTTTAACCACGGAGCAGTTGTTACTCGCGAGAAGTTCGCCGTTGCTAAAAAAAAAAAACATCGAGAAAATTTCGAGCGCCCGTGGGTGCGCGCCTTGTGGTGACTGCCGAGCGTCTCCGGAACGCGCAGTGGATGTAGCGAAAACAAAAAACTGGCAAAAACACCGAGGACCGAGAAAATGCCGAGCGCTCGTGAGGCGGTGCCTCGCGGAGACCGCCGAGTCCCTGTCTCCCGCACTGGCTTTAGTAAAAAGAGAAAAGGGACCTCCAGCTCTGTCGTCAAACCCTACCGCGCGTGTAAAAACTCCAGCGATAATGCTGAAGATCAAATGCTATAGTTGACAAGACACCTTGCCTGGGAGATGTCACCACGGCCGCCAAATCCTCTGGAAGCCTTTATGGGTAATTGGAAACATGGCTACGAGTGTGCGAATCCTTCCAGATACGACCTACAGATCCCGCCCCACTGCCTCCAGTCGATGACAAAGAGATGGTGGAAGGATACAATGTTGATGCTGACTTTCCATCCACCACTCAACGCGAAGAAGACGACGACCTCTTTGGTGCACATGACCACAATTACTGGCATCGCAAATATACAAAATATCTATCGTGTTCAAACTTAACTGTCTCCGGCAATGCACACCAACAATGGCTTCGCTATTCAAGTCTTGTGCGTGAGCTCAAGCTTCCCTAAATTTTTTTATCGGAGTGTCACATGCGAAGTCTAGCTCGAAGACACCCATGGATTGCTCGATGACACTTGAAATGTGATCAACGAACTAGTGGAAATCGACGACAAATATCGCAAATATGAAAAGAAATTAGTATGTTCAGCCAACAATGAAGGTGCTTGTTTAAATGTAAGGCATTGCTGGCATTATTAGGCACATTTCAAACGTAAAGAACATTTAGGGGATTTTTCAGTTCGTGGCGTTTGGCTAGGCAATGTTTGTGGGGATATTAAAGAAAAAACATGGAGAAGTTGTGGTACTGAAGAACGGAGAAGCTATTCCACAATTGCGCAGCATGGAACGGATGACCGCAGGTTCATTACTCGCGTAGGTCCATTGCGAGGAAGTGCGCGTCATAACAGAAAACAGGATACGTAGCAGGTGACCGAAAAGGGGAGGGCCACTGTGTCCTAATAACTAGCCAGTTAGGCAGTGCAACCAAGAGCATATGCTTTACATTGTAGCAGACTAGAGTGGGACCAGTCCAGGACACGGCCGGAGGGTAGGTGCGTGACCCGCTTGCTGAGCGACTGCATGAAACATCTCGACGATGCGCGATATTCATCAATATAAAAAAGCCAATAAACAAGGTTACCAAAGTCGCGAGATCGAAATCCAGCCACTTTGACCAAAATTCCGCGGAGGCAAAACGCCCAGACACCCATGTGCTGTCTAATACCAGCGCATCTAAATAAATCCTGCTGGCGAAATTACACGTAGCCTCGTCTACAGCGTCCCTCCTCCACGAAATCAAGCCAGGTCTGAAATGTTTGCAACAATGCATGCATTAAACCGGGACAGCGGACCTGAAAAGAGGACGCGTTCCGTTGTCGTACGCAGAAAATATACAACGTGGCACAGGGTCCCGCACGCGGTCTCGGCGCACTGAGAAGCTACAAGCATGCCTTGAGTTAGGCGTGCTTCACAGCAAAGCAAGCACGGCGCACTTCCCCGCTAGCAGACGACACGAAGCAAAGCCTCCAAGCCCCTAAGCGCCAGCGCCGCTTATCCTCAATGCGCGGCCGCTGCCTGTGTGCAGGCGCTCCGCGGAGCGCGGCCACGCCGCGCCATGTTCCCACCTAAAGTGGATGGCCCTGTACGTCGAAGTAGAACATAAGACTTGGGACGAAGTGCTCCTATATGTCACATTTGTGTACAACCAAGCGACCCAGGAAACTATGCAGATGACACCGTTTGAGCCTGTCTACGGAAGACGGCTGACTACGATGCTTGACGACCTCAACGCCGGCGTTCAAGGATACCTTCGACGTGCGGAGGAGGCCCGCCAGCTTGCTCGAGTTGGTATAACGGACCAGCAGCTGGTGGAATCTGGACGCTACAATCTCCGACGGCGAGAAGCCGAGTGCCATCTTTGGCATCATGTGTGGGTTTGGACTTCCAATCGACGACGCGGACTCAGTGAGAAGTTTCTTCTGTGGTATTTCGAACCCTACCGAATTTTACGACGTGTTGCCCAACATACCCACGAGATGGTCCCCGATGGTGATTCCGCACATCACGACGACGCCCGCTGCCCGAATTCGTCGATGTGGTTTCTCTCAAAGCATACTACGCAAGATGATGGACTTTTTTGGCGGTGTTTGTTCGTACTGTCTTTTTAGTTTAGCATCGGGTCGAAGAACTCTAAGAGGGAGTAATGCCGCGTGTAATGCCGCGGACCATGCATTGGGTGTGTTTATTTATGGTTTGTTTCTATTGTCCGACTGCACCCGGCTGTGTTACCTGTGTTTCAAGCGAAGCACATGTTCTATTCTTTAGTTTCATGCCGCAAGGGTTATCGCATTCGGATAAGGAGAGGGTTTTGGCCTTACGTCACTGGCCTGGAATAACCTTCTTTGATCTACAATGTTCTGGATACAAATCGAGCGTTGCAGAAACGCTCACGTCGAAAGATAAAAACCTGAAGAGCAGACGCCATGGTATTAGATTCGCCGTCGCTCGCTTACGCACGTCACCTTGTTGACGGCTGCTTCGCCGCCTGTGTATTTTTGAGTTGTTAGGGGAGCCCAAATAAACTTGTTTTTTCTTCAATACGACTCTGTCATCTTTGGCTTCGTGACAGTATATGTATATATATATATATATATATATTTAGTCGTTAAGTGTAGTCCTTAGTTGCTGCAGGAATACGCACAAAGTACTCTTAATCGGGTTCCATATAAGTTCCAGTTAAAAAGGGTGACCCACATATTTTATGTGGATCCGAATGGAAAAATAACTGGAACGAGGGATATAGATGGATCTTATCTGGAACCATTAACTTGTTTTCTTTATGTTTGTGGTTTTTATCTGGAACCGAAAAAATGGGGTCGTGCGATGTCGGCGGTTCCAGTTATTGTTCCACTTATGTTCCAGTAAACGCTTGCGGAGAGTGCGTTTGTATATTTTTTGCTCGTGTCTTGTTCCACATACCTCGTGCACGGCAGTGAAGTATGCACTCTTTCATGCATCAACTGGAACAATGAACCGCATATGCATATGTATTGTGTGCTTCTTGACCGAAGATGCACTTGCGTGTTTAATATACACGCGCACACCACATATTTATGAACTTCACCGACATCTATGAAACTGCCTTGGAGCAGTTAACTTTAACAATGCGGCTAAGGTGTATTTTTATTGATGTCCTTTGACAGAAAACGAAATCGCACTTCTTTGCCAACGCCGTACAAAGCATTAAAAATGTCGAGAGAAGGCTATCTTAGGGAAAAGAAGAAATTGCAGGAACCCATTTTCAGGTGTTCTGTGGCACTCAAACCGCCTTCGTGAACATCTTATTTTTCTAATTTGAGGCGTTAAGTACAAAATTACCAGTGACTTGAATTTGAGAAGGACTACACATCTTCCCTTTCCTCATTTGCCGTTCGGGCGAAGCCATAACTGCTATAGTGCTGAATAATTCTCGGTGCTTTTGTGAGTATTTTCATAACGAAAACCTTGTTGAGGCTATTACATGTTATGCATCTGGTTTGCAAAGCTTCGCAGAAACGGCAGTTTTTGTTCAACGCTCGGTCATCCTATAGCTGGGGTGTAGTACGCGCTCAATGGTACGTAGTCCACGTTACTTATGTTGTGATGGGGCACATACATAATGGTAACCGACTGCGTCACATTTTACACCACCCACATCATGCTACTTATGAAGTTACATGCTGAGAAGTTTGTTTTAGTATTTTGTCTCGTCTCGGCTATTATTTTCACAAGCAAAAACGAAAGCCTCTTTGCAGGAGAACTACACAAAACCTGGAGATCTAAATCTACCCCGCGGCATCTGCCTTACATTATATATATTTATACTGAAATGGTATTCTTATTTGAAATTATTCATTGCAGTATCGGGAAAATCGGCAGTGTTACCCTAATGTTGTTACTTGCCATAGTAATTCAAGTTCACCGAATGCCCTGCCTTCTCCTGCAGGTCTCCCCGTTGCTGTTTTCCTGCACTATTGGTGTTCATTAAGAAAAACTGCTGGAAAACGGGCAGATGTATTATTACTCGCTAATTAGCTATGTCACACTGGATTCACTATACGGAAGTAGTTTTCTATAACGTGGCTATCAAAAAGCATCGCAGTATATATTATTGGTATTAGAAAGGCTTGTTGTCAAGAGAACGCAGTCAATAAAGAAGCGTCGTGTGGTTTTCACTGCCAACAAAGAAGCAAAGCTCTCATCAAAGTTTATGCACACAAACCGCACGCGCTCACCACCCGCGGCGAGAAACAACTTTACCCCAACTAACGTGTTAAATTGGCTAATATCTGAGCTTTTTGTTCCATCCTAAGAGCCGCGTAGACATCCGCGTAGAGGCCTACTCCCATTTTCCGAAGCAAATAAACGCGATCAAGGGTGCCGAGTTTGTGACCTCTTCCGCGGACTGGTCACTGGCCACGGCGTGCATCGCCCAAGCCACGGAGGAAGAGAAAGTTGGCCGAACCCATTACGAAACGACCGCCACTTCAGTGCGGCATGCCGTGCGCATGCGTCGACAGCCGCAAGGCAGCACCGCTCGCGTTGATGCATGGTAAAGTGAGACGGCAACGGGTACAACGACGATGAGGGAAAAATGGGACTGCGTGAACACTTTTAACGACTGCAGCGCCCCTACGTCTCAACGTTTACTCAAGCTACTTTTCATTCTTCCGCATTCGGCGGAACTAGCGGCGTTCCATAGCGGTTTTCTCGATTGCTCGCGTTATGCGCCTGATGTGCTAGAGTAACTGTCGGTCCGACTGGCGGGAACGGTTACCAGTTTGGTTGTGGCGTGAAAATGCGGATTTCATTTCTTCGGGCTGTATTTACTGTTCGACGAAGTGAATGTTTGCCAGGAGGTGCAAAAAAGGTCAGTGCTGCTTATTTATGTTCTGGTAACGGTGGTTGTTCATTGACTTGTTCATACTGCGTCCGATAAACGTGCCGCTCCGCTGCCTGTTCGATGCGAGAAACGTTTGCGGCCGTTATTCACTTTAAGCTTGTGTGTTTGTGGGTAGGAGTCGGCTTGACATTTGTAACTGCGTATGTTAGCTAGTGCTATTTAGAAAGTTGCTGGTGCGTGCATTTCTCGAGTCTCCATGTCCCCTGATGTTGTGGTGTTGCTTAGTTGCATATTGACGGTTGCTGTACCTGTCAGCGGTACTGAATTTTCTCGGGTTAATCGCACGCCATTGTCTCGCGCGCACACACTGCACAACTTGTTTTTCAGAGAGTCTGTATTTAGACTTATCGGCATTTTCAAACTTTCGTGTTAATTGCGTTGTGTTGGTCTGCTGAGAGCCATAAATATACTGTGCTAACCACGCTATTCCGCGTAATGTTAATGTGCGTTCAAGGCTTAGCGGCAGCACTGCTTACGTTTATCTGTGCTGTGGGTGTAGTTATTCCCGGTTTCTTCCAATGCCTTCGATGAATTCAGATGTTCTATGTACAGTAGTCAACTTATGTTGGCTCCCTGACGTGTAGTGAAATGCAAGGAAAAGTGGTTGTCTGAGCAGTAGCGTAGTGACAAAACGTTCCTTTTGTGGAGGGGAAGGCAGGTGGGAACACGCAGAAAGTGTGGTGCCGTTTCTGTGCTGTCAATGTCAGTGGTAACCTTAGACCTCAGAATAATTACCCATAAAGCTCACGTGTGGACTATTAAGAGTTTTAACATCACAAAGTAAGTTTAAAAATAAACCATTCCTGCATTTTTATGCTATCAATGTCAGTGGCAGCTCGAGAGTTGGAATAATTTTCGAAACGCTTAGGGTCAAAGTTGTTGCATCATGATGTGCACCAAACGTTAATCCATCTCTTTTCTCCTTTGAACGTAGAAATTATACTGCAAAAGCAGATTGCTACATTCTTTATTCATACTCCATGACCTGTTCAAAAACAGTCTATGGATGACTGCGGAAACATTTGGCCCTGCACTGATAGGTTGTGACATGTTTTTGTCCCTCTGCAAAAAACAAGGAAAACAAATTATTTCCATTCCTTACATGCTCCTGCGAAGTCATGGCTGTTAAATTCACTATGGCTCAAAGCATCTTCGGCATGCTGAAGGGTCGTTGGGGAGAGTGTGGTGGATTTTGAATGCCCTGTGGGGCTCATAGGCCACAAAAGAGCACCTTTTCAGTCGTGCATATTGTGCAGGTATTCACCAGTTCGCATAGACGAAGAACAGCTGAGCTTAAAGTATGTTCAGATAGTTATATCTGAAATTGTTTAGCAAGAAAAGATTACCAGGGCTTCCGCTGTAAAAAAAACATTCGAGTTTTGTAGAACGGATAAGACATTGTTCAATATTTTCTCGTGCTCCCTCGGTAAATTAAGGCATAAAATTTTTCTCTGATATTTTTGTACTGTTTATTTTCTAGGCAACAGGCCAAACATAGACCTAAAACAGCGGAAAATAGCATGCATATGGCCATTTTATTGTATTTGGATCCCTTCTTGGAAGTGTATGATCACTAGGCAACACATTAAAGCTCTTGCACGGGACGAAATCATTGCATTCTACAAGTACGCACTGCCATTTTTGGGTCTTTTATGGCGCGCTTATGTAGTTGCTTTATAAATAATGGTTTGACACTTGTTTTCAGTCACAGCTTGGCCTGTGGTTTAAGGTGGCAGTAGGAGCTTTTCGGAACACGTTAGCAAAACTTTCCTGGAAGTGCACTTTGAGACGGCCCTCGAAGAAACACCCGGATCTTAATTTTGGTTGGGTAGGCTGGCATTTTGTTTTTGCGGGACGCAATTTCTGGGACTGTTCATCCTAATAAAATCTCACTGTTTAGAAGTTATCGTGAACGCCAATATTGGCCATTGTGTTCACATTCCGCCTATTACGGATGCTCCAACAGTGGCCAAAAAGTCCTGTATTTTGTATTTAGTTTTGTAAATATATAGCTTTTGCACCTTGACAGTTGTTGCGGTGATTTGCCAGCACCACGGCCACGCCCAACGTGGTTGCTGCTGCAACAAGACGGTGGCAACTGAAGATTTAAATTTCCCTTTTTTAATACGCCCGTAGTACCAATAATACTCCCAAATACAGGTGTAGCATGAGTAATGCTTGCATTGGATTTTGATAGGTGGCTAAAAAAGGGGTGATTGTTTTTTGAAGGGAATTGTTTAGAGTACAGAAAGTGACGTCTGCAATAAAATGTGCTAGACTTGTGATTTATAAGAAAATTGGGCAAGAGCCTAGTTCAGCGTTAGTCAGCTCAACTTCTTGCTCATACCACTACGCACCATGGAGGAATATACATCGAGAGGGAAATATTTTAGGTGGAAATAATTCCACAAAACATTTTTGCCACAGTGCGATAATTATGGTTTTCTATAACTGGCCATTTATTTCTTTGCGGTAAAAACATCGTTTATCTGTAAGTTATATTAAGCCAGCCTCACTACAGCATTCTAGGGAGCACATTACACAGTATAGAGAACATTTTTCAGAGAGAAGGTGTGTAAAATATAATGCCGAAAGGTGAATATGGTAATAATTATTTGATTGATAAACGAAACCTCTCAAGGATAAAAAACGTTATATTCAAGATACCGAGGCAGCAAAGTCGGATACTTTCCAGAATCAGGGCAATTTCATTGATTCTCTGTGGTGAAATTGTTTAGCGCACTTTCACCTTTAGCAGCACTCCCAGAAAAACCCATGAAATCACTGATTTTAAATCAATTACTGTGTTATGAAAGGGCCTAAGCAACTCACTCATTTAAATCAACCATGTAACAAAATTTTCTTGTTTCCTTGAAGGTACATGAGGTGAGCAGTAAGCCTTCTCGAGGCCCGGTTATTCTGAGAGAAGGGACTGCCGGAATCAATATTGCCCGCAAGAAACACATCACGGATGCGCCGCCTGCATTGTCAATTCGGGATGTGGTCATCCTCTTCGCCGCATATGTCATCTTTTTCATCGTGTCATCATGTTCCTAAGATTATGTGCCTTTGCAGAGTTCTTGGGACTTTTGCACCGAGTTCTTGGAAAGCATGAGAAATTTGACAGTGGCCTGGTGTCATTTAAGTTGGAGTCTCTGTTGAAATACCTGAAGTTTTCAGCTCTACTTGCGATTTTAAATTATTGGTAGAGGTTAAAGTATCTCTTGAAAGGCATAAAGGAGGTCAGATAGAAGGCATCAAGGGGGTGAGGACAGATGAAGAGGTTTAAGTTACTGGCACATGCAAGTTTCATGTCAACTGAACACTAAAGTCGTGCCTTGCTGTACAATTTTTCATCATTGGCACAATGCGCAGGCTGCCTTTGAATCTATAGTGGGTGTGAATGTAGTTCATGGCACCGCATTGTAACGTCCCTATTTTTCAAGTGTAGCTGATGGGATTTTTTCATGGCAGTGGTGCTCCTGATGCAAAAGTGACAATGCTTATTTACGCAGATGGCATCCGACTTCATTGATAAATTTTAGTACTGTATGTGATCTGACACCCATGCGGTAGAAGAATTTAAAATGTGCGTCTTTGGCTTCAACAAGTTTTCTAATTTGAGTAAAGTTCTAATTTGAGCAGAAGCAGGGCTTTGGTCATAATTACACTGACAGCAAGACGGGAGGGTTTTTATAGCACGCAACTGTGAATTTTACCTCAGGTAAAACGTTGAGGCTGGAAAAAATGCTTTCAAGTCTGCTTTGTAAAACTGGTCACCTGTACAATTCAACGCTGGCTTGTTTGCTTCTTAAGGATGTCTGACTTGTTCCCGCTTGAATTGATGACGTATATAATTAGTCTGCTTGTAAATTTTAATATGTGTAACATGCTCCCAGCTACCTGATTTGAAAATTATACAAGTTTCACGATGGCTTTTGTGAGATTTCTTGGGATGAATTATTTTAATTACCACAAATTGTTTGGGCAAGTAACCTGCCTTAAGTCAAAGGCCTTTTCAGGATGCTCATAAAGTATTTTGTCTACAAATAGCTTGATGTTACACTTACGTCTGGTGTCAGGAAACTACAATCTTTAATAATCATTTTTTAATTGCGACTCGTACTGCCACATGTGACCTCTCGTGTCAAAATGTATTATCGTTAATCTTGGCTCGACCGGTCTTTTCCTAAACTCTTGCACTGCACTGTTGTAGGTTTGTGATTATACAACCGTGTATGGCTTGTTTATAGGCCTTTCCCTACGATTTATTAGCAAACTGCATTTCCCCAAACAGTTATGCGTAAACATAGTATGGCAAGCGAATGGGTAATATTCCGCATTTGAATTACCTTGGTTTATCTGATAAGACAGCATATTTGATGCTCACTGTTGTTTAATGTCTGTGTCAGTGCCGCGGTAGACGCACACGTCTATTTATTTGTGAAGCAATTGCCCGTATTACCGTCTTCATTAACCATGTTTTTGAGTAAAGGTGAATATGTGAAAATGCCACTTGGAGCCAAGTGCAATCGTTATGGTATTTATTCCTTGTACGTTGGTCATTTTCTGTGCAATTTAAAATAGACACCTATTCATATCTGAAATGTATGCATACTAACACCCAATAAAGTTGTACAGTATATTGAAAAGCAGTATATGAGTCATAATAGTTGGTTACGTGCGTATTTTAATGCAAGTATATTGTTTCTTTTACATGCAGCTAGAACCAAGCACAGGATCCTGCGGCTGAAGCGAAAGACCGTGTGCTGCTCTAGGTGCCTGAGACAAACTTTTATATGGAACTGTGCTCCGACCGGCAACTGTTGGGAACTGTCAGGGACCACACTGCTGCGGTGATTTCTGCTTTCAATTGTTGGTATCACTGCGGGTCATATATCAACGCTGTGTTAAAATGGTGCTTGCGGTTTCCTGCTGATACCACTGCATCCGCCAGCCTGGATTATGACCTCGGTGTATACAGAAAGGAAAGCAGAAATATTGGAAATGTGGAGTCCCACAGACAGCTTCCCAATGTCTATAGGAACACCGTTTTATATAAACAGTTGGTCTGGTGGTACCTCGAACGGCGTACCGTATAAATTCTATAATCATTTTACATGGATCACTGTTCCAGTAACTTAAACTACCGTTTAATTTGGAACGTGATCTGGATACTTTTATTTGGAACACCGATTCACATAATTTAGTTGCAAAAATATGTGCTGCACTGTTCCACCTAATTATCAGGGTATGTGGAAACGGTTCCAAATATATAACTGGAAATTTTTTGCAAAAAAGTTCCAGTTACTAAGTGGATCTTACATGGAACCAGATTAAGAGTGTAAAAGTACGCTCTTCGGAGACTTTGTTTCAACATTTACACCTGAGTCAGGTCTTCTCGAGAAATACTGAAGGAGACCTTACTCAGGTCTAAACGTTGAAATAAAGTCTGCATATAGCGTACTTGTACTTTGTATATATATATATATATATATATAGTCTGGAAAAAAAAACTCACAGAGAGTGCGACCCCTCATACGCACATGATACAGCGGTGATCCCGCTATATCATGTGCGCATGAGGGGTCGGCGGGTGACAAACCTATCGATTCTCTCACCCTTGAAACTTTCCTTCACCTTATCCTTGAACTTAACAATTTTGAGTTTGATGGTGTCAATTACGTGGAAGTCAGCGAAACGTCAATGGGAACCAAAATCGGGCCCAAATACGCGAACATCTTTATGGGAGGACTAGAGTCAAACTTCCTCGCAACCCAAAATTTGAAGCCATTGTACTTCAAAAGGTATATGGATGATTTGGCAGCACGGTGAAATGGAACTTCTTGCGTTTATTGAGGCTTTTAACCTTGCGCATCCTACCATCTCCCTCTCTCATTCCTACTCTACGCACAGCATAAATTTCCTGGATGTTACTGTCACAGTTTCTCAGAGCAGACTTAAGACTAATCTCTACAGGAAACCTACAGACACGCGCCAATATTTGCACTTCCACAGCAGCCATGTCAGGCACTGCAAGACTGCAATACCTTATAGCCAATCTCCCCGTTTTAGGCGAATCTGCACAAGCAAGGCTGATTTCGATTCTAACTGCACAGAACGTAAAACCGCGCTCTTGAATCCAAAATACCCAGAGCAGGTGATCGATTGACGCGATTACACGAGCTAACCAGTTGAACCGCACCCACATTCTCCGAAAAAAAGCTCCAAAACCCACTTCGGATCACTTCGGTGCAGACCAGGCAGCCGCACGGTTGCGCAGTGACTCACCTGCTGTTCACTATTTGCGCAGTTCCCACCGGTGGAATCTTCAAGATTAAAGCCTCGTAGCGGACGACCGGACCAAGTGCCCATCCTGACTAATACCACAGCGCTTCACACGTGCAACGACCACAACGGATTTGTCACTGCAACGCCTGCCCTGCTCTGTTTCGTGACACGACATCAGGGCAGGCGGCGTGGCATCTATATAACCCCGGGAAAGCCTGGGGGAACCATCAATTCGACGCAGACCAGGCAGCCGCACGGTTGCGCAGTGACTCACCTGCTGTTCACTTTTTGCGCAGGTATGTTGGTTTTTTAGCCACAATTTTCCAGCTCCTGGTCTGCTCCAAGTGGAACGGGTGTTTTTGTGTTTTGTGTGTTAGTGTAGATTTTCAAGTAAAATAGCGGACAAGACACCTTCCACATTAAAAGAGTTGGCAAAAGCATTTGCCGATTTTGAGGCTCTCTTCAATGGCAAGGAGGAGAGGCTGAAAGAGGCCTTGACAAAAGTAATTGAGAAAGAACTAGAAAGTGTGAAAGGGTCGCTGAAATTTATAAACGAGAAGTTCGAAGAATGCAAGACAGAGATAGTAACGCTTAAAAGAGACCTTTCTTCTGTAAAAGAGGACAACCGCCACCTCAAGCAGGAAAATAACCGCCTTGTAAAAGAATTGAAAGAAGCAAGGAGTGAGGTGGTTAACCTCCAGCAGTACAGTAGGAAGACAAATTTGGAAATTAAGGGCATCCCTTCGACACAAGATGAGAATCTCCAAGAAACAATGCAGGCCATTTGTTCTTCGCTGAAAGTGGATATCAAATAAACAGACGTCGAAGTTTTATTTATTTATGTAAACATACTGCCAATCCCTCACGGGATTCTCGCAGGAAGGGCATATACACAGTATATGTCAGAGTTTTTCAAGCACTGTGTTGTTACACAATTGGTGGACTGTAGTACACATTATACTCTCTTCATTGAATAAGGATTACCAAGGAACGCATGCATTTTTTATATGTAACATACCGTACATGTTTTGATAATACAGGTTACAACATTCCTCTGCGTACGGCATTACTGATTATAGCTCTTCATTACAAATCTTTTCAAAAATTCGTGATTTCGTGAAAAGATGATACACAAATCAGAGTATACACACATTCACTTGAGTGATAACAAGTAATAGTCACATTGCGTTAATTTTCATTTCTACCAGTCTTAAAAAATCTTTTAAACTCTTGGTACCAGTTATTGAGTTGCCTAGAGAATTCCATTCCCTTATTGCTAATGGAAAGAACACCGTGTCCCAACGAAAGATAAAACTAAATCAAATATCATTGTGAAGTTTGCCTCCCTGAAAAACCGAAATTGTGTCCTACTAGCAGCCAAGAAATGCCGGATAAATACATCTGTGCTGGGATCTGAGGAAAACGATCCTATTTTCATCAACGAACATCTTTGTCCTGCGAATAACCTACTACTAGGAAAGGCTCTGGCAGGAAAGCGAGAAAACAGCTGGAAATATACTTGGGTTTCCGACGACAACATTCTAATGCGGAAAGCAGAAAAAGCAAAAGTACTCCATGTGACATGGCAGAAGACCTGAACAGAGGTGTTTAATCAGATGGCTTTTACTATTTCCGAAATAGAGCAAGCTAGGCTTGCGTTTGATGGTTTATCTATTCTACATTGCAACGTAAGAAGTATCCGTAAAAATTCCCATAATCTTCTGGCTTACCTGTCACACTTTTCTTTCCGATATGACGTCATTGCCGTCACTGAAACATGGTTGAAGGCAGGGGAATCTCATTTTATACCAGGCTACGAAATGCGATCGCTGCCTGGGTGCAGCCCTACACGCGGCGGTGGCGTAGCGTTTTTTAAGTAATGCACTTTATAAGCGACCCCAAACCATCCACCGCCGGCGGCGGCGGCGGCGTCCGCAGTGCTCCTCTATATTTCAAAAAGAAACAGCATCCGACGCCAGGTTTCGATCCGAGGACTTTGCGGCCGCAGCGCGACGCTCTACCGACCAAGCCACGGACGCGACGCTGATATCAGTGTTAGTGACGCGCCTTATATCTATAAAGCATTCAAACTACGTCGTCAGCGGCGTGCGTTGGCGACTCAGCGGCGTTATAGCGGCTTGATAACTGCGTGGTGTACACGTGATACTACAAACCCGATGGAAGAGATGGAAGAGAAGGCGGCGAGGCGGTGGGCTGCGGGGGCCGAGCGCAAGCGCCGCAAGCGGGCCGACAACCGTGCATAAGCACTTTCACATTCTCCCCCTCGGGGAAATGCGGGGGAATTTTTTATCAAAGCTGGACTTGCCTTTTGCGCTTCTGAAGTTAAGAAACACATCAGTGACGCAACTGAAGCCCTTTTCGTAAAGTTGCAGTGTGGCCTCATAATTGGTGTTATTTATAGTCTGCCGCATTCTATAGTGCAAAAATGTGTTTCCTAAATGGAAACCATTTTGATGTCATATGCGACAACCAACAATTCCATCGTAGTCTGCGGTGATTTTAACATTGATCTTTTATCGGATGATTGTAGTGACTATGTCTTCCTTTTGCAGTCATTCAATTTAAAAAACGTCATTAACTCCCAAACTCGAATTACCAGTCAATCCGCATCTCTCATCGATCATATGTTGTGCAATTTAGATATAAATCTGCGAGCCGGTGTGTGCGATGTTGTTGCCGATCATTGCCCGATATTTATGTTCTTACCACAAGACTGTATGAGACAGCTTTTTCAAAGACACCCGAAGCGAACTTCTCGTATTGGTTATGTGAGCGTTAGAAAACTACTTGAGCGTGATAACTTTAAAAACCTGGATAGTGACAATGTAAACATTGAATTTCAAAATGTTGTTTCTTACATCACAAATGTAATTACCCAATCTACACGCGAATACGTCAAGCGTAATTATGAAGATCCTGTGTGCCCGTGCATAACTGGTGCTATACTTGCTGTTCTGAAGAGTAAGGATTCGTACTACAACAGATGGAAAAGAAACAAAACAAATGCGTATTACCGCAACCAGTTTCAGTATTACAGAAACAAGTCAGTAGCAATGATTAGAAAATAGAAAGAACTGTATTACGCAAGAATGGTTACACGAAACAAAGGTGACACGAAACAACTATGGAAGATAGTCAAAAACGTAATTGGAATAGATCGACAAAACAATGTCACACCTCCCCGCACGTTGCGAATAATTTTAACGATTACTTCATTAATGTTGGTTCTGGCCTTACCCGGCAATTTCTTTTGCAGTTATCACCTACACCTGCACCCAGAACTGTATATAATAACTTCTGTTTCCGTAAAATTTCTACGGAAGATGTAAGAGCCAGTGTCAGTAAAATGGCAGTAAATAAAGCATCGGGTCTCGATGGCATCCAGATGCGGGTTATAAAAGAAAACATTGATATCATTCGTCCGTATTTATGTCGCCTGTTCAACCATTCCCTTGAAAATAGCTGTTACCCTCATGTACTCAAAGTTGCAAAAGCGGTCCCCATATACAAAGATAGAGATCCAAACGAACCAGGTAGTTAGAGGCGGATATCAGTACTGAGTGCGCTGAACACTCTCTTAGAAAAACTAATTGCGCAACAGCTTAAAAAATTTCTTAAAGAAAATAATATTATTACACCTAATCAGTACGGTTTTGTAGAAAATAGATCTACTTCAACAGCCGTACTTACTTTATCACGGGCTCTTAATTATGCATTGCATCAAAATAACATAGCTGTCGTTGTTTTCCTGGATATTAAAAAGGCATTTGACAGAGTTTATCATCCCATCTTGCTGCAAAAATTAGAAAGTTATGGCTTTACAGGGAGCTCTCTTAAATTCTTTCATAGCTATTTATCCTCCCGGAAGCAAATGGGTACTTATAAATGGTTTTTTGTCGGAAGTTAAAGAGATAACTTGCGGTGTACCACAGGGCTCCGTTATGGGTCCCATATTGTTTTCACTTTATATAAACGATCTCCCAAATGCTCTTCACTCCTCATAATTAATAATGTATGCAGATGATGCCGCTCTTATTGTTTCTGGACCATTTCTTCACGTAATTCAAATCAAAATACCCAGTGAGCTGAAAAACTTGTCCTCTTGTTTTTTTGAAAGCCGCTTAACACTTAATGTAGACAAAACTAAGTACGTCATTTTTCACTCTAGGTACAAGACCACCAACAATTCTTTTTCACTTACTCTTGACAGCTCGTTAATACAGCAAGTCTCGCATTTCAGATACCTAGGAGTTTTTTTTTTACTGTCATTTACATTGGAAAGAACAGATTATTAGCGCATGCAAGAAACTAGCTTTCGGTTGCCACGCGCTCTTTAAGGCGAGATATTATTTTCCGTACGATGTACGACGCTCCCTCTACTATGCTTTCTGTCATTCACATATCAGTTATTGTTGTGAATCTTGGGAGCAAACATATAAAACCTACCTATCGCCTTTACTTCGTGTGCAAAAACGAGCATTGACTGCGTTGACAACTGATTCAAGTCTTTCCAGGAACAATGTTTTCCGGGATAATGACGTACCGTCGTTTTGGTCCTTGCGCAATTACAAAATCTCGCTAGTGATCAACAATATAATAAACACCAATTCTCCCTTTCTGTTAAGCCTTTTTACCTTACCCTCTCGTAGTTCAAGGCAAGCCTCCAATTTCAATTTCAACCTTCCCAAATGTACCAATGTATATGGTGAACGCCTGATTGAGTTCAGTGGAGACAAAATATGGAACGACCTTCCGATAGAGGTGAAAACAGCGAGTAATTTTAAAATGACCACTAAACACCATTACAAGTCTAGTGAAATTTTATCCGAAACTCTTGCTATGTGAATCATCTTTTTAGTGTCAATATTTCTCTGGTCGATTTGTTGTGTCTATCCGTGAAAGCATAAAATTTGCGTTGTATGACATGTAACCTTGTGTAAATCTCAATTTTTCTTGAGCCCACCACGCTGTGCCGCTTAAGTGTTTGTGAATTGCTTGTGAATTGATTTAATTTTATATTACACCGGCCCCTAGCCTTTGCAGCTATCGGTCCAAACAGTTTTTTTGTACATACTTCGTGTTTTATAGAATAAAGTTTCTTATAAAAAAAACCAACAAACCATGTTTTGACCCATTCGGCCTCTTCTCCGAAAGTTGCATCCATACTAAGGAAACATCACAATATCCTCGCTCAAAGTGAACGCCTAAAGAGAATATTCCCCGAGCCGCCACGTGTTGTTTATAGGCGCTGCAAAAATTTGGGCGACGTCCTCACTAAATCCAGCATCAGCCGACCACAGACTACTGGTTGCATGCCCTGTAACAAACCAAGGTGTAAGGTATGCCCACAAATGACCACCACACAGCGCGCCGCCAGCACAGCTTCAAACTATTATGTGAATGTAATAGGGAACTTTAACTGTGATTCCGCCAACGTCGTATGCCTGCTGGAATGCACCCTCTGCGGCAAACAATACATCGGCCAGACTGAAACACCGTTTCGTTTGATGTTTAACAATCACCGCTCTCATGCAAAAACCTGCCCTTCTATGCCTCTATCAAAGCATGTTAACACTCCTGCTCATTCTTTTGAACAACTAAAGGCCGCACTTCTTGAATCTAGTTTTAAAACTCATCACGATCGCGAGGTTCGTGAGTCCAACCTTATCTATAAGTTGAAATCAGCGTCGTTTGGCATAAATAAATGTTATGGGAAATTAACGTGTATTTTCTCCGATAAAATTTCGGCTGCATTTTTCAGGCTAGTGTTATGCCTGTTCATTTCTTTCCCTCAATAATATTCTCCCAGGAGTTGGCGAGCTCCCGTAGTTAGGTATAGTTTCGTGCTAGCACGACGGTTTTTAGCACAATGGCTTCACTGAACCAAATTTGACGAACAAGTCTGGACATTGTGTTCTGGGTAGAAGCCTGTAGTACCATTGTTAGCTTTGATAGTCTCACCTTGTAATTAATTTGTGAACGCGAGCGTGTGTGATTGCTTTCGCAACCTCCTTCTTTTTTGTATTGTTGTTTTCTAATATTCGTTGCTGACCGCCTCGGCATTCCCTGAACTAGCACCATGCGCCAGCCAGATGAATACCACCTGGTGCCGCGTCACAGGCGTGCACCTGTCTGTTTTCTTTCTTTTCGTGATTTGTTTGACCTTGTTTTTTTTTTTGCCTACCAATGTACACTCATATCTTCTTTGAAACTTCTTTGTTCCGCGTGACTAATCTTTTTGCCCATGTCAAACGCGTGAATGCGCATATCTTGTTTTGTCACCTCTTTCACGGCCGTTGCCACGGCGGAGAGAAAATTACCTTGTTAATTTTCCCCCACTCTTCCTGTACCAATGTACACTCATTTTCTGTCGGAACTGCCTGTCCTACTGCTTTACGGCGCGACCCTTGCCTCCCACCAACAGAAGCCACGTGCCTCTTGTTTCAATGACCTTACCCAAATTCTTAGAACGGGTGTGTATGGGCAGATGTGCGCCCTTTGTGTGCATTTGCATATCTTCTTTAGAACTTCTTTGTTCCGCGTGACTAACCTTTTTGCCCATGTCAAACACGTGCATGGGTATATCTTGTTTTGACCCCTTTTACAGCCCCCCTTGCCCCGGGGGAGAGGAAAATTACCTTGTTATTTTTTATTTTTTATTATTTATTTTTTCTCTGTGTTTCGTTCTTATCTCTCTTTTTTTCCCATGTTCGTGCAGCGCGACTGTGTGTTCTTATTATCGTTTTTATAATTTATTTTCCCACTCTCCCTTCATTATTTTGCTACCCACCAACCATGATCCATTTGTACAAACTCTCCCTTCTCATACCTTGCCCTCGCCCTTGCTATATTTTCTGTATATATAGATAACTCTGAAACGAACTTATTTTGCACTCTGATGAAAGGGAGTCCTCTCTCTGAAACGTCAGTATACTTTTATGTTTATTTTTAATGTCCTCCTTGTGTGTGTCTCTCTCTACTAATCTTATATATATATATATATATATATATATATATATATATATATATATATACATATATATATATATATATATATATATATATATATATATATATATATATATATATATATATATATATATATATGTAGAAATAGGAGTTGGCCGTCAAGAATACCTCTAAAAGCAAAGGGGAGAATTGGTAGGTTATTGAAACAGATTGAAACAGAGAAGGAATTTTGAAAGGCCGAAAAAAAGTTGGCATTTTTTCTCGGCTTTGTTTCGGCCTTTCCAAATTCTTTATATGTTTCAATGACCTACCACATTCAATCCTTTGTATTCAGAGGCTTTCTTGACTGCCAACCCTTATTTCTGTATTAATTCGGGGAGCCCTTCTTTTCCGATGGCTTCAGAAGATAAAATACATGTCAAAATTCAAAGCGCGTGCACGAATGGCCCACGATACCAAGCACAAACATACGTGAATGACCCAAATACGAGGCGGGAATCTTCCTGATTAGAAAAATGAACAAAAAAATGAAGAAAAAAGAGAGAGAGGCTCCAAGATAGTTGAAAAAAGAAAAAAAACAAGGGGGTATACTCGGAAGAAGGACGAGCATGGAACAAGAATTCTGGTGGTACAGATGATAGGGAAGTGGCGGAAACGCGAAAACCTCAACAGCGTCCAGAAGCGGGGTTTTGGAACTAAGGAGAGAAAACAATATTGCCGCGAACCGTGTACGGGTGTGTTTATTTATTGTTTGTTTTTAATGCCCGGCCCCGCCCGGCTCTGATATCTGTGTCCCATGCGAAGCACGTGTTCCATTCTTTATTTTTATGCCCCACGGGCTATCTCATTCAGATAAGCAGAGTGTTTCGCCCTAACAACGCAAGCCCAGAATAATCTTCTGTGATCTACAATGTTCTGGATGTGAATCGACGGTTCCAGAAACTCTCGCGCTGAAAGATAAAAGCCTGCACAGCAGACGCCGCGGCATTAAATTCTGCGACGCTCACCGACGCAAGTCACTTTGTTGACGGCTGCTTCGCCGCCTCTGTATTCTTTTGAGTTTTAAGGGAGCACAAGTTCCCTCCCATAAACTTGTTTCTCCTTCAAGACAACTGCGTCGTCCTTGTCTTCGTGACATCTGGTGGAGGTGCTCGGTACTCACCCTTTTTGCTCCCTACGACATCTGGAAGCCGCCAAGCCAGTCCAACCAGAGAAAGCCGCCGACTGCAAGGATTGCTACCCGAGCTCGGTTTTATGCCAGAAGGGCTCAAGAGAAGAAACGCTGCAACCAACACCATGGTGCCAGAAACAACGTCGCCCATCGTTCTGCAGCAGCCCCGGGAACCGCCATCGTTCCGGGGAGCCCCCGCTGAAGACTCCGAGGAATGGTTGGAGAAGCTGGAGCGCGTGCGGACCTTCAACAGGTGGGACGATGAACAAGCCTTCCGGCATGTTTTCTTTTACTTGGAGGATGCAGCTCCAACTTGGTTCGAGAACCACGAGAGCGCCTTGGCCGACTGGACGCAATTCAAAAGCGAGTTCCTTGCGACCTTCACGACCGTGGTGAGAAAAGAACAAGCTGCGCTTTTACTGGAAACTCGAACGCAACACCCGAACGAAGGAGTCGTAATATTCGTTGAGGAAATGTAGTGACTATTTCGTCGCGCGGACCCGGATATGACGGAAGAAAATAAACTGAGGTTTCTAATGCCAGGAGTAAAACAAGAACTTTTTGCTTGCCTTGTCCGCAACCCCCCGAAATCGGTGGCCGAGTTCGCATCCGAGGTGGCCGCAATGGAGAAGACGTTGGAAATGCGCACGAGGCAGTACGACCGCCCATCAATGCACTAGTTGCGGACACGATCGATGCCGGGGCTCTTAGCTCTGACACACTGCGTGATACAATCCGCGCTATCGTCAGGGAAGAACTGCGGAAACTCTTCCCAACAACGCCGCAACCCCAAGTCACCTCTATGAGCGACGTGATTCGGGAAGAAATTCAACTCGCTTTGGAGATTTTTACGTCTGCTGAAGTACCACGTGAGCCTCAAGGTATGACCTACTCCGCGGCTGTTCGACGACCCTACCTGCCCCAACACGTCTTCAAGAAGTCCCGCCGTAGCGCCGTCCACTGTCGCCCGCCCGAACCCTGCACGCCAAAACCAGACGCCCAGGAAGACGGACGTATGGCGAACCGCCGATAATCGTCCGCTGTGCTACCACTGCGGAGAGGAAGATCACACCTTCCGTCGCTGCCCGTACAGGAGACTCAAAGTGCGTGGTTTCTCTGTCGACACCCCACGTCCCTGACCCGGCCAGCTCCCTACTGGGATCGACGAATACCTGTCCAACACTAACCGAGGCCCAGCCCGCTTCAACCGATCGCCGTCGCCCTACCCATACCAGTCGCCCAACCGCCATACCAGTGCTAATTTCGCACGTGGAAGGTCCCCCAGCCCACGCGAGGGAAACTAAAAGCAGCAACTTCTGGAGGTAAAGTTGCACGATCGCGGAAAAATGAAAACCCTCCAACGATGCAACGACTCACGGAAGACAGTGATTCACGGCATGCCAACATCCCGACGACCCGACCTAACCCTGACGAGACTCCCGAACACGACGACAGCTACACGGCGCGACGCGTACCCGACCTGACCGACACATCCGCTGAGAAGACAAAGACAACGACGACGCACAGTGCCCGACCGTCAACACACACAAGCCGAGATGCGACGCCCCGACGAACCCAGAACTCGCGGAAGGCGGCATCCGACGTCAAGGTGTCCATCGACGGCTTTGACGTAGTCGCCCTCGTAGACACGGGAGTCGACTACTCAGTAATGAGCGGAATATTTGCGTCTAAGCTGAAGAAAGGTATGACCAGATGGGACGGTCCGCACATACGCACAGCGGGAGTACACCTCGTGACGCCAAGTGGAACGTGCACATCCCGCGTCACCATAGACGGCACGACGTACCCTGCCGCTTTCGACATCTTGCCTAACTGCTCACGGGACCTAATTCTCGGAATGGACTTTTTGAAGGACAACGGCGCAATAATTGATCTGCAGGCCAAGTCGATAACTTTTTCCTCCGATCACTCCATGACGCCGGAACCGAACACCGCGCAGCTGTAAGGATCGCCGATGATCATGTCACCATGCCACCCCGCGCAACTTTGATGATCACCGTCTACTGTAAAGGTGTTGCTCCTGATGTTGACGCTATTGTGGAGAGTGACCAAAGGTTTCTTCTCGACCGCGGTGTGTCTGTCGCAAGAGGCATTGCGCGGATTAAGCAGCGCAAATGCCACGTTTTGGTCACCAATTTCACTGAAGAGTACCAGCATTGAAACAAAGGCGCTTCAATTGCGTTTCTTGAAGAAACGCAACAAGCAAGTGACGTGATCGCGGTGGCCAAATTTGAACGCGCACCCGAAGATACCTTCAAGCTTCCGAATCCCTTCGACGTGAATCCGACGTCACCGCACGCAGAACGAAACAAATTACTGGCTTTGCTGCGTCGCTACAGGGAGTGTTTTTTGTCGAACTCAAAACTACGTCAGACACCTCTAGCGAAGCACCGAATAATTACCGAAAATGGAGCCCGACCTACCCGACAGTCACCGTACCGCGTCTCTTCCCACGAGCGGGAAGCCATCCGGACTCAAGTCGACGACAAGCTCAGCGACGACATTATACAGCCATCGAAAAGCCCCTGGGCTGCGCCGGTTGTACTGGTGAAGAAAAAAGATGGCACATTAGGATTTTGCGTTGACTACCGGCGACTGAACAAAGTCACCAAAAAGGACGTATACCCCTGCCACGAATCGACGACGCCCTCGACCACCTCTGCCATGCGAAGTACTTCTGATCGATGGTTCTGAAGTCCGGCTACTGGCAAATTAGGGTGGACGAGAGAGCCCGAGAGAAGGCCGCATTTATAACCCCGGACGGCCTATACGAGTTCAAGGTGATGCCGTTGGCTGTGCACGGCGCCAGCAATGTTTCAAAGAGTCATGGACACTGTGCTAGCTGGCCTGAAGTGGCACACCTGCCTCGTATACCTCGACGACATTGTGATATTCGCCCGGACTTTCGACGAACACCTTGCAAGTTTGGAATCTGTACTCGAGCCCATTCGTACGTCAGGGTTAACGCTGAAGCCCGAAAAGTGCCGCTTCGCTTACGAGGAACTCAAGTTTTTGGGACACGTCGTCAACGCCGCGGGAGTCCTACCTGACCTGGCAAAAACTTCAGCCATTGCGAACTTCCCAAGGCCAAAAGACAAGAAGGGCGTGCGGAGATTTCTCGGGCTGTGCGCATACTGCCGGCGATTCGTCGCAAACTTCGCACGCATTGCAGAGCCACTCACGCGCTTGACGAAAGATAGCACCCCTTTCAGCTGGGAAAACGACCAAGAAAAAGCATTCGGCGAGCTGCAAAAACGCCTGCAAACCCCGCCCGTGCTCGCTCATTTCGACGGAAATGCCGAAACGGAAATGCATACGGACGCCAGTGATATAGGCTTGGGTGCCGTCCTTGTCCAAAAGCAAAGCGGCTGCGAAAGGGTAATCGCCTATGCTAGCCGTGGTCTGTCGAAGGAGGAGAAAAACTATTCTGCCTCTGAGAAAGAGTGCCTGGCTATTATATGGGCGATTTCAAAATTTCGCAAATACGTGTATGGTAGACCATTCAAGGTTGTGACAGACCACCATGCGCTGTGTTGGCTCGCCAATTGGAAGGACCCCTCTGGCCGTCTTGGGCGGTGGAGTTTGCGCCTGCAAGAGTTCGACGTTACAATTGTCTACAAATCCGGCAGGAAACCATCCGACGCGGACTGCTTGTCCCGCGCCCCGGTCGACCCCCCATCACAAGGCTCAGGTGAAGACAGCGCGTTCTTCGGAGTTGCTACGGAGAGCGACCTTGCCGCCCAGCATCATGCCGACCCCAACTTGCGCGTAATGATCGACTACCTCGAAGGACGAAATGTCGCCGTGCCTACAGCGTTCAAGCGGAACTTACCAGCATTCAGCCTCAAAAAGTCCGTCCTCATGAAGAAGAATTTCAGCCCCGGAACGAGAACGAATTCTCTACTTGTCATCAACGCAGACCTTCGTGACGAAATTTCGGAAGCGTCCCACGACGACCCGTCTTCCGGACCTCTCGGCACAGCTCGCACTATTGCAACAATAAGGCGAAGTACTTCTGGACCCGCCATACATCTGACGTCACCCACTACGTTCGGAGTTGCCGTGACTGCCAGCGACGAAAAACTCGGCCGACAAGACCCGCCGGACTTCTGCAACCGATCGCCGTCCCGTCGAGGCCCTTTTAAGACAGATTGGAATGGACCTTCTAGGCCCGTTCCCTACGTCACGATAAGAGAACAAGTGTATTGTCGTAGCGACAGACTACATGACGCGCTACGCAGAGACCGTCACTCTTCCGAGGGGGACAGCACAAGAAATCGCCAAGTTCTTTATAAACCAGGTTGTGCTGCGACATGGAGCCCCTGAAGTCCTAATCACGGACCGCGGAACGGCCTTTACTGCGGAGCTGATGCAAGGAATCTTACGCTACAGCAACACGGATCACCGAAGAATGACGGCGTACCACCCCCAAACGAACGGACTAACGGAACGTCTGAACAAGACGATTGCGGATATGCTGTCCATGTAAGTCGACGTTGAACATAAGACTTGAGACGAACTCCTCCCGTATGTCACGTTTGCGTACAAAACAGCGACGCAGTAAACTACGCAGATGACACCGTTCAAGCTTGTCTACGGAAGACGGCCGATTACGATGCTCGACGCCATGCTTCCGCATGTAGAAGACGACGACCTCAACGCCGACATCCAAGGATACCTTCAACGTGCGGAAGAGGCCCGCCAGCTCGCTCGAGTTCGTATAACGGACCAGCAGCTGATGGATGCCAGCCGCTACAACCTCCGACGCCGAGACGCCGAGTACCAACCAGGGGATCGTGTGTGGGTTTGGACTCCCATTCGACGACGCGGACTCAGTGAGAAGCTTCTGCGACGGTATTTCGGACCCTACCAGATGCTACTATGTGTTGGCCAATTAACCTACGAAGTGATCCCCAGTGGTGATTCCGGCACATCACGACGACGCACGCGACCCGAAGTCGTCCACGTGGTTCGCCTCAAACCGTACTTCGCAAGATGACGAACTCTTTTTGTTGTTGTTTTGTTGTGGCTGGTTGTTCGGACTGTCGTTTTATTTTAGCATCGGGTCGATGCACTCTAAAGGGGGGGTATTGCCGCGAACCATGTACGGGTTTGTTTATTTATTGTTTGTTTTTAATGCCCAGCCGCGCCCGGCTCTGTTATCTGTTTACCATGCGAAGCGCGTGTTCCATTCTTTATTTTTATGCCGCACGGTCTATCTCATTCAGATAAGCAGAGTGTTTCGCCTTAACACCGCTAGCCCAGAATAATCTTCTGTGATCTACAATGTTCTGGATGTGAATCAACGGTTCCAGATACTCTCGCGCCGAAACATAAGAGCCTGCACAGCAGACGCCGCGGCATTCGATTCTGCGACGCTCGCCGACGCAAGTCACTTTGTTGACCGCTGCTTCGCCGCCTCTGTATTCTTTTGAGTTGTTAGGAGAGCACATGTTCGATCCAATAAACTTGTTTCTCCTTCAAGACAACTGCGTCGTCCTTGTCTTCGTGACAATATACACGCCGCTGGTAGCCGTCACTATGCAAACGCAGACGCTCGAAGGGATCGAATTTTCGTTGATTTAAAGCCAGTGTTCGGCCATATGTACGGATTGTGGGAAAACGGCATTTTACAGCACGTTTATGGGCCCGCTCCGGGATCTGACCCAAGTACAGGACGTATTGTGGTCGTGCAGAAAGCAAGAGGAAATGGTCGCGCCTATTCTACTGTTTCCCCGCCTGACGGACGCCTTCCCAGAACGGGAAGCTAGGTCGAGTTTTGAGGTCTTTTTTAAGAGGTGCCACTCAGCAACTCAGCGACAACCCGTGGGTCGTCGGTGTCTCCCCTCCGCTGAGTGGGGGGGGAGTGCAGAATGGGGCAGCCAAACCAGAACACAAGCTGCTCAAGGGGATGGAGAGGAAAAAAGAGAAAAAATACTGCAATGGTTTGGTAGCCAACTTAGAGCACGACTATTGATGCAACAGAGGGAAGAAAATAGCTGTGCAAGGCGTTAAAATGTAACCAGTCTCAGGGGGCCAATAGTGATAACAGCGGCAAAGATATGTACGCTCGAGTAATAACGTAGACCCCAGAATTGTATTGATACTTTTGCGGGTTATGTGCAATATGGAAATGTTTCAATATCCCAATCAATTTTTAGCAAATGTTTCGGGGAGAAGGTAAAAAGAAGGTATTGCTGATTCAGCAACGGCTGCAACAATACTTAAATTGTAAGATTGTAATGGAAAACTAGAAATGGTTCCAAAGTTATGACACAAGGGAAAGTGAAAATGTAAAAACGAGAAAATGAATAGGAGTGAACACGCAGGACAGAAAAGGAGAGAAGGAAGGAAAACGAAAAAAAAACAGGAGCAAAGTAGAAAGGAAGGAAAAACGGCGGAAAAAAGTGGAAAAAATCCCCGCAGCAAATGCTCAGGCGTACATGTGATTTCGAAAGTCCGGTTCCGGCTACATAAACAGTGGCACTGCTATTAGGTAGATGATAATATTTTAATGGCTCCACGTGGGCCTGGGTCTACATTTATACTTTTTTTATTAGGTTGAATAGGTATATGAGGTATAGTTCACGTTGTTCTCGTTCGCGTTTCCAAAAGCGTGACGGTTAGTTTATCAAAAAAATGACCTTGGAGGCTCAAGTGTTTGGAGTGGGGCAGGGTCGGGGTGTTTTGCAGTGCGCTTTGAGATTATCGAGTCTGAAGGAGGTCCCTATTTGCTCTATATAATGCATTCCACACACATTGCATTCAAGCAAATCAATCACATTGTTAGTGTCCCACGTGAAGTTCCCGCGAATGTAAACGAGTACAGTACTTGTTTAGATTCAATATGCGGATTCATTATGCGGGACAATTATGCGGGACAATTAGTTCGATTCAATATGCGGGACAATGGTTCTGTTTTGCGCTCACGAGTGTTTCTTTCAGGTTCCGGGATCGTCGGTACACGACACCTCGAGGTGACGGAAACTCCAGTTTAAGGCGTCACTTTGTTCGAGAATGTACTGCCGCTTTAAGATGTTCTTTACATTAGAAAAGTTGGCGCTATACGTTAATCATAGATTTTTTCTTTGAAGGTCTCGTTGAGGGGGCGGTTCGCAATGAGGTCTACGCGGTTGAGTGCTTTGGCTTTTTTTATGGCGTTTTCAGTTACTCGTGCTGGGTACCTATGCTCCTACACCATGGTTTTAAATTTTTGGTGTGGGTAGGGAAATCTTCCGCTTTCGAGCAGATTCGTTTGAAACGGTGGGCTTGGCTATAAGGAATGCTGTTCTTACATTGACGTGGATGGTCGCTGTGGTAATGCAGATATTGCTGGCGGTTCGTTTGCTTCCGATGCAGCTTTGTCGAGAGTTCACAATTTTCAATTTTCACTGTCACATCCAGGAAATTTGTGCTCTCTTGAGAGTAGGTGTGAGTAAAGGTCGGGTGCGGAGAAGTGTAAGAATCGATGAAGTGAAGGAGCTCATCCTCGGTGTACGTCCAAATAAAAAAGGTATCGTCAATGTAAAGGAGGGGTTCCAAGGTGGATTAATACAGGAATGTGGTCTCTAGCGGTCCTGTTAACAGATTGGCGTAGCTTGGCGTCATCTTGGTTCCCATGGCGGTTTCGCTAAGTTGCCAGAAATACTCATTGTTGAATTCAAATGAAATCTGTTCGAATGAGTGTCGCTAATCTCGCAACTACATGGCAGTCTGGGGTATCTGGTTGTTTAGGGAGCGGATACATGCTGATTAATGCGGCTCTCCTTTTGGTATGGGGGATGTTTGTGTAAAGGGAAGATATGACAAGGGTTGCTAGGTACGAGCCCTCTTGTACGCGAAAATCCAAAATCACTCTGAGGAAAATCGTGGTGTCCTTTATGTACGAGTCCAGGACGCTGGAAATGTGCCTTATTAGCTTGTCCACGAACCGCGATATGGGTTTGATTATTGTGCCAATGCCGAACATGATTGCGCGCCCTGTGTTGCCAGTTTTATGGATCTTAGAAAACATGTAAAATCGGCCCGGACTGGGTTGCACTGGTCGCATTAAACTGTGCTCACTGCAGGTGATTTTTCCTCCGTCGACGAGATCTTTCAGTACTGAAGTTACGATCTTTGTGAGCTCAATCGTGAGGTCCTCCGCAAGGTGCTCATAAAAGTTTGAATCATTAGGTTGCGGGTGCCCTTCTCGAATGTAATCTGCAGTATTAATGATTACAATCGCTCCTCTATTATCGGAAGGCTTAATTGTTATGTCAGTCCTATTTTCCAAACTCTTCAAGCACGTTTTCTCTGAACTTGTTCAATTGAGCTGTTTACCTTTATGAATTTCACATTCACGCATGACATCTTTTTGTGCAGCGGCGATGTAGAAATTCAGGCAGTCGTCACGTTTAGTGCTTGGCGTCCGATCCATGTTTGGACGTGTGTGCGCATCTTGAATGTTAGGAGGCTTATCTAAAAAGTACCCTCGTAGTCTTAAATTTCTTGCGAAGTTAACTGGGTTTTGAAGTAACTGGAATTTATTAAATCAGCCTGTGTGGGACAGAATGTCAGCCCCTTGGAGAGTAGTTTCGTTTCATTAGGTGACAGGGCAGTATTAGATAAGTTGACGATATCGGTGCCGCATTGTTCTGTAGTAGGTTGGTTATCCAATAGGCAACAAAATGGTTGAGGGTCGGGGCTATAATTGAAAGGCGAGATTTCTGGAAAACTAGGGCTGGGAATCTTATCTCGTCTGAGTTTGCGAATTTTTGTGTCTGCGAGTTCAGGGTGCTTAGTTTTTTCGAAGTCGCTAAGGAGTTTATTTTGTCTTGTGACAGGCCAGTTGTAGGGAACAAGAGCTATGATTTGGGCAGTTAGCTGTTTCGCCTGTTTTTCTTTATGATTGATGGCAATTTTTACAAGCTTGAGAGAAGCACTTATGAGAACGTTCTGCCATGTTTGTCGGTCGTGATGATCAAGGTAAGTTATTGCAGGTGCGTGAGAAAGCGTATTACCTTTAGGCGTTACTCCAGCTTTTAGGTACACTTGTAGCGTTGATTTTTGACAATTACGTCAAATTCGTTTGTCAGATAGTTTTCCCAATTTAGGAATGCGGTGCTGTAGAATGTAGGCGCACAACCTGTCTCACCATTTACATATCAATCAGTCCTAAGGCGGGGACCAGGTGTGGCCGGCTGGCGTACGTTATCGGTCGCAAATGTGGAGTGGCGTTGTTGCACAGGTGTTCCGGGCGTCACGCTCTGGGCGATTGGTGGAAACTCGATGTCGATGTTTTCAGCCAGAACTCAGGGAAACGGCATTTCAACCTTGTCTAGAATAGGGCGTGGCAATCTTCGGGGCGGCCAGCTGGGGCGGCCAGGCTTGCTGCATTGGTGTTCTCCTAGGTGGTATGAGCGGAGATGCGTGGCTAACTTGGCATGGCCTCCCGAAGCGGACCCCTGTTCATCGGGGTTGCAGGTTGGTAATTCTAGGGACAGCTGGCTGTGCCCGCTTTTTATGACCACCCTTTTGCCGTCATTGTTCTATCTCGGATGAGAATACCCATCAAAGTTTGCGCCATCACAGCGACTCCTAGGAACAATCGCCCATTAGCATGACGCCCGGAACACCTGTGGAAAAACGCCGCTTTATATTGACGACCGAAAACATACGCCTGCCGGTCACAGCGGGTCCCCGCAATAGGACTGACTAATATGTAAATGGTGAGTCCGGCTCTGCGCCAACATTCTACAACACCACATCTCGGAGAATAAGAAAAATATCTGACAAACGAATTAGACATGATCTTCATAAATCAACGCTACAAATGTACCTAAAAGCTGGAGTAACCCCGAAAGGTACCACGAAATAAACTCCTTAGCGGACTTCAAAAAAACTAAGCACCCTGAACTCGCAGACACACAAATTCGCAAACTCAGACGAGATAAGATTCCCAACCCTAGTTTTCCAGAAATCTTGCTTTTCAATTATAGCCCCGACCCTAAACCACTTTTTTGCATAGTGGAAAACCAACCTACTACAAAACCACGCGGAACCGCTATCGTCCAATTATCTATTACTGCCCTGTCACCTTAAGGACAAAACTACCCTCAAAGGGGCTGAACTTCTGTCTCTCAACAGGTTTCTCTAACAAATTCAAGTGACTTCAAAACCGAGGTAACTTCGCAAGAAACTTTTTAGATACTCCTCCTAACATTGAAGATGCGCACACACGCCCAAACAGGGATTGGACGCCAAGCACTCAAGGTGACGACTGCCTGAATTTATACATCGCTGCTGTGCAAAAGGATATCATGCGCGAATATGAAATCCACAAAGACAAACGGCACAATTTAACAAGGTCCGAGAAAGCGTGCTTGGAGGGTTTGAAAACTACGACTAACAAAACAATTAAGTCTGCCGATAAAAGAGAAGCGATTGTAATCATGAATACTGTATATTACATTCGAGAAGCACGCAGTCAACTTTATGATTCAAACTTTTATGAGCGCCTTGCGCGGGACCCACGATTGAGTACACCAAACTCGTAATTTCAGTATTAAAAGACCTTGTAGACGGGGGAAATTCACCTCAAGTGATCATAAATTACGGCGACCAGTGCAACCCAGTTTGGGCCGATTTCACATGCTTCCTAAGATCCATAAAACTGGCATCCCAGGGCGCTCAATCATGTTCGGAATTGGTAATATCACCGAATCCATATCGGGGTTCCTGAACAAGGTGATGAGGCACAACAGCAGCGTCCTGGATTCGTACATCAAGGAACGGCGGATTTCCTCAGCGTGATTACTCGTCTTCGTGTAACATGGGCTCGTACCTAGTAATCCTTGACGTATCTTCCCTTTACAGCATCATCAGCCATAACGAAAGGATAGCCGTATTTGCCAGCAAGTATGCGCTCCATGAACACGAAGATACCCCAGACTGCCATGTAGTTGCGAGATTAGCGGTACTCATCTGAAGATTGATTTCATTTGAATTGAAAAACGAGTATTTTCGGCAAATTAGCGGAACCACCATGGGAAGCAAGATGGCGCCAAGCTATGCCAATCTCTTAAGAGGACAGTTAGAGGCCAAATTCTTTTATTAATCCCACTTAAATTCCCTCCTCTATATTAAGTACATTGACGATATCTTTTTTTATTGGCACCTACACCCAGGATGAGCTCGTTGACTTCATCGATTCTTACAATTCTGCACAGCCGAACATTATTTTACTCACACCTACTCTGAATAGAGCATAAATTTCCTGGATATAACGGTGAAAATCGTAAATGGTGAACTCACGACGAAGCAGTACGGGATGCCAGCAATATCTGCATAATCAAAGCGACCACCCACGTCAATGTACGAATAGCATTCCTTATAGCCCGGCCAACCGTTTCAAACGAATCTGCTGGACAGCGGAAGATTTCACTATGAACGCTAAACGTTTAAAACCCATGCAGGAGTGGCAGGAGTACCCAACACGTGTAACTGATGACGCCGTAAATAAAAGCCGAAACACTCAATCGCGTTGACGTAATTGCGAACCATCCTCCCCAAAGTGACCTCCAACCAACAAACGTAGGCTTATCGTATAGCACCAACTTTCCTAACGTAAAGAACATCTTCAAACGGCACTACAACATTCTTGATCAAAGTGAACGCCTCACACGGGGATTTCCGTCACCTTCAGGTGTCTTCTACCGACGATCTCGGAACCTCAAAGCCACACTCATGAACGCAAGAACAGAACCATTGTCCCAGCATAATGAATGCCGGCAATGCCTGAAACCGCGGTGCCTTGTCTGCAAAACAATGCAGCAAACAAGCACTGCTTGAAGCTCTAACTTAGAGTACGCTTTAAAAATTCGCGGGAACTGGACGTGGGACACTTCCAATGTGATTTATTTGCTTGAATGCCATGTGTGCGGAATGAATTATACAGGGCAACATGGGACTTTCTTCAGGCTGATTAATCACAAAGCGCACGCAAAAAACGAGCACTACCCTGCCCCTCTTCAAACACCTGGACCTCCCACGTCACTCTTTCGATAAACCGAGCGTCACGCTCTTAGAAACGGGGTTCGAGTCAAACCGGGAACGAGAACAACGTGAATAATACCTCATATACCGATTCGACACAATCAAAAAAGGTATAAATGAGGACTCAGGCACTCTTGCAGCCATTAAAACATTGTCATCTACCTAATAGCAGTGGCAGTGTGTATGAAGCCGGAACCCGACCCTCGAAATCACATGTACGCGTGGGCATTTGCTGAGTGGATTTTTTCTACTTTTTCCCACCGCTTTTCCTTCCTTTCTACTTTGCTCATGTTTTTTCCGTTTTTGTTTTCGTTTTTGTCCCTTCTCTCCTTCACCCTTCTTCGTGTTCACTCCTATCCTATTTCGCGTTTTTACATTTTTACTTTCTCTTTTATAATATTGTGTCATAACTTTGGAATCTTTTTCTAGTTCTCCGTCACAATCTTACAATTTATGTATGGTTGCTTAGTGTCGGTGCTGTATCAGCAATAACTTATTTTACCATCTCCCAGGAAACATTTGCTAAAAAATGGATTGGATATTTGCACCTTTGGATACTGTACATAACCAGTAAAATAAGCTATACAATTCTGGGGTCTACGGTATTACCCGAGTGGACATATCTTTGCCGCTGTTGTCACTATTGGCCCCCGCAGTCTGATTACATCTTTCAACGTCTTGCACATCTATTTCTTTCCTCCGTTGCATCTATAGTAGTGCTCTAAGTTGGCTACCAAACCATTGCAGTATCTTTTCTCTTTTTTCCTCTCCATCCCCTTGAGCAGCTTGTGTTCTGGTTTGGCTGCCCCTTTCTGTCCCCCCCTTCCCCCCCCGTACACTCAGCGGAGGAAAGACATCGACGACCCACGGGTTGTTGCTGAGTTGCTGATTGGCAGCTCTTAAAAAAGACCTCAAAACTCGGCCTAGCTTGCCGTTCTGGGAAGGCTTCCGTCCGGCGAGGAAAC
This sequence comes from Haemaphysalis longicornis, assembly GCF_048455015.1. NCBI lineage: Eukaryota > Metazoa > Arthropoda > Arachnida > Ixodida > Ixodidae > Haemaphysalis > Haemaphysalis longicornis. The sequence continues at coordinate 206,161,367 of NW_027526335.1, read as the reverse complement.
AGTGGAATAGGCGCGACCGTTTCCTCTTGCGTTCTGCACGACCACAAAGCGTCCTGTAGTTGGCACCGCTCCCGGAACGGGCCCATAAACGCATTGTAAAGCGACTTTTTTGCACTTTGCGAACACATGGCCGGACACTCGCTTTAAATCAACGGAAATGCGATCCCTTTGCGCGTTGGGCGTTGGCATAGTGACGGCTACCGGCGGCATTTATATTGCCTTCTCTCCTTTGCTCCAAAACCCCGCTTCCGGGCGCTGCTGTGCTTTTCGTGTTTGCGCCACTTCCCTATCATCTCTACCACTCAAATTCCTGTTCAATCCTCCTCCTTCTTTCCTCTGCCTCACCTTTTTTTCTTTTTCAACTATCCTGGCGTCTCTCTATCTGTCTTTTTAGTTCAGTTCTTGTTCATACTTCTAATCAGGATAATTCTCGCTTGGTGTTTGTGCTATTCACGTATGTGTAATAATAATAATAATAATAATAATAATAATAATAATAATAATAATAATAATAATAATCAATCAGTCAATCAATCAATCAATCATGTTTATTTACGTGATCAGGAACAGCCAGAGGCCTGAGTGCTGGCGCACGGGTAGTTACATGAAAACAAAATACAAAAAACATATAGCAAGGAACAAACAAGCGACAAGACACACACAAATTGAAGTAGTGAAAATGACAGAAATAAAGCACAGGCGGAGCCTGGGTACAGGTAAAAAATAAATAAAGAAGATGCCTATGTTGCTCTGCCCGTCGTAAAGGCCACACGACAGGCAGAGCAACAAAGTTTTACAGTAATACAACAAAAACAACGGCAAGAGTGTAGACACAAATGAAAAAAGGAACAAATGACAGTAAACAGTTTCAAAAATAGGCAACTATTAGTTGGGTAGACACAACCGCAGAGAAATCAAATTCCAGAAAAAAAGAACGACAGACATATCATAGGTGTTTAACATACTGTATTCAACAGCGTTGTACGGTAAACTGTAAAGGATTTCTGAAAGATGTCAAGGCGTTCAAAGAAGCGGTTGTAACAATTCTGTATTCTGCGCACAGGAGAATGATTGGAGTTGCGCGAAGCGGTCAAGAACGGGCGATGCGACCTGGTGGGCCTTTGTGGTACACTAAACTCTAAACAGTTAAGCAGGTCTGCGCAAGAAAGGTCACCATGAACAATTTTGTGAATAAATGTAAGGTCTGCACGCATACGTCTGCAGTTCAAGGAAGGGATGGAAGGGACTATGGATAAGTCAGAATCAGGATGAAAACTGTGATTGTGATGACGGTGCTTAAATATGGATAAAAACTTCTTCTGCACACGTTCTATTAATTCACTACTAGATTTGGAGATGCCGTTCCAGGCAACAGAAGCATATTCTAACTGTGGTATACATATTGCATTGTATAGCTTTAGAAATGGATTCGGAGAAGAGAATTCCTTTGTAATCCGACACACATTTCCAAGGCTTCGGAGTGCTCGCCGGGTGATGAGCCTAATATGAGGAGAAAAAGAGAGGGTACTGTCGAAAAGCACCCCTAGGTCCCTAATCTCCTCAACCCTTTGCCCGAGGAGCTCCCTCAATACTGTAGGAAAACAACAGACGGTGGGTTTTCCGGCTGTAGGTGACAATCTTTGTTTTAGTGGTGTTTAAAATTTGGCAGTTTTTCCTGCACCAGACCGATAATTCAGACATATCCCTCTGCAAGGCACAGCAGTCCTGAACACCGCTAATGTGCCTAAATAGTTTGACATCATCAGCATAGAGAAGAAAAGAAGAGTTTGTTAACACTGTTGAAACATCATTGATAAAGACAGAAAACTATAATGGACCCAGCACGGAACCCTGGGGTACACCACCTGTTGCAGGGTAAACACTAGTCTTTTTGTAGTTAACATCTACATAAAAGGACCGGTCAAGGAGATAGTTGGACAACAAGGCAACAAGGCTTGCGTCCACATCGGACTTAGCAAGCTTGTTAATTAATAACTGATGGTTCACCACATCAAACGCCTTACTGAGGTCAAAATAAATAACGTCCAACTGGCCGTTTTCACAAACTGCATCCGAAGCCTGTGTCATAAAGCTTGCAAGATTTGTGACCGTCGATCGACCCGAGAAAAAGCCGTGCTGATTTGGTATCACAACGTTCTTGACGCAGGCAGCAAGAACTTTGTGCAGAGCTGACTCAAAGAGTTTTGAGGCGACACAAAGGAGTGAGATCGGGCGATAGTTAGAAACGGCTGACTTATCACCAGACCTAAATATTCGAAAAATTCGAGTGATCTTCCATGCACGAGGAAATTTACCTAAAAGTAAGCAGTTATTATAAATGGAAGTTAAGACAGGCACAAAAATGTTCCCGTAAGCCTTCATGAGGGCTGCTGGAATTCCATCTGCACCACAGGAACATGATGCTTTCATCCGTTGAAGGCTATCATTGACAATTTTGTCATCGAACCTAAGAGTGTTAAAATTAGAGTTATTAAACGGTAGGCGTTCGTCGTTGCCATCTGGCAGTTGAGAGACAGAATGAAAGTACTGAGGAAAACTGGTGGCAACATCCTCAACCTCTTCACCATCGGAATTAAGCAGGCTAACGTGTTTTTTAGACGCCTTAGAACGGCCGCGTACATACCTCCAGAATTCAGCCGGTTTCTGAGACGCAGCAGCCTCTAACGATTCTATATAGAGCTGGTGGTCACGCCGGTAGAGGATTTTACAAAGTGAGCGATACCGACTAAACTCCGCTTTCCACTTGTCAAGCCCCGAACGCTTGGCCTTTTTGTGGGCGCTATCCTTAAGTTTAAGCGAACTTCGACGTTCTTTAGAAAACCAGTGGGGAAATTTGGAAGGAACAGGCTTATAACTAGGGATATACTTTTCCATGCCACTTCTGACTATTTCGGTAAAACGTCGAACCTGTTCGTCAACATCATTGACATCCAAAACACTAGACCATTCAGCAGATCAATAAAAGTGATACAGCCCAGCATATTCTCCACGCTTGAAAGCATATCGCGGGACTGAACAATTGTCAACACCGCCAGAGCGATGCTGGGTCGCGACCGAGACAGAGACAATAAGAGGGGGGTGAAACTTGTCGGGGTGCACAAGGGATATTTCGGAGGCACACACTTGTACGTTTTCTAAGTTTGAGAAGCACACATCTAGAACATTACCCCAAGAGTTTTCTATGCAGCAAAACTGCTGCATGGAGGTGAACGACTGAAAATCTAATAGCATGCTGCATTTCTGCGCTGCATAATGGTTTTTGTGCTCAAAGGAAAGACTGTTCCAGCGAATACCTGGGGTGTTGAAGTCTCCAAGTATGATGAGCTTATGGTTGGTGTGTGCATTTCAGACATTTTCTATGGATGTGAGTGTTCGATTAAATTCAGAAGGTAATACATCCGGGGATATATAGAATGCACCGATGAGTAGCTTGTCGCCCTTCGGGAGGCCTACTTCAAGCCAGACTGATTCGTCTAGGGTCTCGAGGTCAGCACGCCGCATGCACTGCACTGAATGATCAACGGCAACGAGAACCCCGCCACCTTTTTGTTTAAATCCAGTTTTTTTTCTGTCGCTTCTAAAGATTTGATAGTTAAAAGGGAAATAGTCGGAAGACGAAATGTCATCGGAAAGCCAGGTTTCAGTAACGACAACAGCAGAAAATTTAGAGCATACAATATTTCTAATAAATTCAGAGGACTTAGTTCGTAGACCTCTAGTGTTTTGATAGTATATGTCGAAACTGTCGTACTTACTGATCATTTTCAGTTATTTCAGAGCTGTGCAGCATACCAGGGTGGACCTTGCCTTGAAACGGCTTGAAAAGGCAGCCTTTTGGCCACATAGACGGGTCGCTCAGGCGCCTAAAACACTCCTCGTTACAGTTACGCAAAAAGAAGAATAGGAGTCGTACTTAGTCCTAAGGCGTATGCACGACAATGGCGTAACTTGCACAGTTGACAAGTGGGCCAACAGTTGAGCAGATGAGGTGTTAGCCGACAGTTTTGAAACAAAGATGGCCCTGGAGCTGGGTGGTCGGTGTACCACAACCAACTGAGAAACTTCCGACGCACCCACGCGGGGAGGGCTCCTTTTCTTCTGCAAGTTCGTCGGCGGGCCATTAAACGCAGTGTCGGACCTAGGAGGCGGGGGCAGAGGGTGGACCGAAGGGGAAACCAAAGTGCTCAAGGCCGTAGCAGGTTGACTGCTGGGGCGGTCAACGAACGGCTAAGCAGTGGTAGAGGACAGGAAGGGGGCACATTCACCAGCTGCACCGGCGGCGGCTTCGGCGAACGACGACCTCGTAAGGATACCAGACTGCGGTGACGTCACCGGCGGCATGAAAGGATTAGCAGGCTTCGGGGAAGCAGGCGGAGAAGGCGGGGGACGCGCGAGCTCCCCTCGCAGGCAGCGAACCTCCTCGCGCAGGGAAGCGACGATTGCAGCCTGCTGGGCAAGCCCAGCCACATTATCCCGTCGAAGAAGCCGGTTTTCCTCGCGCAGCTCGGTGACAACATCCCCCAGAAAAGAGAGGCTGGCGCAGGCTTCGTACAGGAGATTCTTCAACGCAGCTACCTCTGCGCGTAGGTCCGCCGAAGGGTTGAAGCTTGCTCCGACAGGGGACGCCACTCGTTTGGCCGGGATGTTCGCTGGCTCACCGTCTTCGCTGGCTTGGGCACCGCGGTCGCTAGGCCTAGCGGGTGACGCCGCAGCCACACACAGATTGCAGACGAACGGCTGCTCACCGGAGATCAAACGCTGCAGTTCCTCGTCCGGAAGAACAATGCAATTTCCGTGCGCACGGCGTTTACACGCAGAACATCGAAAAAACTCCTGCCTGCCGAAGAAAGCGAGGCAGCAGAGAAGGCACTTGTCCTTACTGGGCGCCATCAATAATAATAATAATATTAACATATAAAAATAATAATAATGTTGATTTCTGCCTCAAAAAACATACAAAGGGAAGCAAAGGAGATGCAGAAAGAACCGTGATTACGGCTTGACGAGGGCGCAGCCCGCATTCAGACAGGCAACAGCAGTAGCAATGAACAGCGAAGCGGTTAATTACAGCTAGAAACAAAACTACGCATGAGTACAAGCTTCATGCGTTACATAACAAACGGGTGAAGGAATAACACATTCCTCAAACAATAAACCAAAACAAACACACATATTTAGAGCATAATTAGGTACCGAAAAAAATCAGCTGAAATACATTATTTATACCTGCAACGCCGTGCGTACATCTGAACAAATCAAAACCTTCATAGTCATACACGTCCAAAAGAGAAGGCAGAGCATATTTCAAGCATTCCCAACCGGTATTTAGGCGCACCATTTAAACAAAACAGCTTTCGTGCATTCTGAACGGGTAACTTGTTTTCTTTTGTTGAAGATGGGCCAGATTTCGTGTATGGCCTATATTCCTCTTGGTTTCTTTTTTAAATCGAACACTCAGTCGGTATTTGTACAAGTCATATATTGTAATTACACCTGCTCCAAGAAAGAGACATTTGCTTGGCGCACAGTACTTCACATTGAAAACATAACGAAGGAACTCTTTTTGCAATAGATGAATTTTCTTTAGAAGTGAGTGTGTGGCAGTTCCTCATACAAGCTGAAAGTAGTTCATATGAGAGTAAAATAAGGAGTTATACAATATTACCTTTAAAGATTTTGGGAGAATATATCTGATACACCCAACGGTACCAGTGATCCTTACCAAGTGCGAGACAACATGATTTACTTGATGTTCTTTTGACAGAGTGGACGAAAATACTACACCAAGGCTCTTAAACTTATCTACCACTTTTATTTGTCGACAGCAAAACGTAATGGGATCCTAGGAGGGAACTGGTTTGTTTTTCGTATGAAATATTAATGCTTTTGTCTTTCTTTTCATTTACGCGCATGTACAGGGTGTTGCGACGATAACTGGAACACTTTAAAAATTTTTCCTGAGCGATCCGCCGCTCTGTTCGCGCTCAAACTTCACACAAAGGTCGCATTTTGTGGTCCATTTTGTTTGACACCGAGAACAACAACGGTACTTACCTGTTTATTCTGAAAATAAATAAAAACGATTTTCGCCTATGGGAAAATGGGCGCTGATTTGGACGTGCGAGCCAGCGCAAGTTGATGTTGGAACGGCGGAACCACCTGCAGAGTGAAACGCATGTTTGGGATTCACGTACGGAGCCAAATGGTGCAGCAGACGATCAGAAAATGCACCTAGAAATGAGCTAACAGACGATCAGAAAACCCGGTTTTCGGGCTCGCACGTCCAAATCGCCGCCATTTTCCCATAGGCGAAAATCGTTTTTATTTATTTTCAGAATAAACAGGTAACTACCGTTGTTGTTCCCGGTGTCAAACAAAATAGACCACAAAATGCGACCTTTGTGTGAAGTTTGAGCGTGAACAGAGCGGCGGATCGCTCAGGAAAATTTTTTAAAGTGTTCCAGTTATCGTCGCAACACACTGTATTTAGACTTCGACCATTTTACCAGCGCGGCCATAAATGTGTTACAGGCCTGTATCAGACCATGGAAGTCTCCACCAGAGAATAAAACGCTCACATCATCGGCATAAATATTGAATTTTGCAGCCCGGTTGATAATTATAATGTCATTAAGGTAAATATTAAACCGCAACGGACCAAGCACACTTCCTTGTGGGACGCCAGAAGAAACCGGTTTTATTTCGGAATATGTATCATTTATAATGACGGTTTGTCTTCTTTTAGACAAATAGGACTTTATGAGTAATGCAGCTTGGCCCCTAATTCCATAGTACTCTAGCTTCTTTAGAAGTAACTCATGGTTCACCAAATCAAATGCCTTGGAGAAATGTACGAAATTTCCCACTACAAAGGCTCTATTTTCAAATTCTGTAAGAATATATTCTTTTTGTTCCAGGAGGGCGAGCTCTGTAGATTCGTTTTTCTGAAATCCAAATAGGCATCCTCTAATCACGTTGTGTTTATACATGAATTTATTTAGTCTGATATGCAACACCTTTTCCAAGGCTTCAGAGAATATAGGGAGTATAGATACGGGTCTATATTTGCTGAAGTGGTTGCGATCTCCTCTTTTCAACAGGGCAGTTATTTTGGCTATCTGCATTTTCTCTGGAAATAATGATGTCGTTAAGCAAGTGTTAAATGCATGTGCAACTACTGGTGCTAATATATCTGCAACATGTTTCAGTGGCCTTACTTGAATATCGTCAATATCTAGACATTTGCTATTTTTTAGGTTTTCTGTAACCGATATCACTTCATCTGTTGTCACAGGTTCCAAGAATACTGTGTGTACGTTCGGAACACGCATATATTCGCATGCATCCTTCAATGAGCCGCCTGCTTTTATATTTGTGAAAAAATAGTTAAACGCATTAGCCAGCTCAGTTCCAATTAGTTCTTTGTCATCAATTTCAAAATTTAACACTTGATTCTGTGGCTTATTACGGTGAAGTAATAACTTTAACCGACTCCCGATAACATCATGACCACCTTTCTTTACATCTAAAAATGCTGAATAGTATTCCGTTCAGGCTACTCTCAGTTTATTCATCAATTTATCATTAAACTGTTTGAAAAACTTCCAATCATCGACTGTGCACGTTGTTAAAAACGTTTTATAAAGCTTGTCCTTCACTTTAATTTCGTGTCGAAGCTCGGTTGTGATCCACGGTTTCCGAGACTTTCTCGGTGGGTTTCGTGTTGTAAAAGGAAAATAAAAATGATAAAGTTGCTTGAAAATTCCCAGAAAATTATTGTAAGCCTTTTTTGAATTAATAAGCGTGAGAATCGTATGTCCAGTCAACCTGAATAAGTGCAAAACGAAAAGCATAAGGCGAAGCTTCATTTGTGGTCGGAAATGTAATGCTTGTTCGAGTGGTTGGGCTAGCGTATCCATGCACAAAAATACTGGAAGGTGATCGCTAATAGGGCATGATAGGACACCTGCCTGAAGTTTTGGATGGGAAATGTTCGTAATAAAAATATCTAAATTGGATTGGCTTTCAGTTGTTATTCGAGTTGGCACTTTAATTACATTAATAAAACCGTTTGCAGCCAAGACAGTATTAAATTTTCTGACATAATAGATATTACTGCTGATATCAATGTTGAAGTCTCCAGAGGCAATAAGCATGTAGTTTCCATAAACAACAAACGATAAGACCTCTTCGTAAAACTTCAGAAATATTGTGACATTCTTACTTGGTGGGCGGTAGCAAACAGAGTAAGTTATTTTGCCCATACATAGCGATAATATCTCGTAACCAGGTGTAGTAACACTGTACTTGGCTAGTAATTCACCATTTACACTCACATCGAGCAACAGTGCTACTCCTCCACCACGGCCAACAGATCTATTGAGGTAATGTGTTGTATAGTTTACCAATTTGAAGACATTATGCGCGCTTGTGCTCCATGTTTCACTCAACATAATCGCGGAGAACTTGAACTCAAATTCACTAAAAAATTCATCTAGGGATTTTGTTTCTTTTTACTGAACGCGCGTTCACATGTATAGCTTTCACGGAAGTAGCCGAGAACGAGGAAGTGATACAGGGAAGGTCAGTTGGCAGGAGATAAGGGCATGGCATTATTTAGATAGGTTCTTTCTCTTGACCTTACAAAATGCAGTACTTATTTGAAGCGGTCCAAATTATTGGCACATTTGACATGAAGTATACGCGTACCTTCATCTTTGCGGATCAGAATTTTTCCATCCGTGTGCCAGGCAAAGCGATAGCCGCTATCTTTCGTCCACTCTTTCACCACGTGAAGCAAGTCCCTATTCTGTCGGGTCATGTTCTCCTGGATAAAGATAGGCGGTTCTTCATTCTTTGTTTGTTTGTAGCTTTTAGCCACGAGTCTCTTGTCTATCCCGTGAAACGAGCGATTATTCCTGGCGTCTTTTGTGTGGTATCATTGGCCATTCGTGGACACGCTTAACACTTCCGACATGTGTGCTCTGTTCCGAAGCAATCATTTCCGAAAACTTGTCCCAAGTCGAAACGCAGAAATAAACCCTCCGCTGTTGCTGCTACCGAGGTTTCTTACGTTGTGTTCACCACTCCTTCGGCCCCATCGCCAGCATGCCCTATATATATATATATATATATATATATATATATATATATATATATATATATATATATATAGCGAATCAGAATAGGAAATGAGGGGCTCGTTGAAAATAACACAGAAATAAGGGTTGGCAGTCGAGAAACCCTCGGAAAGCAAAGGGGAGGATGTGGTAGATCATTGAAACAGATTAAGAATTTGGAAAGAAAGAAAGAAAGTGAAGAAAAAATGCCCGCCAGGTGGGATCCGAACCCACGACCTCCAGAATACCGGTCTGGTGCGATAACCACTACGCTACCGGCGGGGGGATTTTCCCATTCACTTTCTGGGGTATTTATGTTAGGTAGATTTGTTTCCTGTGCTTGGGGGTGGTAGCCAGCGCCATTCGGACTAATGGCGCTGGCTTCGGACCAGCGCCATTTTTTCTTCACTTTCTTTCTTTCTTTCCAAATTCTTAATCTGTTTCAATGATCTACCACATCCTCCCCTTTGCTTTCCGAGGGTTTCTCGACTGCCAACCCTTGTTTCTGTATTATTTTCAACGAGCCCCTCATTTCCTATTCTGATTCGCTACATGCATAGCGAGGGCCTCTGTTCTGGCAGTCTTGTTGCCAAAGGGAGCTTAAGAGGGTTCAAAGCTGGTCGACCACTCTGGACATGTCGTAGACACTCGAGTCACGACCCGGGGGTTAAAAAGAAGGTCCCCTTCACCCCGATTAGTCCGAATGGCGCTGGCTACCACCCCCAAGCACAGGAAACAAATCTACCTAACATAAATACCCCAGAAAGTGAATGGGAAAATCGCCCCGCCGGTAGCGTAGTGGTTATCGCACCAGACCGGTATTCTGGAGGTCGTGGGTTCGGATCCCACCTGGCGGGCATTTTTTCTTCACTTTCTTTCTTTCCAAATTCTTAATCTGTTTCAATGATCTACAACATCCTCCCCTTTGCTTTCCGAGGGTTTCTCGACTGCCAACCCTTATTTCTGTGTTATTTTCAACGAGCCCCTCATTTCCTATTCTGATTCGCTACATGCATAGCGAGGGCCTCTGTTCTGGCAGTCTTGTTGCCAAAGGGAGCTTAAGAGGGTTCAAAGCTGGTCGACCACTCTGGACATGTCGTAGACACTCGAGTCACGACCCGGGGGTTAAAAAGAAGGTCCCCTTCACCCCGATTAGTCCGAATGGCGCTGGCTACCACCCCCAAGCACAGGAAACAAATCTACCTAACATAAATACCCCAGAAAGTGAATGGGAAAATCGCCCCGCCGGTAGCGTAGTGGTTATCGCACCAGACCGGTATTCTGGAGGTCGTGGGTTCGGATCCCACCTGGCGGGCATTTTTTCTTCACTTTCTTTCTTTCCAAATTCTTAATCTGTTTCAATAATCTACCACATCCTCCCCTTTGCTTTCCGAGGGTTTCTCGACTGCCAACCCTTATTTCTGTGTTATATATATATATATATATATATATATATATATATATATATATATATATATACACATTTATATAGGGAGCAGTTGAACTTTTGCAGATGGTAGAGAACACAAGAAAAAAAACTTTGAACAAAGTAAAAGCACGATTGTTGCCTTAGTGCACTGAACAAGGCAACAATCGTGCTTTTACTTTGTTCAAAGTTTTTTTCCCTATATATATATATATATATATATATAAATATATACATATATATATATATATACATATCAAGGTTGCAGTCGTCATTGCCAGTGCTATTCGGCTTTTTTTTTTTTTTTTCGAAATATATATATATATATATATATATATATATATATATGTATATATATATCTATATATATAAGGTAAGTACACAAGAGAAAAACATTAAAAATAAAAATAAATGTTCCCAGAGATTTAAGGAAGAAGACTTCGGTTCTTCAGAGAGTACTCTGAAGAACCGAAGCCCTCTTCTGAAACGTCAGTAAACTTTTATTTTTATTTTTAATGTTTTTCTCGTGTGACTGTCTCTACCGACCTTATTCTATCGCGCTATGTGTGACTTTTTATGTGTCCAGACTACATATATACATATACGATAGAGGAGTCAAACTGAAAAACATAACATTTATTCTAACGTTTCGACCGGGGGCCGGTCTTTTTCAAAGATGGAACGAAATTTTGAAAAAGTCCGGCCCCCGGTCGAAATGTTAGAATAAATGTTGTTATGTTTTTCAGGTTGACTTCTCTATCGTACAGCTAACCTCATAGCCAGGAACCTTTTCTCTCTATTTCTCTCTCTCTCTCTCTCTATATATATATATATATATGTATATATATATATATATATATATATATATATATATATATACAGAAAGAAATGCCAGCAGTCTACAACGCCAAAGAAGGCATAGGGGAACAGTTAGACGATTTATTAGCGTTCGTGACGTTACATTATTTTTTATTTTATTATTAATTACGTGAGAAAGAAAGAAAGAAAAACACGCGCCCAGAGTGGGGACCGAACCCACGCCTTTCGATTAGATCTCGAATGCCTTACCAATATATATATATATATATATATATAACTATATATATATATATGTATATATATATATATATATATATATATATATATATATATATATATATATATATATATATATATATATAGCGAATCAGAATAGGAAATGAGGGACTCGTAGTAATAACACAGAAATAAGGATTGGCAGTCAAGAAGACCTCGGAAAGCAAAGGGCAAAGGGGAGGTTGTGGTAGGCCATTGAAACAGATCAAGAATTTGGAAAGAAAGAAAGAAAGCGAAAAAAAATGCCCGCCAGGTGGGATCCGAACCCACGACCTCCAGAATACCGCTCTGGTGCGATAACCACTACACTACCGGCGGGGCGATTTTCTCCCCCGCTTTCTGGGGTATTTATGTCAATGTAATTTTGTTCCTGTGCTTGGGGGTGGTAGCCAGCGCCACTCTGAATAATCGGGGTGAAGGGGACCTTCTTTTTAATCCCCGCGCCGTGACTCGAGTGTCTACGACATGTCGAGAGTGGTCAACCAGCGTTGAACCCTCTTAAGCTCCCTATGGCACCAACACTGCCAGAACAGAGGCCCTCGCTATGCATGTAGCGAATCAGAATAGGACATGAGGGACTCGTAGTAATAACACAGAAATAAGGATTGGCAGTCAAGAAGACCTCGTAAAGCAAAGGGGAGGTTGTGGTAGGCCATTGAAACAGATCAAGAATTTGGAAAGAAAGAAAGAAAGCTAAGAAAAAATGCCCGCCAGGTGGGATCCGAACCCACGACCTCCAGAATACCGGTCTGGTGCGATAACCACTACGCTACCGGCGGGGCGATTTTCTCCCCCGCTTTCTGGGGTATTTATGTCAATGCAATTTTGTTCCTGTGCTTGGGGGTGGTAGGCAGCGGCACTCTGACTAATCGGGGTGAAGGGGACCTTCTTTTTAATCTCCGCGCCGTGACTCGAGTGTCTACGGCATGTCGAGAGTGGTCAACCAGCGTTGAACCCTCTTAAGCTCCCTATGGCACCAAGACTGCCAGAACAGAGGCCCTCGCTATGCATGTAGCGAATCAGAATAGGAAATGAGGGACTCGTAGTAATAACACAGAAATAAGGATTGACAGTCAAGAAGACCTCGGAAAGCAAAGGGGAGGTTGTGGTAGGCCATTGAAACAGATCAAGAATTTGGAAAGAAAGAAAGAAAGCGAAGAAAATTGCCCGCCAGGTGGGATCCGAACCCACGACCTCCAGAATACCGGTCTGGTGCGATAACCACTACGCTACCGGCGGGGCGATTTTCTCCCCCGCTTTCGTGGGTATTTATGTCAATGTAATTTTGTTCCTGTGTTTGGGGGTGGTAGCCAGAACCACTCTGACTAATCGGGGTGAAGGGGACCTTCTTTTTAATCCCCGCGCCGTGACTCGAGTGTCTACGACATGTCGAGAGTGGTCAACGAGCGTTGAACCCTCTTAAGCTCCCTATGGCACCAAGACTGCCAGAACAGAGGCCCTCGCTATGCATGTAGCGAATCAGAATAGGAAATGAGGGACTCGTAGTAATAACCCAGAAATAAGGATTGGCAGTCAAGAAGACCACGGAAAGCAAAGGGGAGGTTGTGGTAGGCCATTGAAACAGATCAAGAATTTGGAAAGATAGAAAGAAAGCGAAGAAAAAAATGCCCGCCAGGTGGGATACGAACCCACGACCTCCAGTTCCTCATTTCCTATTCTGATTCGCTACATGCATAGCGAGGGCCTCTGTTCTGGCAGTCTTGGTGCCAAAAGGAGCTTAAGAGGGTTCAACGCTGGTTGACCACTCTTGACATGTCGTAGACACTCGAGTCACGGCGCGGGGATTAAAAAGAAGGTCCCCTTCACCCCGATTAGTCAGAGTGGCGCTGGCTACCACCCCCAAGCACAGGAAGAAAATTACATTGACATAAATACCCCAGAAAGCGGGGGAGAAAATCGCCCCGCCGGTAGCGTAGTGGTTATCGCACCAGACCGGTATTCTGGAGGTCGTGGGTTCGGATCCCACCTGGCGGGCATTTTTTCTTCGCTCTCTTTCTTTCTTTCCAAATTCTTGATCTGTTTCAATGGCCTACCACAACCTCCCCTTTGCTTTCCGAGGTCTTCTTGACTGCCAATCCTTATTTCTGTGTTATTACTACGAGTCCTTCATTTCCTATTCTGATTCGCTACATGCATAGCGAGGGCCTCTGTTCTGGCAGTCTTGGTGCCATAGGGAGCTTAAGAGGGTTCAACGCTGGTTGACCACTCTCGACATGTCGTAGACACTGGAGTCACGGCGCGGGGATTAAAAAGAAGGTCCCCTTCACCCCGATTAGTCAGAGTGGCGCTGGCTACCACCCCCAAGCACAGGAACAAAATTACATTGACATAAATACCCCAGAAAGCGGGGGAGAAAATCGCCCCGCCGGTAGCGTAGTGGTTATCGCACCAGACCGGTATTCTGGAGGTCGTGGGTTCGGATCCCACCTGGCGGGCATTTTGTCTTCGCTTTCTTTGCTTCTTTCCAAATTTTTGATCTGTTTCAATGGTCTACCATAACCTCCCCTTTGCTTTCCGAGGTCTTCTTGACTGCCAATCCTTATTTCTGTGTTATATATATATATATATATATATATATATATATATATATATTTATATATATATATATATATATATACCGTAGAGCGAACAGACGAACGGGTAACAAACAAACTTTATTAAAGTTTGTAATAAAGTTTGTTTGTTACCCGTTCGTCTGTTCGCTCTACGGTATTTTCACCGGGCCCATTGCATCATCTTGTGACGTATATATATATATATATATATATATATATATATTGTCACGGAACACCTGTGTGGACAATGACCCATAGCGCCATAATCCGTCACCGAAGACGACGAAGAGGATGCGGCTGGCCCGAGCGATCATGGCCGCTTGTATATAGATCGCATCGCTCTGCGGCAACATCTTGTAAATACATCACTTCACCGTTGCCCATGGTTCACCTCGTCATTGACCTGCCGCCCCGTAACATTTTGGTGGATGGTGCGGGTTTCAGTCCCATCCCGGCCCCGAGCTTCACCCCGTCTCGGCTCATGAAGCAGTCTCATCCTGGCTCCTGGAAAGCGTCGGCCCGCCCCAGCCCCGGTGAGCCACGGACGAGACATTCCCCAGCCCCATGTCCTCTGCCCATGCTCCGCCGAGACCAGACGAACTGACCAGCCATGACCAGACGTATAGCCGACGACGTCCCCCCGCCCAGATCTCCGGTGCTTCTCCGAAAGCTGTGGACGCTGCCTCGTGGGTTCGGCGGTGGTCAAAGCTGTTCCGGGGCCGCTTCTCATCGAAACCATCACCATCACCAGTGGCGGCAAGGACTTCATTGTACATGTTCTCATCGCATCGCTCATCCGCGTCGCCACCCTGTCTGTGCCCTGGCCTCGACCGGGACGGTCGTCTCCGCCGCGGGAGTGATGTCACGGAACACCTGTGTGGACAATGACCCATAGCGCCATAATCCGTCACCGAAGACGACGAAGAGGATGCGGCTGGCCCGAGCGATCATGGCCGCTTGTATATAGATCGCATCGCTCTGCGGCAACATCTTGTAAATACATCACTTCACCGTCGCCCATGGTTCACCTCGTCATTGACCTGCCGCCCCGTAACAATATATATATATATATATATATATAAGAGATGCACAGGTGGGATAACCCTCCATAACCAAAGCGATAAATTTCCGATCAGAAAGGGAGTACCACAGTGAGATAGCATCTCTCCAAACTATATACAGCATGTCTCGGGCGGTTATGTACGCTTTCGTAAGAAGACATAGGATTACGTATACGTGAGCCGTTTGAAGTTTCGGACGTCATTGTCTTGCTGAGTGATATTGCAGAACACATGCAAATATTGCTTCAGGAACTTCAATCAGAAAGCACAGCCGTGGGGAAAGAAATAAATGTGAATAAATTTGAAGTAATAAGAATTAAGCCTGCAAAGAATGTCTTCTACAGTTTCGGAAACAAAACGCTGGGAGAAGTAAAACAATATAACTACATCAGACACACGGTTAGTGCAGATCTAAACAACGAGACAAAAATGCGGCGCACAATAAGGAAGGTTTGCAGAGTGCTTGGCAAGAACTCTCAAACAATGAAAATTAGGCTACATCTCCGACTTAAAAGAAAAATCTACAAGCATTGCATATTGCCAGTGGAGACATACGGAGCTGAAACTTTGTTCTTCACTATACTACACCTAAAAAGCAAACTTCGGTCGGCTCAACCGACCATGGAACCAATTAGGTTAGGAATAACACTCAGGCGCAAGAAGCGAGCTGGCTGGATCAGAGAACTAACTAGATTTTGCGGTATCATACTTCAAATAAAGAAAAAAGAAGTGGACTCGAGATGGCCATGTAGCGAGACCACCGGAAGACCAGTGCACAATTAGGTTAACAGAGTGGATACCAAGAAGAAGGTATAGGAGAAGGAGAAGGCGAAAGCATGACAAACTGATGATATAGGGAACTTCGTGGGTAAACTGTAGACCCGAGCAGCCAAGGACGAGAGTGGTTGGATTTCAATTGAAGAGGCCACCGTTCTACAGTGGATCGGAGCAGCGTGAGGCTGAGGATGTGCAAGAATTTGGTGTTATTTTGGGACTTGTACAAGGAATTCTGAAAACGGAAATGGATATTACATTTTGTACTTAGGCCATTGTGATCGCTCAGTGGCTATGGCGTTGTGCCGCTGAGCCAAAGACAAGGGTTTTATTTCGGCTCTGGTGGCCCTTTCCCTGATGGAGGCGAAAAAAGACAAACGCCCGTTTGTCCTCTTTTAGGCACACTTTAAATCAATTAGTTCGTCAATCAATCTATCGACTCTCCATGTATTTTGTTTTTGCATTTCAGAAATATTATTGGAGTGCCCTAGGATATATTTGTTATCATGGGATTGTATACCTTCTTATTTTTTACTTATTTTGGTACCTTGAATGCCCATGGGCCGTTACAGAAGAGAGTGAGCTTTGGTACAAGTAGTGTGAAAAAAGAATTACATAAAAGATAATTTTCAAGGGAAGAAATGCAAGGAAATCAACGCAAAAACAAGAACAGCTATCTGAACTTGTATGCAAAGATATGGCAATACAAAGATTAGATAAAACTTTACACTGTAAAGCAAGGGCCAGGATCCCATAAGCTAGGGTAATACACAGAACGACACTTCTGCAAAAGCAAAATAAATTGTCAGTGCCATTTCAAGCTACCATATACAAACATACAAAGTACCAAACAAATGTTAGGACACTTTTAGACAATGGATAACCATCATCCCATTGCTGAACCAAATTTAAGCGCAGAATAACTGACCGACATGCACAACCCTATCGCTGAACAAAGTCACTTTTTAGGTAGTAGGCCGCGTTAATGCGGAGAATTTATGCGGCACAAAGCGACCTGCCATGGTGGCTGCATCTGTTAGACACGTGTGCCTTCTAACCCGAGTTTTGACTCGCGCCATTTTTAAAGGTATTGTGTGGTTCTTCTTAAAGGAGTTCTATCTTTTGGGTTGGTAAAAATTGAACGTTTCCTAAGCTATGAAGACAAAAGTGGCGACCGCACAGCTGTAGTGCGTCGGGCTGCTAATATCGATAAACGGGCTGATCGATGGGTTCATCAATCAGAGTTATCTGATTAGATGCATAAGAACAAACATGTGTTACATAATTTTCGCTCTTAACAGGGGCGGAAAATTTTTGACGAAACAAGAAGCATTTCTCTTATAATGTGGCGCATAGCAATTTTGCACTCGTAAAATTATAATTAAAGCATGCAAAGAAGTTCATTGCCGTTACAGGAAAATGCTTTAAACGGCAATCCTTTCCACAAGCAGTTTAAGAGAGCCCTGTCCGTAGAGGGGTCTTTGAGCGTGAAACATCTTTTTCTGCATACCCGATTGCGTCAAACGCAGAGATGTCGCTTTGTAAGCATGGAAGCCCGTTCGTCAACAGTACAAACCGCACCCATTTGAATAATACTTTTGTGGCCAATGAACTTCTTGTTCTGGCTGGTGTCAACAGTTCAAGATTTTGCGCTAATAATAATCTAAACGGATGCAGACAACGCAAGCTCTGTAATTGTTGAAAAACTATTTCGAAATTACAAAAAACAAACCCATGGCATCATGATCAGCGACTGCTACAAAAAGGACGTCAGCTCATTTGGAAACAAGGGAAAAAATGTTGTCATACGGCCTTTACATTGGACGGCTTTGTGAGATCACTTTAAAAATGCGAAGCATCAAGTTCCCAATCAGTGTCAGTCCCAAGCAGTTGGTTTAAATGGTAGGAAAGGCTTTATCAGTGGATAAAATAAAAATATCTCCATCCGGTTTGTATTGCAGCGGTTTCTTAGGGATCAAATTAGCAAGTACTATGTTTTAAAACAAGCACCACTGACTATTCTGACGAGTATAAAAACTTTATGTTATTACACACTTTGCTCCCAAGCACGCATAGTATGGATGGTGCAGGACTATCCTGTCTTTTTAAACAAGTTTGCCGGCGTGTAAACAAGAGGATCTTTCAGATTCTCGTTTCGGTAGTAGCTCCCCAAACAGTAAGACCTGGCAACTAGGAGGTTCATGTCCCATCTACATATAGAAACTTGTCAATAGGCTAGTAAGTCACTAGTTGCCACTAGGAACTAGTTACTATAGGCACTAGTAA